>NW_027507903.1:235480325-236080325 GCF_037356315.1 Lithobates pipiens
CAGTGCCTCCTTAATTATGGGGGGGGGGATTTGTGCTAGAAGGAGGAATGGGGGAGGGGGAGAATTTGTGCTAGATGGATCATGGGGGGGGGATTTGTGCTAGATGGAGGAATGAAAGGGGGAGATTTGTGCTAGAAGGATGAATGGAGGTGGGGAGGGGGATTTGTGATAGAAGGAGGAATTGGTGGGAGGGATTTGTGCTAGAATGAGGGATGGAGGGTGGGATTTGTGTTAGAAGGAGGAATGGGGGGGGGATTTGTGCTAGAAGGTGCAATTGGGGGGGGGGTGAATTTGTGATAGATGGAGGAAAGGGGATTTGTACTAGAAGGAGGAATGGGGGGTGGGTGGGTGCTAGAAAGAGAAATGAGGGGAATATGTGCTAGAAGGAGGAATGAAGGGGGGTTTGTGCTAGAAGGAGGAATGGAGGGGGGTTGTGTGAGAAGGAGGAATGGGGAGGGGGAATGTGTTAGGAGGCAGGTTTGGGGAAGTTTTCTGCTACAACGGACCGCGGTTGCCACTCACCTCCCGCTATGCGGCCATGCCTGTGTTTCCTCTCCCACCCCACCAGCAATGTCATCATATCAGGAGAGCAGGGGATGGGAAAAGCCTTTTCATATCAACAAGCGGGTAATCGCCCGTTATGATCCAGATCTGTAGCTCCTTCTGCTCCCTGCTCCCTGGGAGAGGAGATACAGGCTAAATCCTGCCTCTTCCGAAGGTGTGATTAGAAAGAAAAGGGGGGTATGACTGCAAGGGGCACTGTGATGGGGGGTTGTGATTGCTAGGGGCACTGTGATATAAAGGGGACTGCACTGTAAAAAAGCACTGTAATCATTTCTGTGAATATCCTCGCCCCCCCCCCCCCCCCCCACGCTGCTCAGTCTAAAATGCTCAGGCCTTTTTTTTTGTCCCAGCCTGAGCCTGTTGCCGACCGATTGGGTGTCTACTGTCCAAAAAAAAAGAAGGATGGTAGCAGAGAGGGCAGGGAAACAAAGCTGGCTTGGAGAATAATTACTAAGGGGGGTGCATCTCTTCTGCTGGCTATTGTTGGGGCTCTTTAAGAGCGTTGACAGCTTCAATTAACCTACAAATATTAAAGGTACAGTATAGATACGGTATAGTTTTGGCATAGGTGCAAGACAGTTGTGGTTCAGATGCAGTAAAGGTTCGGTATAATGCGGTCTAGAGTTGATATAGGTACAGTCTGGGTTTGATGTAAGTGCGGTATATAAAGTAGTATGGGTGCAGTATGGATTGGGTACACTTGGTGTTCTGTTCTCAGTCGCTCAGTTACTGCTAGCAGTATAAGCAATGGGCAAATAGCCCTCTCACCAGTCCCTAGGATGCTGCGGTGAACCTCTCGCTGCAGAAGGGGGGGGGGGCCTTGGTTTCTCTCAGGAAAGCCTCTGGTGATTAGTGGTGGGAAGCAAAGGGTGAGTGGACACCCCAGTCTCCCTACTGCAACAGTGCAGGTGCTGTGATATGGCCAGTGCTACTCTGTCCCCAGTCTTAGGCTCGGATCTCTGCTAGTTATGTCTCTCGCTTGCAGGTGAATATACAGACAGAAAACTAAGGGACTGGGGGGGGGGGGGTACACCCATCTAAATGTAATCAGTTTAATAAATTGGATTCAATAAAGTAATACAATTCACTCACTGCAGTAGCAGGAAAAAGGCATGTCAGTTACATAGTTACAAAGTTAGGTTGAACCAAGAAAGGGGGGGGGGGAGAAGGCATCTTAGTGTGAAGAGGAGTCCTGGTTTCCTGGCTCCACTGTGCCGAGTCCGGTGAATGGTGGCTGACCTGTGTGCATAGATTGACAGGCAAGCATTTTGTGCGTCGACAGGGAAGCTGGAGTGCTGGGTGAGAAGGCCGTGGGACACAAGCTGCCCTCCATGGTATCCTGAAGCTTTCGGTGGTCCTTGGGAAGCACATGGGATGACGTCATCACTTTGGGGACATGGTAACACATTTTGGGGCAACAGTCTCCACTCCTTTGTGAAACCAAGTTTGAGAAAGGGTCGGCACAGTGACATGCCTTCTTTCCTGCTACTGCAGTGAGTGCATTTTAGTATTTTTATTGAATCCAATTTATTGAACTGTTTACATTTAGATGGGTGCGCCCCCCTTCTTTCTTTTTACACTTAACATATAAGTAACCCAGGACTTATTCTGAGGAGAACTGCACAATCTTCTTACTCCTCTGGAACATTATCCTTATGGCACTCTTGAATAGTTCTTTTTTTATTATTCTTTATTTATCTCAAATTTTTTATATATACTATTTTCCCAACAAAGAGTGTATAAAACATTTTACAAAAAAGAGAAAAAGAAAAACCTTATTACACCTAAATACAAACATTTCTTAATTTCTTTATAACTTATAACTATACCATCCAAACGTTAAATACCCCTCTGCCTTCACCCGCCCCCCCCCCCCTTGCCTTGCAAATTACTTATGGGTACCATAGTTGTATCTATTATTTCTGGCCGGGTATTAGTTTTTCCCATCCTCCTATTTTTTTCTTTTTTTTCCCCCCTTTTTCTTCCCCTTCTCCCCCTTTTTCCTTCTCCCCTTCGCCCTTTCTTTCCCTTATATTTATTGTGTAATTTCCTCTACATATCTCCAAGAGTTTTTAAATTCTTCCCATGGAGTCCATTTATCTAGGCCTCCCACTTCTGCTGTTAGATCTTCGTCCCCTTCCTTATAGTATTCAATTTTTTGTATTTCATTTACATGAAAAATCCATTCCGATATTTTAGGACTTTCGGTCTCTCTCCATTTTTTTGGGATTAAATTCTTGGCGGTATCTAGAAGAATGGGGATTAACGAGGTTTTGTATAGCTTTATGGGTTCATCTGTCCCATGAAATAGAATCGTCCAAGGATCTTCTCTTATTTCCTTTTTAGTTACAATCTTTATTATCTCTATGATCTTCCTCCAATATTTTTTAATAATGGGACAGTCCCACCAAATATGGGCCATAGTCCCAGTTTTTTTACACCCACGCCAGCAATCCGCAGATTGCGCTGCTACGAATTTGGCCGTTTTGTCAGGAGTAGCGTACCACCTTGATAAACATTTGTAATTTGTCTCTATCAGCTTATTATCTACTACCCCGGTGTGAGTTAATTTGAATATCTGCTTACGAATTTGAGTGCTACATTGTGACCCCAAGTCCTTTTCCCACTTTTCGATGTATGGCGGGGCCTCCCGCTCGTCTCCCTCTGAGAGAATCTTATATATTCGAGTTATATTTTTTTTCGATTTTTCTCTCAGGCATAACCGCTCTAGAGGTCTCAGATCCTCTTCACTTCGAATTGGCTGAGGGAGATTTGAGATAAAGTGACTTAACTGGAGGAACCGCCATGCATCGATCTTCATAAGTTCAGTGTCTACGCTCAGTGCTTGAAATGGAATTAATCTACCATTAACTAATATGTCTTTTAATTGTGCATTTCCTTTTATTATCCAGTTACCCCCTACTTCCTGTTTTCCCGGTGTGAAGTAATCGTTTTCCTTGAGAAAAATCAACGGTGAATTATACCCCCAATTATTTTGTGAGTGTGTGCGATCCCATATCTTAAATGCTAAACGTGTTATCTCGTGTGCGTCGGATCCTATTGTCCTATACTGTGGAGGGTTCCAAATTATACGTCCTAAAAGTGCTTGACTCATTACCTTTTCTAAACTCACCCATCTCTTTTCATTTACCTCTTTCGCCCATTCCACTACTCGTGACAAAACTACCGCATTGTAGTATCTTTTTAGATCTGGGGCTGCCAGTCCCCCTTGTCTTTTCCCCCTGCTTAATACCGCCCAGCTAATTCTCGGCTTTTTAAATTGCCATATATATTTAGAGATTATATTTTTCAGTGTTCTGAAGTAGGCCTGAGAGAGCGGGATGGGCAACATTTGAAACTTATATATAATCTTTGGGACCAGAAACATTTTGACCGCGTTAATCCGTCCTAACCAGGAGAGGGGACATGTTGAGATTTTTTTTATTTCTCTTTTAATTTCATCAAGTAATGGGATATAATTATTCATGTATATTTTCCTGATCGTATTCGTGAGGTAAACTCCCAAATATTTAATTTCCTTACGCCAGGGAAAGCGGAATTCTGCCTGGAGTTTCTCCTCTTCCTGGATGCTAATATTAACATTCAAGACTTCGGACTTGCTGAGGTTTATTTTCAAATTCGATATTTTGCCGAATTTTTCCAAAGTCCCCAGCAAGTTCGGAATCGTAATCCTAGGATTGGTAATAAAAAAGAGCACATCGTCCGCATAGGCTGCGAGTTTGTGTTCATCCCTTCCCATCTCAATCCCCTTTATGTCCTGGTTGTTTCGGATAGCGGCCAGTAATGGTTCCAAAGATAAAGCAAAAAGGAGCGGGGATAACGGGCACCCCTGTCTGGTGCCGTTTCCCATTTGAAATTGAGCAGAGGATTCACCGTTAATCTTTACCGAGGCCTGCGGATGATTATAAAGTACTTGGATCCATTGGATCATTCTCGGTCCCACACCCATTACTTCTAACGTTTCTATCATGAGTCCCCAGTCTACCCTGTCAAATGCTTTCTCCGCATCTATAGACAGGAATAGACCTGGGGTCCCACTATTTTTTAGGGCCTGGAGGAGGAGCAATGCCCTTACTCCATTATCCCTCCCTTCTCTTTCGGGAATAAACCCGACCTGGTCTGGATGCACTAGTTCATTCATCTTTTCCTTCAATCTAGACGCCAATATTTTTGCGAATAGTTTTGTATCAGCATTCAATAGTGCTATCGGCCTATAACTGGAGCAGAGCAAATGATCCTTTCCCTCCTTTGGTAATACCGTGATGGTGGCCTGTAAGGCCTCTGCATTCATTTCGTATTTTGTACCTAAACCGTTCATGTATTTACATAATCTGGGGACTAATATCTCCTTAAATTTTTTATAGTAAAAAGTTGTGTACCCGTCGGGTCCCGGACTTTTACCCGATGCCGTCTCCTTTAACGCTTTATGAATTTCCTCTTCTGTGATAGGTCTATCTATATTATCTCTATCACTTTCTTGTAAATGCGGTAGTTTGGGGTCGTACAAAAACTCTTTAATAATTTCCTCATCCCCTTTACCTCGCCCCCCTTTTTGGCCTACGTTATATAGAGCTTCATAATATTGCCTGAATACCCCCGCAATTTCCTTGGTAGTATGGACCATCTTCCCATTCTTGTCCTGAATTTTATCAATAAAGTTAGTCTCCCTCTTCCCTTTTAGCTGTCTCGCTAGATATTTACCTGTTTTATTTTTCCCATAGTATCTCTCTCTGGCTCTTCCCTCACATGCCCTCCTTGCTTCCTGATCCATCAAGTTCTTAAGTTCCTCTCTCGTGTTGATCAGTAGATGATATGGTTCCTGCTTTTGACCCTTATGTTTTTTATGCTCTTGCTCTAATCTATAAACTTCTTTTATCAGATTCTCCCTTTTCTCTATTCTATCTTTTTTCTTTTTTGCTCCTATGGAGATGAGGATACCCCTGATGTATGCTTTATGTCCTTCCCATAGGGAGGCACCCGAAATTTCCCCTATATTATTCATCAAGAAGTAAAATTCTATTTCTTTCCGGATTATCTCTACAGTTTCTTTATCCTGTAAAAAATTTTCATTTAATCTCCAAGTAAAAGGTTTTCTATGAATTCCGGGTATCCTCATCTTCATTATCACTGGGGAGTGATCTGACAGCGACACTATTCCTATCCTTGTTTCAGAGACTTCTTCTAGCAGCCTGTGATCCACCAATATGTAGTCCAGCCTGGAGTGTGTCCCGTGCACGGGGGAGAAAAAGGTATAATCTTTTATTTTTTCATGTTGGATCCTCCAAGCATCCATCATTTGGTGTTGTTTCAGGCGATGCTTAATTATTTTCAGATTCCTCTCATTCGACCCCCTTGCACGGGACGTGCTGTCCATGGCCGGATCCATACAAAAATTTAAGTCCCCTGCCAATATTACATCTCCTGATTTAAAGTCTGCTAGTCTCCGTAGTATTTGTTTCAAGTATCCAACTGGATTTTTATTTGGACAGTATACATTTGCGAGCGTAAACACCCTGTTTCCTAGTTCTCCCTTAAGGAACAAATATCGGCCCTCAGGATCAGTCAGCCTATCAAGCAATGTAAATCTTGTATGTTTCTCAAATCCAATCGCCACTCCCTTCGCCCTCCTTATTGGGGAGTCCCCATAGAACCAGATCGGGAACCTATCTGAATATAAATTAGTATTCGTATCCTGGGTTAGATGGGTCTCCTGCAAGAATACCACTTCTGCACTATATTGCTGCAGTTCCTTTAAAACTTTATACCTTTTATTAGGAGAATTTAATCCTTTTACATTGTATGACAAAAACTTTACCTCAGTCATCCAAGGTTGTCTGATGGCCTATTTATTCTGTAAATTTTTACCCTACCCATAATTTTCCCTTTTTTTTCTTTCCCCCCTTCTGCAAGGCTTTTCTTTTCCCACCTAACCCCCCTCCCCACCCACCCCTCCTCACCCCCCCCTCCCCACCCACTGGCCCAATCCTGGCCTTTACTTGTCATTGGGGGGCACAGCTCCCCTCTGCAAGCAATACCTACTAGGGTGTAACTCCAACTGCGACCCTCCACTTCTGTATCCCTTCTCCCCCCACCCCTTGGGAGAAGGATTCCCCCTATACAAACAAGGAGTGGTGGAGCCCGGATCAGCCCATCCGATCCTTCCTCCTGTCAATCCCCCCCCTGCCCTTGTCTCCCCGGGCTTTCCCTCCCCCCCCCCCTCCCCAACCCGAAAAAACAAAAAAAAACAAAAAGGAAGACCATTTCAAACCAGAGCCATAGCAAAAAAATTATTATTATTATTGAATAGAGTCCCTTCACATTAAATTTCACGTGGATCTCGAGGGATCTTGGGAGGTGGAATTCCCAGTTTATTACAAAAATCTTCTAGTTCATCTAGGAACTTTAGCTTGATAGTCGTTCCCTCTCTCTGGACTAACAGGGCTGTCTGGAACCCCCATTTGTACTTTATGTTTGCGCTTCTCAACTGTTCCAATAGGGGTTTTAGTTGTCTTCTCCGTGCCAGGGTTCCTGCAGAGAGATCTGTGAAAACTTGCAGTATTGTACCCTCATATTGTATTGGAGACGGTCCTCTTAGTCTGCTCCATATCTTGGCTTTATCCTCATAGAGGTGAAATTTTATGATCACGTCTCTTGGTACCTCTTCCCTTAGTCCTGGAGGTTTCCTCACTCTGTGTGCTCGATCGATCTTTAATTCTTCTCCTTCCACTCTACCTAGTAAAGGGTTAAATATCTTTGCCATTTTTGCTCCTAGATCTTCTCCCTGTTGTTCTGGCAGGGCTCTGATCCTAAGATTTTGACGTCGGCTCTGGTTCTCCTGTTCCTCCATTCTATATAAGATATCCCTGTGAGCCTCTTGCATCCTTCTAGTTTGCAATTGTAAGTCTATTATTTCCTGAGCCTGTTTAACCGTTAGTTCCTCTGTTTCTTCTATCCTCCTTAACAGGTGCCCCATATCCGCCCTTACGGTTGAAATCTCTGCTTTGATTGTATGTTCCAAGCTCGTGAACATTTCCTGTATTTCGCCTTTTGTTGGTATTTGGGAAATATCCCTCTGCTCCTTTCCCTTACCATCCGAATCCAAATCCAACTCCTCACCGGAAGTGTCAGCCTGTGACCCAACTAATCTTTCTGCCTCCTTCCTCTTCTCTCGTGTGCCCAGCTGTTTTTTTTCTATACCAGGACTTTTTTGGCTGGTTTCTTTAAGGTACTTCTGGATTGTACTTGTATTTAGACTCTCTCTTGGGTTTTTGGGATCATTAACTTTTGGGTTTCTTCCCCTCATGTTGTCCCTCTTTATCTTTCTCCTCCCCAGGATTCCCCTTTCACTTAGTGGTCACTGTATAAGTATCGGGGAATGTCTGAGACCCCCTTTTTTTTTCTTTTCTTTTCCAGGGATTCTTCACTGACGGTCTGCCGTTGGTGCACTCTACCGACAATAGGGGAGATTACCTGTACTTCTCCGTGTCCTTAAATATACCCCTTATGTGTCCGTGTCTTGGCTATAATGGCCCAAAATATGTCACCAAAAAAAAAAAAAGAAAAAGAGAGAGAGTATCGAGCAAAGGCTTTTACCTTTGTCACACTGAAGTATTCCCTTGATAATGAGATATGGAGAAAAAAAAAGGGACCAGAGGTACTAATTCCTCAGCACTATTTTTGAAACCTTCGGATTCACCTTCAATAAGGAGACACAGGTGCAACACATAGTCAATATCATCCTCTGCTTCTCATCTCATTCTAGCGCTAAGCATAGTGACTGTACTATACTGGCCTCAAACACAGGTGATGCTCAGTAGGAACAAAAGGGGAAAAAAAAAAAAAAAACAGGAAAACAGGAAAGACACTCAGTTCAAAAGTGTTTCAAGCTTCCCGGCAGAACTTTTCAAGGCTTATTGAGCCTATACATTTTAACCTGTCTTCTCAGGGAAACTATTTATTAAGAACTCAGCTTCGTTTTCCAGTCCATCCGCTTTATCCAGCTAATTTCTCCTGAGTACACGTATTTTAAATGCACGTTTCCGCTCCATGGAACATAGTTCTACAGGTTTCAATTAACACTGCTCACCTGTATTACTCCTGTTATACTGCTGCTGTGTATTTAACAGGCCTTGAAGTAACATTCAGGGTATAAGCAATGCTTAGATCTAACCTGTTTGTCGTCTTCTTTGAATTCAGATTCTTCAGCTCACAGGGAAATCTCAGCGTCGGGTGTACGGGGGGGGGGAGGGGGAGATCCGGGGGCTCCGTTCGCTCCAGCGAGGTCCTCAGCTCCATCAGCCGGCGGTACGCCTCCGAGTCCCGCTGGAGGAGTACTCAGTCTCGTGCGTGCAGCGTTCGATTGCAGGCGAAGGGGTTGATGCTGGCTGCATTACGGAGCGCTGTGCTCTCACACCGCGCCCAGCTCCGATCGGTACGGCGGGTCCTCCTCCATCCGCTCGCGTGGAAGCCGCAGTCAGGCTCCTCCCCTCTCACGTGCACAGCATGACCGCCGGAAGTGAGTTTATGGTGCTTGAATAGTTCTATAGCATATTCCTTTCTTTTAGAATATCCAGACAGTGGTTCTCTGTCTCTAGCTCCCTTGGTGCCAAGAGGAAGCGTTTTCCTGGGCAGTTTAATAAAAATCATCTCTCCACACCTCCTGCTGCACAGTGCATGTTGGGATCTGTAGTGTAACCATTATAGTATAACCATTAAATGATTGCCATCTCAAACTACCACTCCCATTCTCATTGCTCTTCTTAGAAGTCTATGGGCTTACTTGGCTTTAGCTCTCCCCCTGCTGGCCGGAGGTGAATGGTGTAGTATAACATCATATCTCAGTAGAGGGAGAGAAGAATAAAAAGGCACTGTCTCCATCTTGCTGTAGCCCAGCACCTGGCTACTCTGGAGCTAAGGTTTAGGTTTATATTACTTCCAAGTGTTCTACAAATGTGCACCCATGTCATCCAGTAATTTTTATTTTACTGCTAAGAACTGCCCAGCTGCACCTGTGGACAATTACCATAAGTGCTCAGTTTTAAGCAGGGCATGCATAGTTGTTTTTTTTTTTGTTCAATTCTGAGACTCCCCACCCCTGTCAGAATACACAGATCAGGGCTGCAGCGACTGATTGAATGCTGGTTTTCCATCAGTTGCACTGACAGCTGTTGACACAGCCTAAAAGTCGACTGGTTCAATTTGCGAATACCCAGCTTTAGAAACACGCTTAAACAAACATCTCACTCTTTGATTCGGTTCCCAGGCTCCAGCTCCCCTAACCTGGCTCCTGATTTCCTTTTCAGGGATTTTGATACCTGTTGACAACTTGGCGTGCTTCAGTCTGACCAAAATTTCTGTTTGCTGTCTACTCAATCTCTGCCTGTTGTACAATTTCTGCTTGCCACCCACCTTAATCTTTTGCTGGCCTTAGACCATGATCTCATTGCTGTTAGCTGGTTTAAGTCCAGGTGTATCCAAGGGTTGCAACCTGGTAGCTGTGCCATAGCAAAGTCCATCATCCCTTACCGAGTGCACTGGTGAATACAGCATGGCTTCTTAGATACTGTGCTTTTGGCCCACTGTTTGGCTGCTGATGTGAATAGAGTCCACAGTTACCATGACACTTGTTTCCTAACTTATTTATCGTTTTATTTATTTATTACAGGTACTTACATAGTGCTGTCAATTTACACAGTGTTTCACATATACAGTACATATATTGTACATGCACAACACGGTGGCAAAGTGGTTTCAATATCCTGACCGGACGTCATATGACGTGATCAGGATATTAAGCCGCTGCACGCCCCCGAGGGCGTGCATCGCGGCGACCGTTGTTGCGGTGTGTCAGTCTGATACACCGCAACTATGATCTCAGTAAAGGGTCTCTGACGTGGACTCTTTACCATGTGATCAGCCATGTCCAATCACAGCTGATCACAGTGTAAATAGGAAGAGCCAGTGATCGGCTTTTCCTCACTTGCGTCTGTCAGACGCAAGTAGAGGAGTGCCGATCAGCGCAGCCCCCCCCCCCCCCGAGGATGCCCACACTGGACCACCAGGGACGCCACCAGACCACCAGGAATGCCCAGCACAAGGTATTCCCCCCTAGACCATCAGGGATGCCAGTCAGTGCCCACAATAGATGCCAATCAGTGCCCACAATGGGCATCACTGATTGCCATGCATTATTGCATCCATCCCTACAATACTGTACACTACAATGCCGCCTATCAGTGCCCATCCGTGCTGCCTATCAGTGCCCATCCTTGCCACCTATCAGTGCCCATCCATGCCGCCTATCAGTGCCCATCCACGCCGCCTATCAGTGCCCATCCGTGCCGCCTATCAGTGCCCATCCATGCCCATCCGTGCCACCTATCCATGCCAATCCGTGCCACCTATCAGTGCCTATTTGTGCCACCCATCAGTGTCGCCTATCAGTGCCACTTCATTGGTGCCACATCATCGGTGCCCATCAGTGCCGCCTTATCAGTGCACGTCACTGCAGCCCATCAGTGCCCATCAATGAAGGAGAAAACGTACTTATTTACAAAGTTTTGTAACCGAAGCAAAAAGAAACATGTTTTTTTCAAAATTGTCGGTCTTATTTTATTTGTTTAGCAGAAAATAAAAATCCCAGAGGCGATCAAATACCACCAAAGGAAAGCTCTATTTGTGGGAACAAAATTATAAAAATTTAGTTTGGGTACAGTGTAGCATGACCGCGCAATTGTCATTCAAAGTGCGACAGCGCTGAAAGCTCAAAATTTATTTGGGCAGGAAGGTGTATAAGTGCCCGGTATTGAAGTGGTTACAGAAGGTTTCTCCAAATATACTTGTGTACTAAATTAGCTGGCTTACCCTATTGTGTGTTCCTCAATTGCCAGCAATGTGCCCATTCAAAGCAATTGTTTTTGAAGAGTAAAAAACAAGTAACAATAGGGCACGTGCACTGACCTGGAATAATCCAGCATTAAAGTGAAATATGTGTACAAAGCAGTAAAAGGTTGGATACAGTATGATCGTTTTATAGATATTTAAAAGGAAATTGTGAACCTTTTAGTGCATTGTACACAGATTTATTTTAATGCTGGATTATTCTAGGTCAATGTGACGTGCCCTAATGTTACTTGTTTTGTATTTATTTTAATGGATAAGTTCAACTTTGGTAACATGTTACACCCATATTTAGGGTATAACATGTTACAAAACAGCACCTGCCTGCACCCCTCTGATCCCTGCCGTGACAGTGGATGGGGATCTTCTCCCCGCACCCGATGTCACAATTTAAAAAGAGCGTGGCCAATGTGGTGCTCCATCCACACAGCTCATTCATTCACCGCAATCTGTGAATTAATGAACTAACCACCATCTGCAGCCGTGGCAGGCGGCTTGTAGTTCTCAATAAACTGTCATAAACAAAGGCATTTCATTACTATGGTTGCTTGTGGGCTTTGGTGAACTTCAAATTTATAATCTTGCTTCCACTTAGCCTTGTTTTTTGCCAGGCTAATATTATTATTTATTATAGGTACTTATAGCACCGTCAATTTACGCAGTGCTTTACATTTATATTGCACTTTCACATCAGTCCCTGCCCTCAAAGAGCTTACAGTCCTAGGCCCTAGCGTAGGTCCCTAGCTCACATTGATACATACATTCTGTACACTATTTTATCAAACGTATTGTGACGCCTGCCTTTACACGCACATGAACTTTAATGGCATCTCAGTCTTAGTCTGTAGGGTTCAATATTGAGTTGGTCCACCCTATACCAGCTTCAACTCTTCTGGGAGGGCTGTCCACAAGGTTTAGGTGTGTGTCTATCAGTGGCAGCCCGTTCATTAGGGGTGCCACCCCCCATCCATGCGTCCCGCCCCCCCTAATCTACATGCATGACGCCATGGATTCCAATGGGGGATTTTTTTTTTTAAGCACGTGATTAGAGCCTGAGGCTCTAATAGGCTTTAAAAAAGGTTGGGCTCGGGGTGCAGAGCACTGCGCTCTGAGACCACCTAGTTTGTGACAATAGCGAATGAAGATTCGCTATTTTCACGTGGATTCTCCTCCCGGCCAAACAGGAAGCGGGTCCGAGACCCGTTTCACGATTGGCAGAAAGGAGAAGCGTTCCAATTGGTCAACGAGGAGGAGGGAGAGATCGAAAGCCGCCATGATGTCTGCAGAGAGCAGGGGAAGCTGCCCGAGGAGGAGAGCAGGGAAAGGAGAAGCTGCCTGTGATGTTGAAGAGGAAAGCAGGAGAAAGAGAAGCTGCTGCCCATCACCTGGGTGAAGCTCTGCCTGCCATAGATGAGGTAAATGCTCCCGATTGGTGACAAGGCCTGGCTTGCAGTTTTCCACTCTAATTCATCCCAAAGGTATTCTATCGGGTTGAGGTCAGGACTCTGTGCAGGCCAGTCAAGTTCCTCCACCCCAAACTCGTTCATCCATGTCTTTATGATAATACAGAGAACTGATGGGATAATGTGGGGAGTGCAAAAATAACCTGGGGGGAATGCTAACCACCATACCAATCACTTTATTTTATTTACACTTTTGTTGTAAGGTCAAGGCTAAGATACAAAATGTTTCTTGGTGTGTAATAAATCATGTCTCTTTTTAAATATTTATCTACTTAATAGAAAGTGGTAGTTGTAGAAATTTTACATGAAAACAACATGGTATAAACTGGAAATTCTAACTTTTAAAGAAAATACTACTAATAGTCTGAATTCTCTTGAGTATAAAAAAGAAGCTATGTACATGTCTCCATCTAGTGGCCTTTAGAAGAACATACATAGTGTGAAGAGAAATGTATATATTGTATATACATATTGGCAGTGGCAATGCAGTTTTGATCCCCAAAATATTCTTCATTATCAAAAAAATAACTATAAAGTATAAAACCTGAAACAATTAAAGAATAGGCTCTGCTAGCACCAGTTTACAGATAGGGTATAGTGAGTGGTACAGAAGTTGTAATGCTGACCATACATGGCTCTAATATCAGACAAAATGCAAGCTGTGAGTGGCCCTATTGGCACCACTGGGCTTGACAAACTTTGATTGAAAAATGAAAAGATCTGGGTGCAAAATTGTCAGCTGAACAGTGATATCCAATCAGTGACTGTGTCTTATTAGATAGGGGCTAAGTGGGGGGTGACTGATCCTAAATATACTGTACAAGTTCAGTTTTTCTTGTTTGAATTCATAATTTGATTTATATTTACATTGAATTTTTCAATTTAATTAAAATGATAGAAGTGTTTCCTTAATAAAGTGAATGTAAACCATCTCCTATACCCAGCAAAGTGACCAGCCTCAGATGATACACAGAGATGAAACAAATCTCCCTACATAAGTTTTACATGTATATTTGCTGTCTTTCCCTTGCTATATTCTTTAGCAAGTGGACACCCCGCCCCCCCCCGCCGTAGGTCAGGCACCCCTCCGCTGGTTTTACCAGCCCCGCACTTACCCCATCTATGGCACGGGCAGCGATTCCCTTAGGGCGCAGCTTCCGCTGCGTCTTCTCCTCTGCATCAAGGTGGCCGTGTGTCTCCTACCTCCTCCTAGGCCAATCGGATCGCTTATCCCTTTGGCCAATCGAGAAACGGGTCTCAGGACCCGATTTCTGATTGGCCAGGGGGGGAAATCCGTGTGACAATAGCGATTATTCATTCACTATTGTCACACAACTGGATAGGCTCTGCGCCCCAAGCCCACCCTTTTTTTAAGCCTATTAGAGCTTCTGACTCCAATCATATGCTTAAAAAAATACCATATTGGAATCCATGCGTCTGGCACCCCGCATGTAGATTAGGGGGCCAGACGCATAGATAGAGGGACGGTCCTCCTGCGCCCTGCATTATGGGCCGTCACTGAGTCTGGGCATACACTGTGTGAGAGCTGATTGGAGGAAAGGCACATCCCCCCCCCCTCCACATAGGCAGAGGAATGAAGAAACTTGCAGAGCTGTGCTGTGAATAGACGAGCTCTCTGCTAATCTCCCTCTAATCACCCTCCCCGACACAAATTTTCAGCTGCTTTTATCTCCTGTGTTAGAGAGCTTGTCAGAAGTTCTCATGCTGATAACAGAGGAACGGAGCAGCAGAGAGCAACAGCTGATATTCCAGCCAGTGTCTAATTGATTGCTGCTGTATAGGAACCAAATTTGATAGCAATGGAAGAGTTCCCTGGCAAAGGATTTGAGATATTTGACGATTCGACTCCTTACTCCATAACAAGAAATGTCTCTGTGCCACTGCCGGAGAGAACCCTGGGTTACTGAACAGGGGCGTCAATAACCCCCCTTTAGAAGAAAGTCCTAATTGGGGTTACAATTTTTCCCAAATATGCAGTAAATGTGCTGTAAGAAAAGATAAAGAAGAAAGTGGACCACGGACAGAGATATCTAGCCAGGGAAGCGCCTGGAAATCAAAAGGGGCAATCGACTGTTCTATGTGTACCCATTGTTTAAGGTGAGAATGATGGAACCAGTTTACTAGTCTAGTTAACACTGCTGCAACGTGGTAATAATATAGGTCCAGTGCCCCTACACCCCCTTTTGCTTTAGGGAGATATAGAATTCTCCTTTGTAATCTAGGTCTATTGCAACCCTAAATAGACCTTGAATGGGAGGCCACTATGGGTATAGTTTGGAAAAAATAGAGAAAACGCGGTACTATATCCATTTTTTAAATATTGATCCTCCCAAACCATGAATAATGGGCTTGATCGTACTTATTTCACTCATATTTCATTGAGAACTACAAGTCTGTCTGCTGTGGTTGAAGATGGGACTTGTAGTTCATCCATTCACAGATCTCTGATTTCATTTCAAATCTGACAGCTGCTGAGGGCAACAAGGACCCCCGCACACTGACGGTGGGGATTTTGGGAGTGGGGTCCACCTGGCACCATGTTTCTCTAAATATGGGTGTAATATTTAACATAGTCTTAAAGGTGGAGTTAATGCTGTGTACACACGAGCGGAATGTCCGACAGAAAAAGTCAGATGGAATCTTTTCATCGTATATTCCGATCGTGTGTATGCCTCATCAGACAATTTTTACGAAAATTCTGATGGACCTAGAAATAGAACATGTTTTAAATCTTTCCAATGGAACCAATTCCTATTGGCAAAACCGCTCATCTGTATGCTGTTCTGACGGACCAAAAACAACGCATGCTCTGAAGCAAGTAAAAGACAGAGGCTATTGGCTACTGAACTTCCTTTTTCCCGTCCTGTCATACGTGCTGTACGTCACCGCGTTCTTAAGGATCGGACTTTGGTGTGACCGTGTGTACGCACAACAGTTTCAGCGGAACTCTGACGGAAAAACCTTCGGAGTGTATTCCGACGGGAAAACCGGTCGTGTGTACACGGCATTAGCCTTTGAATGGCTACTGAACCTGAATTATACTAAAGCTTATCACATAAAAGACACAAAAGTCAGGTCTGACTTATCAGAAACCAATTGTACTTCCAGTATTTTTAGGGATTGTGGCAGGAAACAAATGAAAATAAAAAGTCATTGAAAATAGAATCTCTATTCACACAGCATCCAATTGAATCAAGATGCCAGTAAATAAGTGTTTCAAATTGATTTCTAAACTGAATGATATAGTGAAAAAGCATTAGGATTCCCTTAACCACTTCCAGACCAGCCTCCTTCGTTATACGCCGGTACTTTGACATAGAATACTGTTGTTATGGCAGCAGACAGCTGCCATAACCCCGGTATTTTTTAAATGGCAGGCAGTCCGCTTTCCACGATCGTAAGAGCGAGAGCAATAATTCTAGCAAAATACCTACTCTATAGCTAAAAACTTGTAACCTGTAAAAATATTTAGACTTCGCCTATGGAAATTTCTTATGCCCCATAAACATGGTCGGAAATTCTGATGGAAAAAGTCCAATGGGATTATGTTGTCGGAAAATCTGATCGTGTGGGGGCTCCATCAGACTTTTTCTGTCGGAATTTCCGACCGTGTTTATGGGGCATAAGAAATGTCAGTCAGTATATCTCTTGCTCTGATTCACCACACTCATTGGAGCGCTGAGCTGTGGAGGGGCAGGAAGCGGCCAACTCTGCGGCTCGCTGAGAGGCTGCCATCAGTCCAGGCACCTGGCAGATCCAGTTTTTCGGAAGTCAGGATGACGCGGTGCCTCGACTGATAGCAGTGACATCAGTGGAGAGCAAACTTCAGACCTCTCTATGCTGAAAATGGGTCATAGGAGTGCAAAACAAATTGCACTCCTGTGACCTGGAGGAGAAGCCCAGCCTAAAAAGTTCAGGCTGGACTTCTCCTTTAACTTTAGGCTGGAAACGTTTAAGGACTTTTAAAATGTTACCTATGGATAATTTGTGATGATAAAGTTTGTTGCGGATTTGCACACAATTTTAAAGTTTGATAGGCTGGGCATCTGTTTACTGGATGCTTACTTATATTTTACCACATGGGAGCAAATAGGTGAAATGTATTGTTAGAGTTAACATCCACTTTAATACAGGCAGTTATGCATTTGTTAAAAATATTCAAAGTATTTTTAAATCTAACTAGTGTAAGTACATGATTTTGGACTCAATTCATACTTTGGTTAAGGATATAGCACAAATTCCTGTGGCAAGAATCAGAGGCTTCCAGTGGCCAGAATGACAGGTGATTGCGAATAGCTACAGCCATGCAGCCTATACAAAGCAGTGACAGGCTAATGGCGGCTGCACCTGTCTGTGGCTGTTTGGATATAATCGGAGATGCATGATTGCCCCTGGATGCAAACTGCATCCAGAGAGGAAAACCAGAGGTATTCAGTGGATGTCTGATTACATCTGACCAGCTATGCCACTGTCAGCCTATTATTGCTTTGTATAGGCTCACTGGGACAAGTATGTACAGTCACCTGACATTCTGGCCGACCGAAGATTCTGATTCTTGTTGCTAGAATTTGCACTATAAAGGCCTGTACACACGATCTGACTTTTTGACAACAAACATGCAAATTAGCTGTTTTGGAGCAACATCCGACCGTGTGTACGCTCCATGGGACAAACTTTTTCCGTTTTCATCTGACTTTTATTGGCTGTGCGAACGGACAAACTTTTTGACAACATAAGTCCAATCGTGTGTACACAAAACCATCGGACTTTTGTACAAAGTATAAACACGGATGCTCAGAACCAATGCAAAAGATCAGACAACAATACAGAAGTTGACCAAAGGTGGCGCCGGAGTAATTGAACGTCCTCTTTTGAAGTGTTGGCAGTACGTTGAAACGTCACTACATTCGTGTTTGTAGCCTAAAATGTCCGATCATGTGTGTGCAATACAAAATTATGGCCAACGCTCTTTGTACAAAAGTCCACGGGAAAGTTTGTACAAAGTCCGATCGTGTGTATGGGGCTTAACAGTAATCACAAATGTGAATGGAGCCTAGCCTCTCTGCAGTAGAACTCAGACTGGGCGAGTCAGTTAAATGAGCTGGCTGAAAACATACTGACAAGAGCACAGAACAGCATGAACATGGATGGCAGATAAGGCTCAATTCACATCTATGCATGTTGCTTTTGAGCTTTTCTGCAGTGCTTTTTGCTGTGCTTTCTGCGTTTTTGTAAACAAGTTTTAACCACGATTTGCAATTTACGATTTGTGCCAATTTTTTTTACATTCACTGTATATAGCTGGTTGCTAAGGAGTGGGTTGGGAAGCCGGCCACTGCATCCTTAACAACCGATGAGTCATCAGCTATCAGTGTCAGCAGGCTTCACCACTGACAGCAAAATGTAAAAAAAAATAGTTGCTGGCTAAAAACAAAACACATGGGGTTCCCTACATCCCCAAGCCAACATTTAAAAAAAAATTGCCATGGGGTCCCCCCCCCCAAACCCATAGCAGACCCTTTTCCGAGCAAGCAGCCCAATAGGTCAGAAAAGGGAGGGAACAAGGGAGTGCCCCCCCCAAACTATACCAGGCCACATGCTCTCAACATGGAGGTGGGTGCTTTGGCCAAAAGAACCTTGCCCCCATGTTGATTGGGTTAAGGGCCTCTCCTTGACAACCCTGGCCAGGGGTTGTCGGGGTCTGTGGACGGAGGGCTTATCAGAATCTGGAAGCCCCCTTTAACAAGGGGACACCCAGATCCTGACTCCCATGTATTGGGTACATTGCACCCCTACCCATTCACCAAAAAAGCAGTGAAATATAAAAAAATAAATAACAAGAGCCGGTTTTTGACAAGTCCTTTTTTTAAAAAATAGCTCCAAGCCGTCTTCTCCCCAAGCAGTCTTCTTCCGGTGCCGTCTTCTCTTGGAGCTGTCTTCTCCTGTTCCGCTGTCTTCTATCTTGCTGCCACTTGCTTCTTCCTCACCGCTGGTTACCCACTAAAAACAAAAAAGGCCACTCTTGTCCTGAGTCTGTCTTACTTTTGACGTCCTCAACTGTCTGACATCTCTTATATAGCCAAGGATCTTGGCCATCTGATGATGTCACCCGAGAGCCCACCCCTTGTGAAGTCACAAAGGGACGGGCTCTCCAGGTGACGTCACCGGATGGCCTCAGAACAAGAGGACAGAGGCACATAAGACATCTCCCCCACCCCTGCCCCAAAGCACCCACTCCCCATGTTGAGGCCATGCGGCCTGGTATGGTTTGGGGGGGTGCTCGCTCCTCCCATCCCTTTACCTACCAGGCTGCATGCTGTGATAAGGGTCTGGTATGGATTTTGGGGGGCCCCACACCATTTAAAAAAAAATGGTGTGGGGGTGTCCCCTCCTAATCTTTACTACAATGATTGATTCTGGTATAGTCTTTGGGGGGCAGGGACACCACGCCATTTTTTTCGTAAATGTTTTTAGCCGTCATTTTTTTTTACATTCAGCTGTCAGCAGGGAAGCCCACTGACAGCTGAGGACTCATCGGTTATTAAGGACGTGTCGGCCGACTTCCCGGCCCACTCTTTAGCAACCAGCTATATACAATGAATGTAAAAAAAAAACTCAAATTACAAATTGTGGTAAAATCGCGGTAAAAACACAGTACTTGCATTTTGGATGCGGGTCCATGCAAAACACTGTATTTTGGAGGAAAAAAGTCCCTTACCCTTTCTAAAAATGCAGAGACACAAAATGCATTGATGTGAACGTGTTCCATAGTAATCCATGTTAAAAAAAATTCCCTGCATTTCTGCAAAATGCAAAAAGCATCAAAAAACGCATTAGTGTAAATCCAGCCTTAGGGTGCGTCACAACACATTCAATTTGAATAAACACAATGGGGGTTATGTACAAAAGGCAAATCCACTTTGCACTGCAAGTGCACTTGGAAGTGCAGTCGCTCTAAGCCCTTGTACACACGGTTGGAGATTCCGACAACCAATCCGTCGGATTTTGTCTGTCGGATTTTGTCCGACGGATCTTGTCCGAAACTGTTGCATACACACGGTCGGACAAAGTTGTCGGAAAATCCGATCTTTCATAACGTGATGATGTAATTTTGTTACGATGGGACTACGTTCAGGCTAGTAGCCAATAGCTTTGATGTAGGAATTTGATCTGAGCATGCGTGGCACTTGGTCCGATCGGAATTCTCTACACATGATCGGAGTATGTCCGATCGGAGCATTTTGTCGGAAAATATTTCCGGCAAGTTGGAAAATTTGGTCCGACGGATATTCCGATGGAAACAGTCCGATGCAGACCACACACAGTCGGAATATCCGACAAAACGCTCCGATCGGAAACATTCCGTCGGAATCTCCAATCGTGTGTACAAGGGCTAAGACTTTTAAGCCCCATACACACTATCAGTTTTTCTGCTGAGTTTTTCCTTCAGATTTACCAAAACCATGTAATATGAGGTCAAACCTTTGGAGTTTAAATTTGTATGCAATCAGGCAGGCTCTTGCACTACATGGTTTTTGTAAATCTGAAGGAAAAAAATCAGCAGAAAATCTGATAGTGTGTATGGGGCTTAAGGGGTAGATCTGAAATGAGTGGAAGCTCTGCTGATTTTATCATCCAATCATGTGCAAGCTAAAATGCTGTTTTTTTATTTTCTTTGTATGTCCCCCTCGGATCTACAGCGACTTTACTTCCAAGTGCACTTCAAGTGACATTCCAAGTGCGCTTGCAGTGCAAAGTGGAGTTTCCTTTAGTAAATAACCCACAATGTGCCTTAATTCACAAAAATATGTGTTGCAGCTTTGTGTATCCTAGTTTGAATAAGCCCTAAAAGCCGGTGGGGGTTGGTTGTGGGTCCTGATCCATCTTCTTTTCTTGTTCTGGATCAAAATTGTAAGCAAAAAAAAAAGTAGAAAAGGGGGGCATTTTTTAGGCATAGACATTTATTCTAGAGATAGACATGCGTCCAAACCGCTGTTCTTGTGAAAAGCAATCTGCGCTCTGACTGCTTTTCAGAGCCATCTAACAGGCTGTGAGGAGGTGATATGACGCCTCCTCACTGCCTGTTTTACAGCGGAGTTCTGCCAAAAAAATTTTATTTAAAGTCAGCAGCTGCAAAAAGCGCAGTTGCTGACTTTCTATAATTAGACACCTGCCCCATGGTCCTCTCCCCAGCGCCGGCATTCTTACTATGGGCACCTGGCTATGGCTTCACAGCCAGGCACGCACAGCATGAGCCACGCTGTGAATGGACGGACAATCTTTTGGGACTTGTGATGTGTCCCAGAAGATTGCACGGAGGGAGGGGGGAGAGGTGAACTTCCTTCTGGCGTCCCGGGCCCCCCAGGAGGAAGTGGGAGCTGGATGCCTCTAAAAAGAGGGGATCCGTTCCCCCTCCCAAAAAAAAATGACATGCCAAATGTGGCATGTCAGGAGGTCACTGTCACTTAAAGCGGAAGTTCCATTTTTGGATTCCGCTTTAACTCCATAATTGGTGCTTCCTCATTTGCTTGAATGGGTCATGTTCAGAAGGCTTAACTACCAATTGTTGGATCATTTTTTGTTGCAGGCACGAAGAGAAGCATCGCAACTGTGGCATGTGAACACCCCTGTCCATTGCACCTTTAGGGGGAGGGGGCAGTTGGCGGCGCTAAAAATGCATCTTAACCACTTGTTTTTAACCCCCCCTTCCACAACTGCAAGTCTAAGGCTCGAAGCACACTGAAGCTCATAAATGGCCGTTTTTGGGAGTTTGAGCATTTTTTTTTAACAGCCCATAAACTCCCCTCTATGGTATCCTATGTGTCCATGCACACATGGACGTTTTTGCATGTTTATCATCAGTGGAGTTTATGGGCTGTTTTCTGAACGCCATAAAATCCCATTCAGGAGTAGTTTTTCTGACCCAAAAAAACGCTAAATGCTGATAAACGCTCAAAAACGTGGCTCACCAGCATTTTTTTACTTTTTTGATCCATTGAAAAAAATAAAATAACGCTAAAAAAAACTAACAAACAATATTTCAAAAACGTTACTGACGTTTTTCTAACGTTACTTTAACGTCCAGTGTGCATGGAGCCTAAGTTTTCAGTTTCAGGGATGAATCTTTTTGCCTTAATTCCGACCTAAAAACTGAGCCAATTCGGACTAGTGTGCACCCAGCCTAAATGAGCCCATGGTTCATTCACACCAGAAGCGCTGGGGTGTGTATTTGAGTGCATTCCCAAAGATTGGCAAGCAAAAAATGGTTCTCTATGACTGTAGTTCATACCAGCATGCCAGACATCCCAAGTCTCCAGCGCGGTGTAGGAGCCTCCCACATTTCGGGAGTGGCTCCCGGACACCTGCAAGTGCTGCCCTATATCCCGAATGTAGGGTTGACCCTGGATGGTCCCCTGGTTCACAGTTGGGGATGATCGGTGCAGCAGAAGGGACAGCTGTGAACACTGATCTCCCTGTATAGCTGACAGACATTTCTCCTTTTCTCCCCCCTTTGGCTGTCGGCTAACAGGCTATACAGGGAGATTGATGATCACAGCTGTCCCTCCTGCTGCATCGATCATCCCCGACTGTTCCCTGTGTGCTCCTCCTCCAGCCCCCATCTGTGTCTATTCTTCTACAGCTCCCCTCCGTGCTCTTGACTCCTCCCCCCTTCTTCTCCAGATCCCTGTCCTCCTCCTCCGCCCTCCCTCGTCCCCCACAGCCGGTGTCTTGTCAAATAGCGTCCTCCATCGGATAGTGTCCGCTGCGTACTGCGCATGTGCAGTATACAGGAACACAGATTCCGAAAAATGCCGAGGATGAACGGCGCCTGCGCCGTGAGTCCAGGTTCTATCCCCACTATCCAAGTGGACATAGAGTTAGAATAAAAAAGAGCCGAGCGCAGCGAGGCCGAGCCCAAAGCGTGCGCCCGCGAGGGGCCCTCTCAAATTCACAACCCTATGTCCGCTTGGATGGTGGGGCTACCACCTCCACTCACGGCGCAGGCGCCGTTCAGCTTCTGAGATTTTCCGAAGCTTCGTCTGCTCCGTACTGCGCATGCGCAGTACGGAGCGGACACCATTTGATGGCCGGACTCTATACGGCAGAACACCGGCTTCCCTCCTCCCCTGACGGCTGTGGGGATCTGTCAGGATAGAGAGCGGAGGAAGGGACTGCTCATTTACTGGCCCCTGCCTTTTCTGAATTGGATGCAGTGAGCGAGATCGCTCCTGTGTCCTGTGAAAACTGAACAGAGAGACCTGTGTGTTACTATGCTCAGTTTATGAATAGACGGGGGCCACTGGGGTCGATTTACTAAAGGAAAATCCACTCTGCACTACAAGTGCACTTGTAGTGCAGTTGCTGTAGATCACTGTAGATCTGAAATTAGGGGAAGCCCTGCTGAATATCATCCAATCATGTGCAAGCAAAAATGCTGTTTTTGATTTTCCTTGCATGTCCCCCTCTGATCTACAGCAACTTTACTTCCAAGTGCACTTGTAGTGCAAAGTGGATTTGCCTTTAGTAAATAACCCCCAATGTCTCCTGTCCATTCATCTTCAATGCTGAAAAAGGGACTGGGGAATCAATGTCCTCAGCCTCTTTCTCTGTCTCAAAGGGGAGATATCAGGGGTCTGTCTCGATTTAAAAAAAAATTGCAAAAGATATTAAAAAATCAAATTGTAAACAAAAATTATAAAACATTAAATTATAATTAAAAATAACTACTGACACCACCTCCCTGCCCTACCAACCCTGTTCACTGCCCCAACCCCCTCCCCCCAAAAAACATAAAAAAAAAATGTAAAAATAAAAACTACTGACACCATCACTGCCCACACCTTCCCCAGAAGCACTGCAGAAAAAAAATGAAATTTTTTTTTAAAGAAAATAATAAACAACAAAATTGTAAAAAATAATAGAGAAAATAATTTTTAAAAAAACTACCGACACACTGCTCTACTGACACTGTCCACTACCCCCAATAATTGTGAAAAACAAAAACTAAAATAATAAATTGTAAAAAATTATTAAAAAAATAAAATTGTAAAAAAATAAAAAACTACTGACACCATGCTGCACATACACTCCACACTGTACATTCCCTATTTAATATTACTACATTCTACACGTGCGCATGCAAGTCATCTCAGACTCTATAAAACCACACCCCATTTAAGCCACGCCCAATATGTAGTGCGGTTTAAGCCACACCCACCTCCCTGAAATGAGTTTTTGCAGGTTGGGATGTCCGGCATGCTGCATTCATAGTTGCCCACTGTCCCGAATTTCGCGGGACATTCCCGCGATTAGGACATTTGTCCCAAATTAATTTTGTCCCAGGAAATGTCCAGCGAAATTCGGTTTGTCCCGGGAAATTGAATTTCCCTTTTTTTTGCCGCCGGCCGCTAGAGGTCGGCGGCCGGCGGAGACAATGTCGGGGGCCAGTCTGGAGGTGTGGGGGTCGGTCTGTGCAGGATGTGGGGGGGCGGTCTGTGGATGCCAGAGGGGCACCAGATGTAAGGAGGGGCTCCGCTGATGGACACAGATGTGAGGAAGGCACCTCTGATGGGGCACCTGATGTAAGGACAGACTCCGCTTGGGACACCTGATGGCATCTGGTGGCAGGCAACGTGGCTAGTGTCTAGTTTATATTACAATGTAATAATAGAAATAATGCGCTTCAATCATCCTGACACCATAACAATCATGGTGCCGGGATGATTGAAGCACCAACACCAGGTATTTGGAGTATCTTTATCTGCTGATTGTCAAACTCTGGAAAACACATTTTGCTATTGTGGTGTAGGATCGGGGGCTGCTGTCCCTCCTTTGCCTCTCCCCACCCTTCCCTCTCTCCATCCCCCTCCATCCCGCATTCATCTCAGACTCTAACCACACCCCTTTGAGCCACGCCCCATGTAAGCTACGCCCACTATTTTACGTAAACCACGCCCATTTCTACCTTTTCCTTTGCCACACCTATAAACGCATGCCCCACCCCTAATTATACCTCAACTCTGCCCACTGTCAAACAAGTGTCCCGATTTTTTTTTTTACAATGTTGCCAACTATGGCTGCATTGCATTTGCCCAGTGCTTAAAAAAAGTACGGCGTGCACTACTCTTTTTCATCACAACACGTTCAAGTGCACGCAAACACGCATGAATGCAACCCGTTACAAGGCAAAAAATAATAATACATAACAGGTATGTAAAATGCACGCCAACGCATTACAAAAAAAAAGTAACGCACGTTGTGTGAACGAGTCCAGTTTTTTTTTTTTACCAAAACCTGTACTGATAGTGAGGATATCATGTAACATCATTGCTAGGCTCATTTCCCCGCTCACAGTATAACATATGTGTAGACCGAAATGAAGGAATGAATTGTAATTGGATCTCATTCATTCATTGTGACGTTGATGAGTTTTCACACCCAGGGACATTTCCGGGTGAACACCTTCCCCCATCGTCTGATCAGAGGAAAGAGAGGCGGAACTAATCTCTCACGGTCACTGCTGTGCGGCGGAAGGTGTTCCGCGTTGCGCAGCCGCTGTTTAGGTCACGTGTGCAGAGGCAGCATGGCGGAGGAGAAGCAGAAATTGCAGCCTGGTGCTGGTAAAAAGAGACAGAGAGAAAGCAAGCCTGGTGAGTGAGGCGCAGAGCCCTTGTCTGGAGATATCCGCGTCATTTGTAGTCACTGACCTGCCACGTGCAGTATATATATCATTATGTATTCACAGTGCAATCATATACACACATGGAAGAAATAGAGCTGACCACTGGAGACCCTGTCATCGCCCCCTGTACATCACAATCTGGATGCTGTGCTGTATCCTGTCTGCCCTTATTTTTAGAGCCCAACTCCTGGCTTTGTGTAACTTTAAATAGTTCTTTGGACCAGACTGCTCCAAATGACCTATTCACTTCACTAACAGATATCGATAGATCGTGTAAGGTATGTATGGAGCCTCAGCTACAGTATTCAGCACTGTGTTCCCATTCCTGGAGTCTGGCTGAGTGCTGCTCTGCTATTCACAGGGAGCTGTGTTTTCTATGAATAAATACAAGGCTTCCTCTGATTGGCTGAGGTGGAAAAGAGTACGGGTGACATTTATAAAATATATAATTTCCTCTGAATGGCTGAACAGTTGTCAGCCCAGCTTGGTTACCTTGATTTTGTTGTATGGACCTGCGGGGGGGGGGGGGTCAAACACATGCTCTCGGTGGCTGCAGCCACCAGTAGTGTGTTTTATATCTGATAAGTTGAATCCTTCCTGTCAGATGGAAACATTCCTGCACTGCTGCCTGATTGCATCCACCCTTTCCCCGTAATGTGCACCCCCACCATGTATACTGGGGTACACTTGCCCTTCTGTGGGACCAGGCATAGTGGGTACTGCCAGGTAGCAGGGAGGGAGCTGAGTGGTTACACTTTCGGTATTCTGCCAAAACAGCCCACTTGCCAAAATCCACATTACTTCTGCTGACTCTTCAGCAGCAGTAATTGCAGATTTTCGACGACTTGACTGTTTGCACAGAACACCGGCAGCGTATAATATGAATAAAGGTTTTGAAGTCCCGCGCTTATGGGGGGGGGGGGGAGATTTGAGAAGAACTGCTGCTTCTACCAATGCAGCCACCTAAGTGGAATGTATAAGGTAAGAGTTTGTTTAAAGAAGAGGGGGGGGGGGGGGGGGGTAGAAAAAAAGTCACTGTTCTGGGGTGGTGTCTTACACCCCTAAGTAATTAGCAAGAAATGGAAAATAACATATATCCCAGATGAGAACATAGGTAAAGTGTAAACCTGATATGTAAATAACGTGTCCTGGTGCAGCAGTCTGATATGCCACTGTTTAAATAGCCTCAGTGTGACTCGTATTGAAAAAAAAAAAAAAAGTTTTATCCCAATATGCAAATAGCCTATGTCCTGGCGTGGCACTATTTAAATAGCCTCCGTGCAACTCATAAGATCAGCGTGCAAAAATAATGCCAAAAAGAAAAGTGAACTACAATGCCCAAGTTTAAACATTTGTAAGAAACTCGTGTCCTTTAAATGATCAAGTGATACACGCTTACAACAATTAGTGAATTATGCTAAAAAATGCTCTGTGCACAAATAGCCCATATGCCGTACTGATGTAATAGAAAAATAAAATGACAGGTGCTCGTCATAAACTGTACTCTGTGCTTCTTATGGGTGCCCTATAGGTAATGCACTCACTGCAACCATTCACCCCATGCAGGGGTATTGCACTTTCACAATATGTGCCACTGTGTAGCAAACAGAGGACCCTTTCCTGTGTCAGCTGATTGTTTCCGTGTTTGCGGTGTAAGATATGAGGGTCTCCTTCAACTTTCACTTTGTAGTTCCCACATGCAGAAAAGAGACATAGACTTATGCTTCCAAGGCCAGTTTGAAGAAATGATGGCGATCTAATGACATGCTTCCTTCACTGCATGAGGTTTAAGCAAAAAAAGGAAGTCTGTGGTAAGTTGCGGCAGGACGGTATGTCATGCTGTACCATGTGCTCCTAAATTTAGGGCCCTGACCATTCAGGAAAGAGATCCCGGAAAGCAGGTCTTTTGCATTCTGGAATCTTGTCCCTGGACGAACAGGGCCCTAAATGTCGGTACTGCTTGGTACGGTATTTAGCCACAGCCACCTGTAGACTTTGATAGGCTGCCTACAGTGGGGCTGGAAGCAGCATCTGTCCCTCCTGGGCACATTGAAGCTGAACAAGCAGCTTGGGAGCCTGTAAGCATCATAATGGTCACAAGGGTGAGTAGTCATTGGTCAGCACGGTTTTATGGCCGGCCGCACTGACAAATGAGAATCTCTAACTGCTTCTGTGAAGCTGTCCCGGAAGAATATGGTTCATAAGAGATTCTAATTGGTCAGTGTGGTCACACAGTCCTTCTGATCAATGACATTGCTTGCATTATGATGCTTGCAGGCTTTGGAGCTGCTAGTAGTGTTCGCTGTACTGATTGTCTATAAAAGCATACTTACCCTTTAATGCGGTGGTCGCCAAGCCATTGATAGCGATCTACCCGTCGAACTTGGGCAGCCAACAGGTAGATCGCGAACATGACCCTGCTTCCCCCAAGCCTCCGCTAATCTCATCTCATGGATGAAAGGCAGGAGCTGCCTCAATTAACCCTTTCAAGTTAAAAAGCAGATGATTGCTGGCGTCCCAGCAACCAATTACCAGCTTGTTAATGTGAAAATTTAAATCTGGCAGCTCCCCAGTACTGTGCTGCCTCCTGCTCCCTGCTCTGCTGCACACACGCTGTCAGGTTGGAGAGTGCAACCTACACAGTTCTGGGGGGGGGGGGGGGTGATGTGAAGGAGGGCAGAGGACGCTACGAGGGCGGGCAGGATGGCGCAGGAAACACTCAATGTAAAATACACCTTAAAGCGGAGGTTTGACAAAATATTTATATTTTTTAAAAGTTAGCAGCTACAAATACTGCAGCTGTTGACTTTTAAAATAAGGACACACTGTCCAGGGCGCCCACGATGTCGGCACTCAAAGCCGATCTGTCGCTCGGCTCTCAGGTGCTGCCACCGCTGTCTTCGGTAAGGAAATCAGGAAATGAAGCCTTGCGGCTTCACTTCCTGGTCCCCTTCTGCACATGCGCGAGTCTCGCTGCACAATCCGGATGGTCCCTGCTGTCTCTGGGATCTGTGTGTTTCCCAGCAGACAGCTGGGGGGGAGGCGGGGAAGCGGGTGCAAATACCTGTAAAGGTGCCAAATGTGACACCGGAGGGGGGGGGGGGGAGGGTTCCCAAAAAGCAGAGGTTCCATTTTTGTGTGAACCTCCGCTTTAAAAACACATGTTCACCGTTTTTAAATAATGTACTTATTATTATAATGCAGGATTTTTAGAGTGCCAACAACAGTTTGCACAGTGCTTTACAACAGGGCTCGACAAATCCCAGGCGCCAGGTCGCCGTTGCGACTAAAAATTGTTCCCTGGCGCCTGGGTTTTTCTCACTGACAGGTGCCTCTGCTACAGGGCTGTTTGTGGGTTCTTGGGAAAGTGGAGGCCCTCCAGACACAGAGCACTGTCTGGTAGTCGGGATGGAGCAGGAAGTGAGCAGCTGCTGACATCCTCCTCCCTTCTCCACACACTGTTGGCAGAGCAGCGCCGCAGTGTGTGAAACTGTGTGTGGAGAGGTGTCAAAATGGCGGCTGAATGTCGGCGTGGGCTGGACACAGGGTGCTATCCAGTGTCAGTGCTGGCTATTGGTGCCCATCAGTGTCACCTGTCAGTGCCCATCAGTTCCTACCTCAATGCCGCCCCATCAGTGCCCATTAGTGCAGCCTATCGGAGCACATCAGTGAAGGAGAAAAAAAACATACTTGCAAAATCTTAAAACAAAAGTTGATTTTTTTTTTTTTTTTTTTGTAATATTGTCCTTTTTTCTCTTGGCATCAGGCATGAGCAATTCTTATTGCCCGATGCCCCAGACATGCAGTTCTGGGTGCTGGGCAGAGGATTTAAATAACTGGCTCCTAACTTTTTCAGCTGGCTCCTAGATTCTAAGCAAATTTGTCAAGCCCTGCTTTACAATATAAAGGGAGACAATATGATTCAATACAAGAGGGATTTTCTGTACAAGGGTATATATCATATGCTGGGCCACAGCTCTATAAACTAGAGGCTATCCAATAAAAACATGTTTTAAAATTCTGAATAATTATATACAGTTTCTGTATAAGTAGGGTACATGTGAGTTTGATAATAGCAGTGTATTTCTTCGGTTTGTACAGCTATCGATGAATCTGAACTTCTCACGGTTCCAGATGGCTGGAAGGAAGAGCCTTTCACCAGAGAGCATAACCCTAAAGGATTGTTGGAGGAGAGCAGCTTTGCCACATTGTTTCCCAAATATAGAGAAGCTTATCTGAAGGAGTGCTGGCCATTAGTGCAGAAAGCTTTGGCGGAAAGTGTAAGTAACTTTTGTCAGTCATAATAATTTGCAGATAAAGACGTTTGTGTTTGGCAGCAAATATGTGGAACTCCAGCCCACTGCTAAATACACAGGGGATACATACAGTTTGTGTGCATTGCCAATGTAATGGTAATGATGTCCAAATATTTTTGTGATTCATACACCTCTCATTCACTACTATTCATCATTACCTGCCTGCTCATTAGATGATCAGTTAGCATAGCTACATTAAATATTTCAGGAGGTTTCCTGCCTCCTGTAAGCTACTTTACACATCTGCCATTCCTCCAGGTGACAAAGTATTTAATTAACATTGGGCAGAGATAATAGACTCTTGATTTAATATACAGGCACATCTCCAAAAAAATTGAATATGATCAAAAAGTTAATTTATTTCAGTAATTCAGTTCAAAAAGTTAAGCTCATATATTCTATAGATTCATTACGCACAGAGTGATATATTTCAAGCATTTCTTTATACTATTTTTTTTATAATTATGGCTTACAGCTAGTGACCCCAAATTCAGTATCTCAGAAAATTAGACTATTACATAAGACCAATAAAAAAGGGATTTTAAATACAGAAATGTTGGTTTCTGAAAAGTATGACCAAGTACAGTATATTATGCACTCAATACATGGTCAGGGCTTCTTTTGTATAAATTACTGCATAAATGCGACGTGTCATGGAGGTGATAAGCCTGTGGGACTGCTGACGTTTTATGGAAGCCCACATGGCTTTGATATCGGCCTTCAACTTGTCTGCATTGTTGAGTCTGTTGTCTCTCATCTTCCTCTTGACAATACCCCACAGGCTCTCTATGGGGTTCAGGTCGGGCAAGTTTGCTGGCCAATCAAACACAGTGATACCGTGATCATTAAACCAGTTATTGGTGCTTTTGGCGGTGTGGGCAGGTGCCGAGTCCTGCTGGAAAATTAAATTAGCTTCTCCATAAAGCTGGTCAGCAGAGGGAAGCATGAAGTGCTCTAGAATTTCCTGGTAAAGGGCTATGCTGACTTTGGAAAAAAACACAAGTCGGAGGCGCCTCTGGGTGTAGAAATAGGACAAGATTTAATGTAGTTGCATTCATAGGCAACTCGCATTTTAAAGCTCATGGTCCCAAATGGGGGCATCATCAATGTGGTCAGTCCGTGTCTGCTGGTGGTGCGCTTCTCAGCTCGTTCCAGACACCGCTGGATGGTGACCAGCCGGCCACAGTGGAGATACACTCAGAGCAATGGTTCCCAGCAAGAGTGGATGACGTCACTGGTATGCAACGCGTTTTGTGAGCGTACTGGCTGCGAATGATGTGGCAGCCACATGCCTTCATAAAGTTCCTTCATCAAGCTCTGATGCGAATGATAAGCGATAGCCCTGAGTGCGGAATACCCCTCCTTTTCACCATCATCTCACATGGTCTGTGGACATTTTAATCACCAGTAAGACTGTGGACGTATAGGATATATATTATTCCATGCCCATACAGCACTTAAACCTAAAACTGTGGGACATTTAGTGCTTCTAGTCCTTTGCACCATTTACTTGTATATTATGCTGACTTTGGACTTGATAAAACACCGTGGACCAATACCGGCAGATAGCTCCCCAAGTCATCACTGACTGTGGAAACTTCACAGTGGACCTCATGATCCAGGATTCTGTGCCTCTCCGCTTTTCCTCCAGACTTTAGACCCTTGATTTTCAAATTAAATACAACATTTACTTTCATATGAAAAGAGGACTTTGGACCACTGGTGGATCTTGAAGCACTGACACCAGCTGTAGTCCACTTCATGTGAATCTCCCCCAAATTCTTGATTGGCCTTTGCTTTACAATCCTCTCAAGGCTGCGGTTATCCCTGTTGCTTGTGCACCTTTTTTATACAACACTTTTTTTTCCTTCCACTCATCTTGCCAATGATATGATTGGATACAGCACTCTGTGAACAGCCAGCTTCTTTAGCAATGATCTTTTGTGACTTACCGTATTTATCGGCGTATAACACACCAAGTTTAAGAGGGAATTTTAAGGAAAACATTTTTAGGAGGGACGTTTAAGGAAAAAAAACGTATATTTAAATGCCCATCAATTCAGCCTTATCAGTGTCCATTGCAGCCTTGCCAGTGCAATCATCGCTGAATTTAAAATTGGTGCCGCTGAGACTCGCCGGAGCGGAGTGAACGCCAAGGAGATCGCAGGGACTGGGTGGAGCCGAAATACACATAGCTGAGTGTACTCGGCTCCGCTCACAGTCACACCCACTGGGAGTGACTATGAGCGGAGCCGAGTACACTCTTTGTGTATCTCGCAGCGATCGCTCCGCTCAGTCAGAGGAGATCGGCAGGGGATCGGTGGGATCGGCGTACAACACGCACCCACGATTTTCCCCTGATTTTAAGGGGGGAAAAAGTGTGTGTTATATGCCGATAAATACGGTACCCTACTTGTGGAGGGTGTCTGACTGTCTTTTGGGCAACTGTCAAGTCAGCAGTCTTCTTCATGATTGTTTATCCTTTTATATAGCGATCAGTGCGATTAAAAATGCACTGATTGTGTAAATGTGATTGGCAGTGAAGTGGTTAACCAGTAGGGAGCGCTGCAGGGGTTAAGTGTGTCCTAGGGAGTGAGTCTAACTGTGTGGGGGGTGGGCTATGTGTAATACGACACTGATCACAGGGAGCTGTGATCAGTGTCCTGCCACTAGGAAGAATGGGAAAATGCTTGTTTACATCAGCATTTCCTCTTTCTTCCTCTCTGAAATGATCGCGGGTATTCCCACAATGCCGCGTCTTAAAGGGCAACGTACAGGTACGTTAATATGCCTGTACGTGCCCTTCTGCTGACGAATATCGACGTGAGCCAGTCGGCAAGGGGCTAACTTAGAATGAGAGAGGATCATGTTCTTTAGAAGATTATTATGAACATGACCAATTTTAAATGTCGTTGTCAGAATATTTACTGACTGAATCGTTGCACTGCAAGCATGTTTGTTATGAGAAAAGTCCTTGTTAAGCCCCATACACACTATCAGATTTTCTGCTGATTTTTTTTTCCTTCAGATTTACCAAAAGCATATAATATGAGGTCAAACCTTAGGAGTTTCAATGTGTATGCAATCAGGTAGGCCCTTGCACTACATGGTTTTGGTAAATCTGAAGACAAAAATCAGCAGAAAATCTGATAGCGTGTATGGGGCTTTATAAGACTCTTTCTTCTGAAAATGGTTTTCATGCTTTTATAGGTACAAAGAGTCTGCCTGTGTGTGTGTGTATATGTATATTTATTTATTTATTTATTTTTTCATTGACACTGCCTGTCTCCGTTTGGGATAAGAAGTAGACAATTTAAAGGTCCTTGTGTTACCACACATGACCATCATCTCTGTAAAGCAGAGGTCAGGTGCTTGATGAAGGTCACTGCCTGGAGCCACGGGAAATGAAGACATTGGGGGTTATTTACTAAAGGCAAATCCACTTTTCACTGCAAGTGCACTGAAAGCAAAGTCGCTGTAGATTCGAGGGGGACATGCAAGGAAAATAAACAGCATTTTAGCTTGTACGTGATTGGATGATAAAACCAGCAGAGCTTCCACTAATTTCAGATCTACCCCTTAGATTTAGAGTGACTGCACTTCCAAGTGCACTTGCAGTGCAAAGTGGATTTACCTTTCGTAAATAACCCCCTGTTTTTTTTTCGGATGGAACATTTCTGCTCCTTTTCTTTCCCATTGAAAGAAAAATGAAAACTTCACTTCAGGTATTCAGTCAAGAAAACAAACTGACAGATTTCAACCTCTGAACTAAAAAGTTATTGCTGTTGATGTCCCCCATTGACACAGTTTCTTCTCAAACTTCAGAAAACATGTTAAAAAAATAAATAAATAAAAATAAATAAATATATATATATATATATATATATATATATATATATATATATATATATATATATATATATATATATATATATATATATATATATATATATATATACACGCAAAATCCACAGCTCCAGGTCTAGTGGTCAGTTACTTGACCTGAAACCTAAGTATTAGTCATGTTATGTTTGCTGAAATGGAAAATCTGAATTCCAGCAGAGCCACTAGTCTTCCTTACTGTCTGTCAGCTTTATACTTCCTTTACCAACTGATAGGCAGGGACAGTCTTCTAGGAAAGACTTTTGTGATGAGGGAATTATCAGTATATCTAATTCCCAGTGTTTTCTTTTTTGCAGTTTGTGAAAGCAGAATTGGATTTAATTGAAGGCAGTATGACCGTTGCCACTACCAAAAAGACATTTGACCCTTATGTTATTATCAGGGCAAGGGACATGATAAAGCTGTTGGCCAGAAGTGTACCATTTGAGCAGGTGAGTTTGCTTTTACCCTCTCAATTTTGAAAAAGAAAAAAAAACTATTTTTTACTTTCTGTTATAATACATATCCAAAAAAAATTTAATTTCTTCATCAATTTAGGCCAATATGTAGTCTTCTACATGTTTTTGGAAAAAAGAATCCCAATGAGTATATATTGATTGGTTTCTGCGAAAGTTATAGCTTTTAGTGGGACTGCAACATTGCAGCAAACAAATCTGACATGAAGTGATGCTTTTTGGGGACCAGTGACACCAATACATCAGTGCTAAACAAATGCACTGCTAATTTGTAAATGACACTGGTAGGGAAGGGGTTAAAATCGGGGCCATCAAAGGGTTAAGTGTGTCCTCTGAGTGTTTTGTAACACTGTGGGGGATGGACTGACAGGAAGAACAAAAATATTACAGAGCACACGTGTAGGGCTGAAACAATTAATCGATATAATCGATAATGAAAATCGTCAGCGATTTTCATTATCGATTAGTTTGTCCGTACCATGCGATCCGCAGAGCGGGCCGCGGCCTTAGGAAAGGCCGCGGCTTCGGCCTAGCTCCGGAGCTGGCAGCCATCTTGGTACACCGGGCGGCGGCGAGCTGCGCGCTGATGTCACCCCCAGCGCGTTCAGCCTGTGTCAGCCCAAGTGAAGGAATTCTGGAGGAGTCACGCTGGATGCCTTGCCTGCCCTCATTCAAAACTTCTTTTATGCAGGTACCACTACATTTATTACCTAATCTAACCTAATAACTAACTACTATCTATTAAATAGTAGTTAGTTATTATCTAATTCTATCTAAGCCTTTCCACTTGCTCGGCACAGCCACATTGTTGATTTAAATAAAAGGTACAGCACTATCTCTCCCCCCCCAATAAAATGCAGCTTATTACAAGCATAAAAACATAGCATATCACTGACGATTTGTGCCAATAGGCATCCCGGGACTCATCACGGCGGTTTGTTTGGAGGAACTTTGATCGCTGGTGAGCTTGGCGCAAATCATCAGTGATATGCTGACTATGTTTTTATGCTTGTAATAAGCTGCATTTTATTGGGGGGGGGGGGGGGGGATATAGTGTTATACCTTGTTTATTTAAATAAAATGTGGCTGTGGGGGGCGGGGATAGTGTTATTTTTATAAACTTTTTTTTGCTGATCCGAAAATTGATCCGATCCGTGACTCTGATCCGAGGAACGATCCGATCCGTGAGTTTTTTGATCCGTTACACCCCTAGTCCGCACCTTTCCCCCCCCCCCCCCCTGCCGGTCCGTTAGAATCCTGTGTATCCTCCCATGTCCTACGCATGCACCACGTCCATGAGCACGCAGCTATGCCTGCTTGCATTCTCCACCCAGCTGACGTCCCGCCAGCAACGCACCTGCGCTGCTTTCGGCTCCTCCTCCCCCCCTCTACCCAGCAGCCTTCCGATAGACCCGCCGCAGAGCGCAGGCGTGGCAAGCCCTCGCCGGGCCACTTTCCAGCGCTGCCGTGATTGGAGGTTGTGCTCTGCACATGCGTGCATCCATCTCCCGGCTTCGGGGTGCCCTTCGCTCCATTTGGAGGAGTCGGCCGAGTCACGTGTGGCGGGTCCGGACTGAGACTCCGCCCCACACCACCCCGGCACACAGAGGAGGAGCCGCTGTCACCATGAAGGGGTGAGAAAACCCGAGACACCGCAGGGGGGGGGGGGGGAGGGAGGGAGCACTGAGAGGAGGCGGGGCAGTGACACCATGTGAGAGGGGAGGAATGTGTCACCTATACTGGGGGGGACACGTGTGTGTGTGTGTGTATATATATTTCTCCCCTTTTTTCCGTTTTTTTTTTTAAAATTTTTTATCCGATTAATCGAAAAAATAATCGGCCAATTAATTATGAAAATAATCGTTAGTTGCAGCCCTACACACATGCAAAACTAACATTTACCTCCCGCAAGGCTTTTTAAAAACGCCTAGACATTTTCCAAAAACATCAAAAAATATGGGAATTTGGTCACACCATATTGCTATATGGTGCTTAAGATCACTTACTGCAACAAAGTACCCCATGATTAATGGGTCCTACACTACCCATAGATTGGGAGATCCTGCTTCTCTGAACCATGGGAGCTATACTCTATATAGGAGAACATGAGGTCTCCATCATGACACAGATGGTCACTAATGAGAGGCACTGATGAGGGAGTGGGGTGCTCCACCCAAAAGGATTTGGTCAGAATCCATACAATAGACATACAAGATATTTGGGGGGCACACCCTAGGACTGACAGGAAGAACACAGAGATCCGTGTTCCTGCTTACAAGGAACAGAAGATTCTTTACATAGGCAGATCCCCGTTCTGCTGCTCTGTGGAGGGTGGCCGGTGGATATTGGGTCCGCCGGAACTGCTGATTTGGCTCCCGCTGCGGGCAACAGCCCCCATGGTATCTATTGCATGAAATGACGTACAGGTCAAGCAATAGAGTGCCCTGCCAAAGTATATATGCAGTGGGCACTCTTTTAAGTGGTTAATGAAACCCCAATTTGGGAATGTTAACTTCTTGACGACCATGTAATGTATATATGCATTGACAAGGGACGTAGGCTTTAATGCCCTGCCACCACACAGAGTGGCCTATGTGCTGAGAGTCCACCCCTACTAAAACCCCCTCAAAGGGCTGCCTGGAGGTGCTGTTAAGAGGGTAAACCAGAGTATTGGCTGTTGCTTTAAAATTGCCTGTAGACTTTCAACTTCAGATTGTGCTTACTGAAGCCTGCTAGCAGCTTGTTTAAATGGTAGATCTGCTTTGCATATGTGGCGGCAGGCTCCTGAAGAGCACACGCTATGTGTTTTTCAAAATTAAACTCTACCTAAACTGCAGTTAGGTTTGGGTATTATTTGTCTAAGTTTTACTTCTGTATCAGTCTGACTGGACTGTGAGATGTTCAGCCTGGCCACAGGGGGCACTGTCTCGGGTGGCAGGCGTGGAACTATGGTCTGGTCAGGCGCTTAAATTTCTCTCTTTTGGAGCCAGGTCAGTGGGAGCAGCCCTCTCGCTGTGCCCTCTGGAAGAGGGTATTTAAGATGTGGACGTCACGTGTTTCAGGGTCTGGTCCAGTATGATGTGCTGATTTCATGGTCCTGGTCCTCCTGGCCAGCCCCCAGGAAGGCTATGGCCTGGGGTGCGGATCCACCCAACTTTGATGCCTCTGGGCTGGCTAGCCCGGGGCAAGGAAACTAAAAGAGGATTCTGAGGTGGTTGGGTGCCGTCTTCGGTTCAGGAGAGACCCATTGTACTTCGAGTATTCCAGGGGAGGACTCTTTAGAAGAACACCACGTATGGGTTGGTTTTCTTAACAAGAGCCTGGAAGAGCTGAAGTTACCGAAAGAATCCGGTCTCGTGGATATCGCCAAGCAGGCTGAAAGATCCAGGCATCCTACAAGTGTTCTACAGCTTAGTTTCCCACATGTTCTGTAACAACGTCTGTGACAAAGACTTTGTTCCTGAGTAAGCACCTTGTTGGCTGCTAGGCCTTGTGAGAGAGGGACTGTCCAACCTGAGTGTTCATCCAGCTGCGAATGGCTATTCTATGGATGCAGTCAAAGTAAGCAAATTCTTTAATGTTTTTTGGACTTTGACATTGAGAGTACCTGAACTACCTTTCCAACCCTCTGATCCCAAGTTGAAAGACTGTTCAATGGTCTGAGTTTTTGCAAATAAAATCCATTCAAGTGGATCTATTGTCAGTCTCAAGTTAGTAGGTCATCTACCACGGGACATCCCCTAGACGTGTAACAAGGAGAACGGAAGGTAACGGTAAGCCCAAAAATTAGTGCTGCACATACAAAAATTAATGTTACCTCTGAACACCCTCCCCACTCCTCGGGTCCTAGCTGCAATTATTTTCTGTGACATACGTTCTCTGCCACTTACATGTCTGTCAATGTACTATTCAGTACACTTTTCACTCAGTACACAGCCCAGGAGACTGTGTCTCGGAATAATGCCTGAAATAGTGAGCAGTAATTGATCAGTGTGGTCACTGACCAAGCAGAAAATTATTTCTGAGGGCATTTCATACATCAACAGTGTAATGAATGCCTCCTTTTCATACAGTTTTAGAAAATCACAGCAGCTCCAAATTGAAATGCAAGGGTCTTTTTTAATAACCTTAAATGAAAAAAATTCTTAAGTAGCATTTTTTATGTTCTACTTTGAGTCCTCTGCAGCTGTCATTTTGGTAGATTAAAACTGATATTCAGAGTATTTTATCTGTGCTTTCTCTGCCTTAAATTAAAATTGTAACCCTTTTTTCAGATAGTATAAGGAAAGGCATGTTTTTCATTGTTATTTGGGACCCTGCACTTATGAGTGTGTCATGGGATTAGTTTTAGATGTAAGCAGTGTTTTAGCTATGTATCTTCCCCCCCCCCCCCCCCTTTTTTTTTTTTTTTTTTTGTTAAACATATATCTTTGCTTTATTCAAACTATTTACTGTATATTGTTAAGCTGGCCATAGGTTGTGTGTAGTGTTTCTTCTTCTTATTTTTTTTTTTTCAGTCAGTTGGCTGAACGAAAGGGGGGGGGGAAAAGATTTGAACAAGCAAGGTTGATGGAGGAATCCGCCCCCCTCCCCCCCCGTTGAGACATTTATATTCAGTTCTCTCCGCTATCAGAATACACGATCAGTGGCTGCAGCCAGTCTACTGCATCAGTGGACTGATCGACAATCCGACATTCCAGGGATGGCTAAGCATGGATAAAAATGCAGCTAATCCCTGCTGAACTAGTGGAATTTCTATCCATTCTTAGCCAACTTAAAGTATAAATTCACCTTTGGGAGCATGTTACATCCATATTTAGGATGTAACATGTAACCTGCTCCAGCAGTGAGTTGAGCTCAAACTCGTGTAAGTGTAAAGGGGGGAGCTGCATACTTAAGATTTCTCACCTTTTAAAGTGTATTTTGTCCATTTAGGGGAGATTTCTCTTCACTTCCTGTCCCTTGGCCTAAACAGGAAATGAGAGAAAATCCCACAAAAGTGAAGGAATCTTGGTGTATCATCAGAAATAGTGCCCCCCCCCCCCGTTGGCAGATTTCCTCACTGTTCTGTGGACAACCCAAAATGTGGGATTTTTTTACTTTCACTTTCGAAGATTTACTTCCTAGCCAGTGGCAAATGCAGGCGGACATCAAGCCTGCTGTGTGAGATGCGCCCTACCCAGAAGAGTGACACTGCTGTAGGGCGGTCAGCAAGTGACTAGACTGGGTTTGGATAGCATGCCAAAGCTGCAAATATTGTTAAGCTTTTAGTAGGTAGACCGAAAATCTCATGCAAGGTCTGAAGGTCCTTCAGATTTTGACCTAGATATAGTTGCGGGATATACGCAAGGCCCATTTCTAAGCGTTGATTAAATCTCTACAGTTTTAATAGCTCTGGAAAATGAAAGTTCTGAAAAATGCGGGTGTAAGCAGTATATCCCTTATACTGGCACTGATCTTTAATCCTATTCTAGACCTTATCTATCTTAGCTAAAGTGGGAAACTCCCCGCGTCGAAACAATTGTCTTCCTAGAAATAACTTGGACAGTATTTTCCTAATTGGATCAATCCTCGTGTCTTCCTCCAATTCTGTTATATGTTGGAGCTGTGCTGACAAAAATATATAGGAATGGGTTTGGAACGGCCTGCCCCGTTTACTTAGCTTGCTGCAATATTTCTAATTTTAATGTGAGAATTTTGCCTTTTCCAGATAAGCATACAAAGTAATAGTGTCCAGCGGTTTAAAAAAAAAAAAAAAAAAAAAAACATAGGGAGCCACACCGGAATATTATGTAAAGCATATAATAATTGTGGCATCCATATCATTTTAATAAGGTTTACGAAGGTGGTAATTTGCACCAACTTCTAGCTTTCTGTTTTATATTTAATGAACAGTGAGTTAATTAAATCTGCTCAGCAACCATGATAGACCATGGTCAGTATACAGGGCCAGGCAGGATCAGCCAGGTTTTTTGGGCGATAGAAGGGGCTAAATTACACAGCACAAGCACTGTGCTGCTATTCATGCTTTAGGGCCGGTTCACACTGCGGGCGATGCGAGGCGACACGACTTGCCTCGCCGCAATCTGACAAGTCGCCCCCGTTCTGTACAATGGAACCGTTCTGAGAGGAGCGACTCGAGTCGCTCCGACTCAGAAAAAAAGGTTCCTGTACTACTTCTGGGCGACCTCGGGGCGACTTGCATTGACTTCTATACAGAAGTCATTTGCAAATCGCCGCTGAGGTCGCGGCAGGTCGCGGCGAGGCAAGTCTGTGTCGCCTCGCATCGCCCGCAGTGTGAACCGGCCCTTAAGGGAACAGGATCTGTGTGTTTTATTTTTAGGGTAACAAACAAACACTTTAAGATCTGTTGTCAACAGAGAAATCGGTCTATAAGAAGTTGTCACTGTCAAATCCTTCCCTATGTTCAGTTACCCCACAATAATGGCTTCATACATAGATTCACAGAATCCAAAGCTGCCTATGAATAGTTGAGTGTGGCTCAGACCGAGTCTACATTGTTTCAGGTGTGAGATGGGAAGCTGGAATCCAGCACTGTGTGTAGCTGAAGCAATACATACAGTGTTTGGAGACGCTGAAGCATTTAGTGAAGAAAATTGTTCCTTTTGGACCAGCTTGGTCTAAACAATTTAAATTGACAAGAAACATGGAAATCGGCTTTAAGCCGTGCAACTGAAGAAAACACATATATGCATGTTTCACCCTTATGACTTTTATACTTGGACTACAATTAGCCATACAGTCATAGTAATTTATTAGAGCTTGATTTGATGGTGTCTGTAATGTTTTCTCTCTTCAAGGATGCATTTTTAAATGCAGTTGTCTCAGAATATACTGTCGCAAAATCCTAATTTTCACTTTTGATTACCCATTATATAGACGTTACTATTAACATTGCCTGATGAAGTTTTCTGCGATTTTGTTTGCCATATGGGAAAAAAATGATTGATAACTGTTATTTCACCTTTCTTTCCCTCAGGCTGTAAGGATTCTCCAAGATGACATGGCCTGTGACATTATTAAAATTGGCACTTTAGTTCGAAATAGGGAAAGGTTTATTAAAAGGAGACAGCGGCTTTTGGGACCTAAGGGATCTACTCTGAAGGTATTTTATAGAACTTTCATCACTGCTCTAGAAATATTGTTTTAAAAAGAATGTCCATTTATTTATTGTATAATTCTTTTCAGGCCCTGGAGCTTCTCACAGACTGTTACATAATGGTTCAGGGAAATACAGTATCTGCTCTTGGACCCTTTAATGGCCTTAAAGAGGTAATAGAAAAAATGCTTTATATTTTCACAAGTATGATTCTTATGTGTGTGAGTAATTCCATTGCTTTTAGGTATTCATAGTGTAATCTTGGAAAGGAAGTGCATATGGTTTTTTAACACCTAAGGCAGGCCATACATGATTCTTATTTTTTTGTTCAACTAGCAGGTTGAATAAAATAAAAAAATAAAAAAAATAAGATTTCCCCATCCACACATTTGATTCCACTCCCACGGAGCTGTTGTATTCTGCCGGCAGGGAACCTTTGCAATGATCAGTGTTGCTGGCTATAGCCGGCGGTACTAAGTGTATGGGGAAAAACCCAACAGGCTGTTTATACATAAGTTGATAAATCAACTTGTATACAACAAACTAGCCCATACATGGATAGAAATTCGCCCGGTCCCTGCTGAACCATCTGAATTTTGATGCAGCTTAAGGAACACCAGGGAAATGGAAAATATCTTTAGTCCATGGGTGTCCATAAAAAACAATGGATTACTTTACCATTGTTCTAAGTATAATTACTGTATGTTAAATCTTGCTTACCAGTACATTCCCATCATCCCTTTCATCTGTCATTTGACATTAAGTGAACCGTAGAAGTGTCTGCTGTCGCTGCAGAAAAAGCTGTACATCTAAAATGATTGACATGAATTACATCCACAGTGTGTACATTTAATTAAAGTGGATGTAAACCCAATTTTTTTTTTTCTTTTGATGTCATAATGTAGAGTATAAGATTTCCTATTATTTGAGCCCAGTCTTTCCACAAAGAGTTAATCCATCTCTGAGCAATCATCTTTTAGTTTTCAGTGAGATAAATCTTGACAGAGAAAAACTTTGTCAAATCCTCCCCCTTGCTGTGACAGGTGATTTACATATCTAGTGCACTAGCCTAAGATGCATGCATTTTTTTTTAATTCCCTCCCACTCCTTTCTTCTGCTGCTCTACAAGGATTGGCTGTTCCCACCTCAGCATGATTTGGCATGCTAAAGTCATGTGGGGACTTTTCTGAGTTTGGACTGGATGTTGGTGATCATAGCAGAAGTTCAGTGTAAGAAATACACAGGAGAAAATGCATGTTGATAAGGGGAGTGTAGAGGTGGGTGGGGAGTCTACTGACATAACGACTCCACCCACTGAGCCCTGGAAAACAGACCCACCCACAAAATCTGCAGTTTTTCAGGTCTCATAGCAGACAGAGGAGAGACATTTGACAAATAAGTATACATGCAAGAGGCATGTATATGCTTCTAGATAACCAATATTGTAGTAGTTTAGAAAGGATGAGAGTGGTTAAACTTCCACTTTAAAATCGTACTGCATTGGTTGGTATGTAGGCAGCACAGCATTTATTTGGGCACTTATCAGGAAGTAGAAATGAGATTCTGAGGAATAACTGCAGTATCGGAAACATTGACCCTTAGTCTTTAGAACAAAGCAGCGGTAATAGATTGGAGTTACAACAATAGAACGGAGGATGGGTTTTAGAGAATTGTAAAATACTTTGCTGGTAGTAAAATGCCATTCAATGTTTGAAGAGAAAAGTAAACTTGTAGTTTTTTATTTTAACCCACTGAAATTGACAGTTAAAAAGAACCCTAAGTCCTACAGGTTATGGTGAGGTTGGCTTAAAAGATTAGTTCATCTTTAAATAAAAAATGAAAAAACAAAAACAGGCTATGCAGTTAGTTAAGAAGCTGCAGTAGGTAACCGTAATATCAGCCTGTTTACACAAATCCTCAATAATGTATCTACCATACCTTTTAGGTCACTAGCCTGCCCAAGAAACATTCTGAATGGCTCCATCCTGCCCTGTTGCCACATCAAGCCAGCCATTGGATGCTCACCCCCAGCATTACAGGAGTGAGCACCATGCTTTTTCATTCACAACCTTTAAGCTCTGCACAGAGGCATGCAAATCAATTTTTTTTTCCCCTTGGCCAACTATACATCCAGGACTGCTCGTTTATAGCAGAGATATAGCTGTCAATTTTATTTAAAACTTTATATGGCTGTTTTAGGCTTGTTAGCCATCATCCGTGCATTGCATGGAAACTATGGCTTTTAGGGAGTAGGGTTTTGGGGACCAATGAGACAGTAAAGACTTAGAAATTCCAGGGAAGTCGGTATTCAGATATCAGCTTTCAGGCCAAAAGTCAGCTCTGGCATGCCTTTCTTTTCTCAGTGTAACAACATCAAGACTGACCAATACAGGAGTGTTCTTGTGAGGAACAGGGTTATGTTTGAGCTCTGAACTTGAAGCTAAAAGTTAATATTCACATTCTAGGTTTGGAGATAGCCAGAGTACTTAAGCTTATAGAGAGTAGTGTATGTGCATATACATTGTGAATAAACACGCATGAGTGCTCCCTTTGCAAGCAGCTTGTTATGGGGACACTTGGAAGGGGGGAGGAGCCACCCAGGAGAGCTGTTTGAGGATCAGGGTTGCTCTGTGCAAAACCATTGCACAGAGCAGGTTAGTACGACTTTATTATTATTTTTTTTTAAAGGGTAGCTTAACCACTTCAAAACAGGGCACTTATACACCTTCCTGCCCAGACCAATTTTCCGCTTTCAGCGCTGTCACACATTGAATGACAATTGCGCGGTCATGCTACACTGTACCCAAACAACATTTTTATCATTTTGTTTCCACAAATAGAGCTTTCTTTTGGTGGTATTTGATCATCTCTGCTTTTTTTTTTTGTTTGTTACAAAACTTTGTGAAGAAGTAAGTTTTTTTTTCTTGCACTGATGGGCACCATTGAGGTGGCACCGAAGAAGTGGCACTAATATGCAGCACTGATGCAGCACTGGTAGCTGGCACTGATGTACATTAATGGATTGTACTGATGGATGCCAAACAATGCCTGCCAATCATTGGCATCCATTGTGGGCACTGATTGGCATACCTGATGGTGCTTAGTGGTGGGCATCCTTGGGGGGGCTGTGATGATAATCAAAAAATGTCTCTTCACACAGTGTCAATGCTATAAAAATCACCTATCAGACTTATTCTAGCTTACAAAATACCTGCATTTCATATTTCCGGTAGCAATACATTTTTCCTTTTTTACCCCTACAGGTTAGAAAAGTTGTTCTGGACACCATGAAGAATATCCATCCTATATATAACATTAAGGTAAAGGTGGTTTTGTATTTCCTCTTTGAGAACATGTTCAGCCTTTAGCCTAGGTTTACATTGCTGTGGGTTAGAAATTGTGCAAGTTCAGCTGAACCTCGCACATTTTCAACCTGCAGCAATGCAGTCCGACATCGGGGGTGATTGGACAGAGATCTGCACTTGAAATCGCCAAAAGTAAGGAACTACTTTTGGGAATCATTGCAGCGCCGCACCGATTCAGCCTGTGCTATTGCCGGCAATGGCTGCCGATTTGGCATGCGATTTGACATTTCGGACCAATGTGAACCTAAAAAAGGTTGTACTGTGCTTATCTACTTTCACTAGTGAATTAACTCCTGGGATTTTGTGGTATCATGTTTGAAAGGTAATATCTATGAATTTTTCAATGATTTTATGCTGTATCCTATAGGCTTTAATGATCAAGCGAGAGTTGGCAAAAGACCCAGAGCTGAGAGCAAAAAGCTGGGACAGGTTTCTGCCAACATTTAAACATAAAAATGTGAGCAAGAGGAAAGAACCGAAGAAAAAGACAATCAAGAAAGAATATACACCATTCCCACCACCACAGCCAGATAGCCAGGTATGGTGCTTTTGTCAATAGGTAAATAAAAGCAAAATTTGTCAGTAGGTCTGACAATATGTCAGTTAGGTCTTTTAAGCCTAGTGTACCGAAAAAAGTTTTTTTTTTTTTTAAGGAAAATGAGAGTGCCAGATCTGTAGCACAAAATGCCTACTTCACACTCTCAATGATGAAAATTAATATTTAGTTAGTAAATTGTAACGAACCATAGTAGTAATTGGCAATGCACCGAAATATTGGCCAAAAATATTATCAGTATTTTGCCAATAGAGAAAAAGGTGACAATAATGGCGCCAAAAAATTCACGCGATTTTATCATGCTTATGGTGAGTTTTTCTTAGATTACGCGAGTCAAAAACAGCATAAAAAAATGTAACCTGGGTGCATTATTCATGTGTTCTTGCTGCATTTTCAATGCATTTGAACAGGGAGGTGCGTTTTTGGTGCGTGTGTCGTTTTTATTTTTTTATTAACCAAAAATGCAGCAAGCGAGATTTTTAACACCACAACATAAGCGCAATGGACCAGTATGAAGACATACATAGAATTTAAGGGGGTGCATTTTTCTTGAGCTTTTCTTGCACTAAAGGTGCCGTTATGGCCGACCAATAAATTCATATTCATTTAAATTCCTGATATTAAAAAGTCAAATATACAGTAATACAATTATGTATAAAAATGTTTTTAAAAAAACTGCCATTTTCAGTTTTGGCACCAAAAACTTTCATTTTGGTGCACCACTAATAAATGCATAACAAAGTTATATGTGTAAAGGACACCCAATGTCTTTGTCAGTGACTGCAATAACAACCCCCAACATTGGTGTCTGTGCAGCAGGGTAAAGGACATGGAGGATCAGGCCAGCCACACACCTTATCATGGAGGAGGAGTGATGGATCCCAATTGCCCCTATCCCTTCATGTTTCACTTGAAATTAATTGATGAATGAAAGCTACAATAGTAGCTTTCATTCATAAAGGATTGCTGAGCAGTTGTCAAACTGATAACCCAATCCTACAGATTACTCAGGAATATTGCAGCACTCCCTGTGTAAACACCAAAGCTGCTGTAGAATCCTGCATGCCATTGGAGAGGGGCGCACACATCGGGTTTTGCATGCATGCCGCAGGTTTCTGCCCACTGGTTCGGGGTCTCAGCCAGCACTGAAGAAAGCCTTACAAGACTCCCATATATAGTGACATTTTATTGCCAGTGCTTTTCACAGATTGACCACCATTTCTTGCCTATGTTGTTCTCTTAACTGAGCTCTGTTTTACAGCACTGGAATTTAGAAAATTCAGTCTTTGTCCAGTTAAATCCAAACGGCATGCAACACTATTGATAGGATACATAAATAGATAGTAGAAAAATAACTATCCCTGCAGTGTAAGATATTAACTAATTATTTTTCATGGCCCCTTGTACAGTTGAAGTTTAAAGCCAATGGAAATATTTGGGTATATGTATGTGAGAGAGTGCTGTACCAACTATTCTAACATGGTGGCATGTGTCACTTCTATAAATATGTATTTGACTCCATTTAAACTATTTCCTGTTTGGCTTTTATAGATTGACAAGGATCTGGAAAGTGGAGAGTACTTCCTGAGAAAAAGTCAGAAGAGGAAAAAGAAACTGGATGATATAAGAGTAATGTCTACTATTGTACTTTTCAAACATATAATTGTATGTTTTGTGTATTGTATTTTAAAGAAAACCTCTGCTCCAAACTGATAAATCAGGTTTGCCTTCTTGCTTTCATGTAATAGTATGCCAGTTAACTGTATTGCCTCAATACTTTTTAATCTAAAATGTTTTCTTTATTTTTCAACCTCCAGACCAAACAAGCAGCAGCTGTGTCTAGACGTCAGGAAGAGAGAAACAAAGCATTTATCCCACCAGAGGAGAAACCAGTAATAGAGCCCCAGAAAGGTAATAGGAGCCATGGTGGCTTTGTAGTTAATAATATGACTGACAGCATAGTGTATACTGCTTTTCTTAACTATACTTAAAGCTTTTAAACTTAAGAAAGCGAATTCTGAAAAGACTTTGCAGTATAAATCTGGTTATATGGAGCATTAACAATCTTCCAAAAGAAATTATCTCTTCTGCGCACCGTTAACAGAAAACACGTACAGTTACATTAACATCATTTTGTTGGTATAGAGTACTGTGAAATTTTTACTGCAAGCTTTGGTGTTAGGAGAAAGCAATAAATGGAAAGATTGAAGTATGTTTCTAGGAGTAACAGCATCTGTTGAATTGTGGAATACACATAGCAGGGAGTTTTTAACAGCAAACATTCTTGTGAAAACTGCTGCCGTTTTCCATCCATTCGCCTTGCACATGTATAATTGTGATAGCAGAGCTGAAATGCTGATTTTATACACAAAGTCTTAAGGTGGCTTTATAGAAATGGTGTTATTGCAAATTTGGATATTTCAGTATAATTATGACCATAGGATTTAAAGAATTGCAATAGAATAGGGAAATTATTGCTATGTTGTGTTTTTTTTTTTCTTTAGTAAAGTTTCTGCTTGAGTGTACACTCGGACTGTTTTGTCTATTAGCTTATTGATAGAATCGTATATAAAATAAAAAAAAGGGTGGTTTTGTGTATGACCACCTGAATTGTATTATAGTACTAACCGAAGAACTGTTATATTTTCAGAGCCCACTTCCACCAAGATTGATGTAAATGCCCTTAAAGAAAAACTAAAGAAAGCAAAAGGCAAAAAGCTTGGCGCTCTTCCAGAAGCAGAAGTAAAACAAAAGTTGTTAACATCTGACAAGAAGAAAAAGAAAAAATGATGGATGAGCTTCTCTGATATGGTTTCTCTTCCTTTTTAATAGAAGAGTTTTATCAGATTGTTCTCTTCAAAGAAGATAACCCAAACCTGCAACGGTCTACATTAACATCACGTTTAATAGAGTACATCTTTGTGAATATTGTGATTTTTTTTTTTTTTTTTTCCTTTTCATAAACTTTGACCTTTCATCTAGCAAATCTGAGTAATTGGGGTAGCATCATAACAGTTTTTGCTTGTTTAATGCAATGACATTGTAAAAGTCTTCAATTTTTTCACCAGTTTTTGCTGTTTTTTAATAGTTGACCTAAAATCCATTTTTTTTTTTTCAGTAAACCCAAATCATTGTTGGGGAGTGAAGGCTGTTTTTTGAATGCCCCTTTTCTAACATAGAAAACCTCTAAGGTAGGCATTCAAAACCAATAACACCCAACTTCAGCACCTTAATTTCCATAACATTAAAGGGTTCAGCAGGTGTTAATCACTGTTGTGCAGTGTTTTTAATGTGTGCCTTCTTCAGTTGGCTTGCAAACATTCTTTTTAGTTTTGCTGTGTAGTACAGCTTCAGCTTTACTTTTGGTACCCTGCTAACATCAGCTCTGTAAGTATGACACATATCATCTATGTATGCCCCCACCTATACTTGCCATTTCACAAAATACACACCATTCTCTCCAAATGCATTTTGTAAATGGCTTAAAGTAGGCAGGGACAGATGCACAATACCAGGGCTAATGTCTGGCAGTGGGCCAGAAAACTGTACTATCCAACAAAACAAAAAAAAGTTTTTCGAAGTTGAAGAAAGCTGACATCAAATTGCTGCACAGCAAAGCTAAACCACTACTAAGTTCTTCTAAGCAATGAAACTATTGATGCCCATAGTTCCAATGATGCAAACGTGGCTTATTAAAGCGCTGTTCTGCCCAAAAAAAAAAAATGTAAAAGCCAGCAGCTACACATACTGCAGCTTCTGGCTTTTAACAATAGAACATTTACCTGTCCTGGCGTTCAGGGATGTAAGTGGTCCCGAAAGCCAGCCCTATCTGTCATAGCAAGTTATTTAAAGAAAATGTGAGCCTGGTTACTGAGCACACACATTTATTTATTCTGCAGCCCAAATTGTAAAACAGTACTCTGAATGACCTGTGAACAAGGGCTAGAGTGTTTTTGGCTCTGTGTAAATGAATATTTTCAGAAAAAGCATGACTTTGCCTACCATCATTGGGGGCTCTAGTGGTGGACTATGGCCCCCAATATGACAGGTTGACTTCAAGTGTCATAATGTAATAAAACCTTTTTTTATCCAAATAAATATTGCTCTTTCAAGAGGGTGTAGGCATAAACAGTTTGGTGAAATAAACAAAATGACACTGTGCAGGTGAAATAAATATAAAGTGACACTTGGAGATTAATGCCATTCTAAGCCTGCAGGTGGTGCTGTTTTCTAGAAAATTCATTTTTTCCAACTATTATTGCAGCTGTTTGTATCATTTTTATAAATTATATATTTTTACACTTAAGTATTTATCTTTTGTGTGTGATACATGGATGTCTTGATGCATACTTTTTTTTTTTTTTTTGTATTTATACACACACTGGCAGATATTTGTTAAAACTGGACAAAACCTGGTGCAGCTCTGCTCAGCTTCCAGGTTTTATTATCAAAGCTTAAAGTGGTTGTATACCCACAGAAAAAAAAAAAAAGAGTAAACCAATTAATAAAAACCTGTAAGGCAAAGGCATAATAAGCTAGTATGCACCTCATTATGAAATACTTTAGAATGAGGAGTCTGTATCTAATCTTTGTCCACGCTGAGGGAGCTAACATTTTGTCCTCGGCATGTCTTCCAGGTTTGCAGCTCCGGTGATGTGAGTGGCTGGAGCCACAGTGATGTCACTCATGAGCATGGGAATCTTCTGCCCGCCAAGGTCCAGCAGCATCTACCGGACCTTCAGCCGGGCATTCACAGCGCATGTGCTGCTGATGTCAGCGGGTGCATGCGAAGTGAATATCTCCTAAACTGTACAGGTTTAGGAGATATTCATTTTACCTACAGGTAAGCCTTATTAAAGGCTAACCAGTAGGTATCATTTTTTTTTAAAATGGGTATACAACCACTTTAAAGGAAAAGTCCAGCCTGAGCTTGTTTGCCTGGGCTTCTCCTATGGGTCACAGAAGTGCAATTGTCACTGGAATCGGTCCAGGCACCCCATCATCATGACAAAGTCTGGCTCTGCCAGGTGCTTGGACTGATGCCTGTCTCAGCCTCTCAGTGAGCCGCTGAGAGACATGGAAGGCTGCTCCCTGCCCCTCCACAGCTCATTGCTCCAGTGAGCGTGGATGGGGCAGATTGGGGAGCTGCTGACAGGCAGCAGCTCTCTCCTCAGGGAACTGAGAGAACCAAACCGTCTGTGTTTGTTTCGGTTCTCTGTAGAGGCGCCGGGGGACAGATGCAGCATCGGTCCGATGCTACATCTATCTAGATAAGTATGATGGGGAAATAAAAACATAAACATACTTTTCTTTTAATTGAAAAAGCTAAAGTTAGAAGCTGATTGGCTACCATGCACAGCTGCACCAGATTCTGGGCACGCCAGTTTTAGTAAATCTCCCCCATTGTGCTCTGTCATGAAAATCTGACTAGTTCATAGACGATCAGGCAACCAAAGTTAATATTGTGCAGACTGTAAAAGACAAATGCTGTTGAGGTTATAATGCGCAACCCTTTACTACTAAAATAAAATAGTTGTAAGTTTAAGCTGTTTATTAGGGAAGGGGGACACAGCATATGTCTGAGGTAGTAGCCCTGCTCTTATGAAAGTGGACTCCTCTCCTAGCACTAGACTTCTGGACAAGCAGCTGCAGCCTTAGTTTGAGCTTAAGTGGTTCTAAAGGCTAACCTTTTTTCCCTAAAATAAACATGGTATACTTTCTCTGTGCAATAATATTTCACTGAGCGGCCCTGAATCTCCTCTACTGGGGTTCGTGCTGGTGTTCTTGGCTCCTCCTCTTTTTTTTTTGTGTGCCATTATAGCAAGCCGTTTGGTATGAGTCACAAGTGCAAGATTGCTCCAAAGCCTAGAACAATTATTCTTTTCACTCTGCTGTGTGTGGTGATGCCCAGTATGTGTTACCTTATTGTGGTTTATAAACAAGCAGCCTAGGTACATGTGCTTTTTAGCACCTTGAGCAGGCCATAGAATGTTTGTTTGTGTTTTTTTTTTTTTTTTTTTTCCTTTCCTCCAACCATGTGCTGCAGGAAAGAAAATCGCTTGATTCCCCCATCAGCAGTCAGATGGGGGAATTCCTACCGCTGTGCTCTTGTGTTCTCCCAGTGGGGGGACCCAATGATTATTGCTATTGACTATAGCTGCTGACCATGATCACATGCTAGAAATCCGACATGTTGGTTCTATACAAGTCCAGTTGATGCATCGAATTGGGTACAGCCTACCCATAAATGGATTGAATCTCTGCCTGTCCCTGCTGAACTGGCCAAAATTTGAACAATCTATGGCTGGCTTTAGTCAAGAAGTGGTTGTTCTGACATAACCAGATGTCAGACTAGTGCAGAACAGCAGTGCGTTAAAAAAAAAAAAAAAATTGATCAATTCATCTATTAAGAATGGTTACTGCACTTAATTAGCACCATTGTAAAGACCAGTATTTTTATATGTAAAGCTGATAATCTTTCCAGAAGATGAAATGTGCATAAATTGTAAACGCTTACCCAAGTATAAAGTCCATGCACTTTTACTCGTAGCAACCATTTGTTTTAAAATCTTAAACTGCATCACCAAAGTTTGGATTACATACTATACTTCAGTAATCTGATGCCTTTTTACTTATAAATAGGTGAAATATAGGATTTCTGGCCCACAAATGTAGGATGCTCAGCACTGCAAACTATCCACTACATTTCACAGTAACCAGGGAGATGGCAGATATGAAGGGGGAGCACAGGCTGACCTCAGCACTATGTTGCTGTTCCTTTTACTATCCAATCATAGGCTGGGGTGGCACTTGGCTAATCTAAACTATTTTATAGGCAGTATAGAAAAATGAGGTCAGATACTGTCAGTACAGGGCAGATTGTCATTTTAGCACCTGAGAGCTCTACCCACAATTTTCAATAAACACTGCTGTACAAATCACCAGAAGTCTCCTTTCCACAGATCCTTGGTTTTAGGGCTTGTGCACACCATGATCGTTAATCATGGAAGGTGCAATATAAGGACACATTGATAAAGACGGTTTTCTATGTGCACTGTTCTCAGCATAGATGCATTTTTAGGCAGTGTAGTGTACAAAGCTGCATGTCTGCACAATGTGGACATATCATAATAAAATCTGAACCTTGAAGTGGTATGGGAAATAAAAAAAATACATGTAAAACGGAAGTTAAATGCACATTAAAACCCGAATGTCAACAAGCTTGCATTTTTATGTGCATTGTGGTGTGTATGAGCCCTTAATGTTTCCTTGGGCTTGGCAGGAGCATTGCACAGAACTGTTGGGACCTGTGCTTCTCAGGTGCTTTGGCTGGGAGTGTTGCTCCTGTTATGTTTTATTTTCAGCTTTCTTTTGGGCAACTGGTGCTCCTGGGTTGTCCATGTGGTGGATTACTAGCAGTGTTTAGAACCGCCCCCCCACCACCAAGATGGTACTTTATTACAGAGATTCCAAAGGATCCTGTGAAGTCTCTGGCTATGAAATCTGTTTAAAGGAATAGATGCAGCAGAGAGAATTGCTTCATGGCATCCATATAATTAAAAGATTTGTACCTGCATATTCCAATGTCAGGAATCCCAGAAACACCTGCACCTTACAGTGAAAATGGGGGTCAAATATCCCACCCTTAATTTGGAGTTTCTTTACTGCACCAGTGATTTTTTTTTTTTTTTTTTTACCAAAATGGGGGCAGAGGCCTTGTCTCCCCCCAAGTTAAAGGGAATATTGGTGATTCCATATCTAGATGACCACCTGTTCTTTGCCACCTAAAAGGATCGATTGGTGGCAGATTGGAAGTATCTGAAAAATCTCAGGTGGCTTTTAAATTTTCTGATTGTGCTGTCTCTAGGCTACACCACTGATTTATCCCAAGAAAATATTTCTTCCTGAGTATGAGATCCTGAGCCTGCAGTCAGCCATACAAAAAAAAAAAAAAAAATCCTGTCCAAAATATACTAACCCTGACCTTTGACCCAAACACTAACACTGACCTAGATCAAACCTTGATCTAGGTATTTTTATTTATTTTACATTTTTCATACAAACTTTTTTTTTTTTCTTTCCGCAAGGAATGAGAAAGATAATTGTATCTTTCTCCTCTATTAACAGAGAAAAAACACGGACGGGCTTCACAGTGACTGATCACTGTGTTAGCCAATCAGAGTCTACCACACAGATCAGGTGACCTGGAATCAGGAGATCCAGATTCTGATCGTTAGCCCGGGGCTCTTAATGAGACCCCAGTCTCTGCTGGGACTGCCCCACGTTATAAAGCCCACTTCCACGAAGCCACATATGTGTTAGGTGGCATGAAGGGGTTAAACAAGAGACAAAGCCTTGGGCTTTGTCTCTTATTATATAATTATAAACAAAGAGCTACAATTTTGAAAACATTTTTTTTTGCTATAATTATCACAAATTGTTTTTAAAAACTAATTTCCTTATCAGTTTAGGCCAACATATATTCTTCTATATATTTTTGGTAAAAAAAAAAAAAAATTGCCATAAGTGTAATTTGATCAATTTGCGCAAAAGTTATAGTAATGCCATTGATCTGCGATTTTTAGCGGTATTGCGAGGGGTAGACCGGACACTTTTTTGGGACCATTGACAATTATATAGCGTTTAGTGCTATAAAAATGCACTGATTACTGTATAAATGTCACTGGCAGGGAAGGGGTTAACTGTGGGGATGAATGGGAGTGACTAGGAGAGGAGACATAGTTTTTCCTACTTAAAAGGAACAATGTTTCCTCTTCCCCGACAGCACAGGGATTTGTGTGTTTACACACATAAATCCCCATGCTGGCGCTCGTGCACGTGATTGTGGCCATGTGCCCTCTGGTGGCTGAAAAAGGGTAGGATGTACCCATATGGGATTTTGCCCAGGGGAGCCATTCTGCCGCTGTATACCTGCATGAGCCGGTCGGGAACCGTTTAAGTGGTTAAACTTCCCTCATCTACGGCCAGTTCCATTCCTTTGATCTAGGAACCAAGAGATATGTGGTATCTCTTCATTATCTCTCTGCACTGAAGAATGTGAGGGGGATAAAAAAAGCAGACAATTAGATTTAGAGGCTGAGAGTGACAGCGTAGGCAAGTGAGGGAGCCTATCTGTGCAGACTGCCCCCTCGCTGTATATACTGGTCTCCTGTGTTTCTCTGCCACAACAAGGGCTTTCAACTGTTCAAAAAAAACGATGTTGACGGAATCAGATGGAAATAGATGACCATCCGTTGTCATTTGTTTTTCCATTGGAATGCATTGATGTCCGTTTTTCATTCAAAAGTCTGTATGTTTGAAATGGGCCTAAAGAGGCAAGTAGCAGCCTAAATATATTTTAGAAAAAAATCTGGACACTAATGATGCATTAGAGTCCATTTTTTTTTCCAGATATGAGCCAGACCTAGGCCAGTGCCTAGAGGTTTTCCAAATGGGACCCTTTGAGTAGTTCAGAAGGATTAGATTACTAAGGCCTGATTCACATCTGTGCATTTTGCAGATTTGCACTACAGTCCATTCAACGTGGTTTCCTATAAAACATTCTGTAGTGCAAATCTGCAAAAAGCACTAAAAATGCATACGTGTGAAACAGGCCTATGGGTCTTTTTGAAACTTTGACCCTTTTAGACTTTTTTTTTTATTAACCACTTGCCTACTGGGCCCTTAAACCCCCTTCCTGACCAGGCCAATTTTCAGCTTTTAGCGCTGTCACACTTTGAACAACAATTGCGCAGTCTTGCAATGCTGTACCCAAATTAAATTCTCATTTCTCTTTTGTTCACGGGCTGACACAGCTCCATTAATCTTGACCACAGGGTTGTTATGCCACCTTCAGGAGAGGACTAGGCAGAACATGTTATACATTTAAAAAAACAGAACTTTACAGTTCCGCCCAGAGGGCGGTCCCTCCAGTAACATCCCCTCATCCTGCCTCCTGGAGCTCAGTTTTTTTCTGCCTAGTGAAGGAAATGGACCTAGGAATCCTGTGGGACCATTGGTCCTGGGATTTTTTTTTTTGAAGAAGTTTGCCTTTTGCGCAATATTTTTGGATCCTGTGATCTACTATCAACAGCCGGCTGGGTGACAGGCTAGATAATCTAGATCCTTGTAGTCTCCCCAGCCTGGCCATCAAGCGTTTCCAGACCATAGCTATGTGCTGGGTCGGCCACAACATGCCCCTCAGGCTCCAGGGGCGGCCAGTGAGCACAATGCTCCAGGGCACACATATGAAGGGGCTACTGCTGTCTGTGTCACAGTGGGCCGTGGCCAGCAGCCACCCTGTACTCTTCGGGAGTGGGTCTGTGATGGGATGTCCCCAGCCCGTCTTGATATTAAGTACAGCTCTCCCTGCCTCGGCGGGGTTGAGCAGCTGGGCATTTCCTGGGAGGTCGATTTGGGGGTCCCTCTCTTCTCTCCCTGTCCCTATTTTCCCTCCCCCCGTGGGGGATGCTGCATGATTGGCTACTGAGCGGTGTGTGTGCGTGCCTATAGCCAGGGGTTCCCCCGGGGGCCTCTCACCTGGATGGGGGGCTGTGCTGGGTGGCTGTGTCCCTGGAGGTCTGCATACGCTGATTGCCATAGCGCTGTTCTGCCACCATTTTCGCTGCCTTTTCCCTGTGTACAGTTGTTTGTCAGCCATGTTTGGTGTGCCTAAGTGGAAAGCATGGTCAGGAGCCATTTTGCTGTAGTTTGGCGGCCATTTTCCCTGTGATTATGTCCCTTATACTGGGCAGCCATTTTGTTGTAGCCCAGCTCAGTTTTTATGCTCAGCGCTGGTCCCTGCTGCTCAGAACAGCGCGGTTTCTCACTCAGGACACCTGGGAGCTGACACAGGATGCAGGCACTTGTAGCTGAGCAGCGCAGAACTCGGTATGGGTGGTGAGTCCTGCGGGGGGGGCCCCTCAGTCTGCAGCAGCTATGAGGGTGGGACTGTGCACCTGTCCTAAGTCCCCAAGGATGGCAGACAGAGTGGGTCAGCATGGCTTCAGAAACTGATGTTTCTTGCCCTGAACTCTCTGCAATTGCAGCCGGCTCGTCTGCAAACAGTGCAGTGCCTCTGGATGCTTTGTCAGCGGTCCGTAATACATTTGTTGCCAGCGTGGAGGCGGTGTGCGGGTACAAAGTTGGTAAAAAGTGGCCCCTGCCCCCCGTCTTCTGGGAGAGTGCTGACGCAGACTCGGGCCCCGCTGTGACTGGTGGCCCCTGCTCAGTTGCTTCAGATGACGCTGACCAGGACCGATCGGACAGTGAGGATGAGTCCCCCTCCGGGTCTGCACAAGAAAAGTGCTAGTTGGAGCACTTATCACAGCTGTGTGTGATACCCTGAAGATTCAGGATACAGCAGGTTCTGCTGAAGTAGAGGTCCCTTTTGGGTCCCGTAAGCCAGCCCATACACCTAAGGTGTTTCCGTATCTGACTTATTTAGATAAGTTCATTAGGGCTGCAACTAATGATTATTTTCATAATCGATTAATTGGCCGATTATTTTTTCGATTAATCAGATAAAAAAATAACTGAAAAAGGGGACGCACACGCACACGTGTCCCCCCCCCCCTATAGATGACACATTCCTCCCCTCTCATATTGGTGTCACTGCCCCACCTCCTCTCAGTGCTCCCCTCCTCCCCTCCGGTGTCTCGGGTTTTCTCACCCCTTCACGGTGATAGCGGCTCCTCTCGGTGTGCCGGGGTGGAGTCTCAGTCCGGACCCGCCACACGTGACTCGGCCGACTCCTCTAAATGGAGCGAAGGGCACCCTGAAGCCGGGAGATGGATGCACGCATGTGCAGAGCACAACCTGCAATCACGGCAGCGCTGGTAAGCGGCCCGGCGAGGGCTTGCCGCGCCTGCGCTCTGCGGCGGGTCTATCGGAAGGCTGCTGGGTAGAGGGGGGGAGGAGGAGCCGAAGGCAGCGCATGCGCATTGCTGGCGGGACGTCAGCTGGGGGAGAATGCAAGCAGGCGTAGCTGCGTGCTCATGGACGTGGTGCATGCGTAGGACACGGGAGGATACACGGGATTCTAACGGACCGGCAGGGGGGAAGGTGCGGACTAGGGGTGCAACGGATCAAAAAACTTACGGATCCGATCGTTCCTCGGATCAGAGTCACGGATCGGATCAATTTTTGGATCAGCAAAAAAATTAACACTATCCCTGCCCCCCACAGCCACATTTTTTATTTAAATAAAAGGTATAACACTATCTCCCCCCAAAAAAATGCAGCTTATTACCAGCATAAAAACATAGTCCGCATATCATTGATAATTTGCGCCAAGCTCACCACTGATCAAAGTTCCTCCAAACAGACCGCCGTGATGAGTCCCGGGATGCCTATTGGCGCAAATCGTCAGTGATATGCTGTTTTTATGCTTGTAATAAGCTGCATTTTATTGGGGGGGAGAGATAGTGTTGTACCTTTTATTTAAATCAACAATGTGGCTGTGCTGAGCAAGTGGAAAGGCTTAGATAGGATTAGATAATAACTAACTACTATCTAATAGATAGTAGTTAGTTATTAGGTTATATTAGGTAATAAATGTAGTGGTACCTGCATAAAAGAAGTTTTGAATGAGGGAAGGCAAGGCATCCAGTGTGACTCCTCCAGAATTCCTTCACTTGGGCTGACACAGGCTGAACAACGTGATGGGGGTGACGTCAGTTCGCCGCCTCCGGGTGTACCAAGATGGCCGGCAGCTCCGGAGCTAGGCCGAAGCCGCGGCCTTAGGATCGCATGGTGCGGACCAACTAAGCGATAAGGAAAATCGTTGACAACAATTTTCATTATCGATTATTATCGATAATATCGATTAATCATTTCAGCCCTAAAGTTCATATACAAGGAATGGGGGTGACCGCAACGGACCTTTTCGGTCCCAAAAAGCATGGCGGCGCGTTACCCGTTTGTGGAGAGCCTTCTTAAATAATGGTCAGCTCCTCCGGTCGTGGACCCCCCAGTATCCAGGTTAAATAAAGTAACCACGATCCCGGTAGAGGGGACTCCTGTGTTTAAGGACTCCACGGGCAGGCAGTGGCCCGTTCCTTGTTTACGGTGGTGGGGTCAGCAATACGACCAGTACTGGCCACAGCACTTGTGTTGCAGACACTTACTGAATGGGCAAAACTTTTGCACCACGAATTGGAGGAGCAGCAGGCTACTCCCGTCTGCGTGGAACTAGCAGACCAGTTAGTGCTCGGCCTTAAGTACGTTTGTGACGCGGCTCTGGATACGCTTCCTCTGCTATCCAGGGCTTTAGTGTCAGCAGTGGTGCTGAGGCGCCTGATTTGGCTGAAATGCTGGTCTGCGGCCCAGGCATCTAAGAAAGCCTTGACGGATCTACCCTTCCTTGGTGAACGACTCTTTGGAGCCTCGTTGGATGACATTTTTAAGAATGTCACAGGTGGGAAGAGTACCTTGCTCCCACAGGCCAGGAAGACTAAGGAGCCACGCCGTAGTCAAGGGCCCTCATTTCCATTCAAAAGAGTCTTTTTCGTCCATCTGGGACTTCGGCTAAATGCTCTGTCTGACAGGACTACCTCTGAGGGACAAAAGCGTCCCTGGAACTGCGAGCAAAAGTGCTACCGCATGAAGGTTTGTCCCCGCCCATCATACGGGTGGGGGGGGTCACCTTCGGGAGTTTGCAGCCTGGTGGGCCTCTCGGCTATCTGACCAATGGGTCTGCAAACTGATTTCCTCTGGCTACAAGATAGAGTTCCTCTCTTGGCCACCAAAGAGATTATTCCCCTCCAGCATACCCTTTCTCCTGGCTCGCTGGCAGGCTCTATTGGGGGCAGTATGGGACCTGCTAAGCCGCAGGGTGATAATGTCTGTTCCGAGCTCGGAAATGTTCCAGGGATTCTACTCCAATCTGTTTGAAGTCCCCAAAAAAGGAAGGGGTACGTCCAATCTTGGACCTAAAAGCCTCAATTGCTTTGTTAAAGTACAGAGGTTCCAAATGGAATCAGTTCACTCAGTAGTCGCTGCACTCCAGCAAGTGGACTCCCTGGCATCTTTGGACATCCAGGGTGCATACCTGCACATACCCATATGCCTCAGGCATCAGAGGGTTCTGCAATTTGCAGTTGGGGAAGCCCACCAGTTTGTGGCTCTCCCTTTTGGCTTGGTTCCAGCACCCCGAGTCTTTATCAAGGAATTGGCTCCTGTTTTGGCGTTGTTGTGACAACGAGGGATCACAATCGTAAGTTACCTGGACGATCTCGTTCTGAGAGCAGCTTCCACCTCAGAATGAAAGGAGGATGTGGTGATCAGCATGCAAACTCTGCAGGAGTTTTAGTGGCTGTTGAACCTATAAAAAGTTGGTGATCATACCGACTCTTGCTTGGAGTACCTAGGCTACTGCTGGACTCCATGGAAGCGAGAGATTTCTCCCTTCAGACAAACTGCAGACTCTCAGAGCCGCAGTAAAACTATTGATGAACCGCAGGGGTTGTCGCTGTGCTTCTCCATGCGAGTTCTGGGCCTCATGGTGGCCTCCATCGAGGCGGTACCATACGCCCAGTTTCACACCAGAGTCTTGCAGAAGCAAATATTGACAAAATGGGCAAGTCTCCGTTATGCCTGGATCTGCAAATTTGGGTGAGCCAGTCAGTCAGGGATTCCCTGCTCTGGTGGCTGAGGTCCCCGGCACTTCGGTCTGGGAAGTCGTTCCAAGTTGCTGATCAATGTGCTCGAACTCCGAGCGATCAGGCTATGCCTCTCTACATGGTCGATGAGATTACGAGGGCGTCCGATCAGGATCCAGTCAGATAATGCCAAGGCGGTGGCATATATCAACCATCATGGAGAAACAAGAAGCTCGGCTGAAGCACGGAAGGTTGCTCACATCCTTCAGTGGACAGAGCGACATGTACCGGCCTTGTCGGCCATTTACATCCCGGGAGTAGAAAACTGGCAGGTGGACTGCCTAAGTCGCCAGATGCTGGACCCAGGAGAATGGGTGTTGCATCCGGAGGTGTTCAGGCTACTGTGCCTGCAGTGGGGCAACCAAAAGTGGATCTTCTGGGCTCCCGTTTCAATCGGAAGGTGCCGAGATTCGTATCCAGGACAAGAGATCCTTGGGCAGACGCGTCAGTCCCGCTGGTGGCTCCATGGGATCAGTACAGACTGATCTATGCCTTTCCTCCACTAAAAGCTACTACCACGTCTGCTCCGCAGAGTGGAGGCCGAGGGGATTCCAGTAATACTGATTGTCCCAATTGGCCTCGAGCGTCCCTGGCACACTGACCTAGTATACCTGGTTGCGGACACTCCCTGGCAACTACCGTTGCGAGAGGACCTTCTGTGTCAATATCCGATTCTCCATCCTGCTTTACCATCGCTGGTTTTGACGACATGGCTGTTGAGAGCCAGGTGCTAAGGAACCGGGGCCTGTCTGACTCAACTATGTTGAGAGCACGGAAATCTTCTCAGAAGATATGCCATCGTACCTGGAAGGCCTACATCTCCATGTGTGAAGAGAAAGGATGGCGTCTGCGCACCTATTCCGTTTCCAGGATCATGTTGTTTCTACAGCAAGGAGTAGACCAGAAATTGGTCTTAAGCACCATTGAGGGACAAATATCAGCCTTGGCAGTTTTTTTTTCCAACGACCCAGGACGTCTCACTCTTTAGTGAGCACTTTTATTCAAGCGGTCCAGAGTGTAGTCCCTCCGGTGCGTTCCCCTTCAGAAACCGCCGTTGGAGAACATCCAGAAAATTCCTTTGTTGACTTTCTCAGAAAGTGGTCATCCTAGTGGCCATTTCTTCGGCCAGGAGGGTTTCGCAACTGGCGACCTTGTCTTGCAAGTCGCCCTATCTGGTTATCCATAAGGATAAGATGGTGTTGCGTTTGCAACCTTTTTTTTCTGCCGAAGGTGGTTTCAGCGTTTCACATCAATGAAGACGTGTTACCATCTCTGTGTCCTAAACCGACACATCCTAAAGAGGTCACCCTTTATTCCCTGGACATGGTCAGGGCCCTAAGGGTGTATTTGTCTGCCACGGCTCCCTTTCGGAAGTCAGACTCTATTCATTTCAGTAGCTGGTCTGAAGAAAGGTATGGTGGCCTTGTCAGCCACCGTTTCTAGGTGGATCAGAGAGATTGTGGTATATGCCTATGCCTTGAAGGGGCAGGTGCCCCCCTTTCCTGTCACGGCCCATTCCGCCAGGGCAATTGGAACCTCTTGGGCTTCCGACATTTGGTGTCAGTTGCTCATGTGCGTTAGGCGGCGACTTGGTCGTCCGTTCATACTTTTACCAAATTCTACAAAGTGGATGTAAGCGCATCGTCTGATGCCTGCTTTGACTGCAAAGTTTTGCAGGCGGCCGTGTAATGTTGCAATTCTTCACTCTTTTTTCTGTTTAACCCCCCTAGCGGTAATCCCGAGTCTGGTTCGGGTTAGGATTTTACTGATAGGAGCCAGACTCGGGATCGCTTCGCTGGATGCAGGGAGGACACAGGGAGAGTTACTTACCTTGTCCCCTGGATCCAGCGATGTCCTCCGCGCTGTGTGATTGAGCTGTCCTCCGCTCGATTCAGTGCCGAATGCCGCCGAGCTCCATTCCCTGGGGCATTACGACGCACGGGAGCGGAGAACGGTGGCAAATTCAAAAAAGTAAAAGTACACAAAACACACACAGCACTGTAATCTTACAGATTACAGTACTGTATTACAAAATTACACACCCCCTTTGTCCCTAGTGGTCTGTGCAGTGCCCTGCATGCACTTTTATATTATAAATACTGTTTTTTTCTGCCTGGAATTTGGAGATTGTCCATAGCAACCAAAAAGTGTCCCTTTTTCAGTGTTTTAGGATTTGATTACATTATTGAATATTTTTTATTATTCTTTATTATATTATAAACTTTATCATACCCGGGATGTCTGCTAGACTCTGGTTTGAACATATTTAAGTGAGTTATTCCTAAGAATTACAGGACTACAATATAAGACTCCAAATTTCCATGCAAAATAATTGTACCGCTTTCAGCACCTGAGTCCAGACTGAATCATACCGCCAGGGAGGTTAAAGAAAATACAGTTACTTTTGAGTTTAATGCACTGTTGCATTGTTGACCGCAAGTTCTGATGCGGCTAGATAAGGTGGTGACTCCCCTGTTAGGGAGCACTTCTGGTTGTGGATGTTTTTTTTTATGCTCTTCCCACCCCGCGTTATGACACGTCCCTATTGTCAAGATTAATGGAGCTGTGTCAAATCAGTGAACAAAAGAGAAAATAGGATTTTTGTACTCACCGTAAAATCCTTTTCTCTGAAGTCCACTGACTGACACAGCACCCTCCCCTCCTATTGGTTTATATTATACTGCTTGTTGACGTACTGAGCTGCAGGAGGCAGGGTGAGGGGATGTTACTGGAGGGACCGACCCTTGGGCAGAACTGTAAAGTTCTGTTTTTTCACATGTATAACATGTTCTGCCTAGTCCTCTCCTGAAGGTGGCGTAACAACCCTATGGTCAAGATTATTGGAGCGGTGTCAGTCAGTGAACTTCAGAGAAAAGGATTTTATGGTGAGTATAAATATCCTATTTTTTTTTACACACAGAGCATTCTTTTGGTGCTATGTAATCACTACTGGGCTTTATACATCAGGGAGCCTTGTAGACTTTTCAGGACAGAAATGTGTGAAGACTAATGCAGTTTTTTTTTTTCTTTTAGCAACATGGTCTTTATTATTGCTCCCAGACCATAGTGCTTCCTACCTTCTCCCCTGATCCAGCTTGCAGGCGGGAGGAACTTTTTACCACACCATGTTAGAAGGTGTTATCTGGTCTCTAATGAGTTCAGGAAAACAGATCCTCTTTTCATCTTGTTTAGCAGGGTCAAGAAATGTAATAAAATTTCCATAGTCAAATATGGCTATTAAAGGAGTCGTAAAGGTTCAGGTTTTTAAAAACAAACATGTCATACTTACCTCCGCTGTGCAGTTGGTTTTGCACAGAGTGGCCCCTGATTCCCCTCTTCTGGGATCCCTCAGCTGCGCTCATGGCTCCTCCTCTTCTTGAGTGTGCCATCGGAGAAGCGCTCTCCTACGAGACACCCATGCGGGCAAGCTCCCGTGTCCTGCTGCTGCTGCTGCGTCTGTTGATGCAGCAGGACTCTGCTCCCCCCTCCGGCACCTGCGTCATTGTATTTGATTGACAGCAGCAGAAGCCAATGGCAGCTGGTGTGCTTCTTCCCATTGCGGGAATTATGGGGCTCAAGTAAGTATAAGGGGGCCTCGGGGGCACTGCTGCACTAAAGAAGGTTTTTCACCTTAATGCATAGAATACATTAAGGTGAAAAACGCTGAGGGTTTACAACCCCTTTAACCACTTGCCGGCCGCCTATTACAAAATGACGGCTGCAAAGTGGTTTGAAAATCCTGACCTCACGTCATATGACGTCTTTCAGGATGCACCGCTATTGCACGCCCCCTGGGCCGCGCACCACGGCGATCGGGGATGATGCTTGTCCCTCGGACACAACGCATCGCCTAAAGAGAACCTGTCACAGCCCATCTGGATCTGTCACAGCCTGCCATCAGCACAGCCACCGGTACCATCTGTATCTGACAGCCCATCTGTCACAATGGCCGCCATTGGTACCGCCATCAGTACCATCTGGATCTGACAGCCCATCTGTCATACAGGCCACCATCAGTACCACTAACAGTACCGATATCAGTACCGACATCGGCATCATCTGGATCTGACAGCCCATCTGTCACACAGGTCCGACATCACTACCGTTGCACAGTCCCGCCATAAGTACCATCACACAGGCCGTCAGTGACCTGTCAGTACCATAACACAGCCCCGCCATCAGTGAGCTGTCAGCAGCACCACCAGTTCTGTCACACAGGCCTGCCAAAAGAACTACCATCATGTCCCAAAGAGTTTACACAGCTGAGGAGCATATAACATCCTTACCATGTCGGATGATGAGAGCAGCGGGGAGCCCGACATGAAGCTCTCAAGAAGGATGTTCACAAGATGACTACCATTCACAATGGCACCTTGGTGGAAGTTCAGAGAAGACGTGGCCCCTGTGATCAGATGCTGCAACCATATTTGTCAACCCGCAAGTCCAATTATTGGTTTAAAAAAGTGGCATTTCATCTGTTTCATATGGCTATGTTCAATTCATTTGTCTGCTATCAAAAATCACCCGAAAACCAACCCATCACCTACCTCAAATCAAAGGCGGATCCAGAGTCTAGTCTCGGGAGGGGCACTACCAGAAAATAATGTGTTGCTTACAGAACTGTATTTAACGTATCGTACAGACAGGCAATGTTCGTTTACTAAACATATGTAGCAGAATACAGATCGGCCTAAACTGATGAAGACTTTTTTTTAGAGCAAAAAGCTAAAAATATTGCTTTTTTTTTCAAAATCGTCGCTCTTTTTCTATTTATATTGCACAAAATAAAAAAACACAGATGTGATCAAATACCACCAAAAGAAAGCTCTATTTGTGGGAAAAAACAACGTCAATTTTACTTGGGTTACAAAATCGCACGACCGCGCAATTGTCAGTCAGGTAAAGCAATGCAACACAGTATCGTAAAAAAATGGCCTTGTCATAAGGGGGGTAAAAGGTTCCGGAGCTGAAGTGGTTAAGATTGAACAAGTTAATACTAAAAGCATTTTTTTCATACATAATGGCACACATGTATTTTGCGATATGACTTGACACAATACATTCTTTTTTTTTTTTAACTCACTTTTAGTCAAATAATTTGGTGCTCTGGTGGGGGAGGGGCTCCCATGCAGGAGCAATTGAGTCCAGTTGGTAGGATCCATTAATTTCACTGTCAGTGTCCACAGCCTTCTTCTTGTATCCATGTCGCTCTCCAGACTGCAAGGTGGACAAGATGGAAGGAGGAGGTGGGTGGAGCCAACACTCACCAGGGGCGGAGTCCTGCAGTCAGTGTGAGTGACTGTATGGACAAGATGGAGGCGGTGCTGCTGGTGGGAGGGGCCAGTGCACTCAGGGATGGCGCGGAGGAGGAAGATTGCTGGTCTCTGACACACAGTGTCAGACTGCAGCAACAACAGAATCAGCCCTTGAAAGACAGATACACTTAGGCAGGCTCCTCCACTCCAGGCAACATCTCTCACCGTCACGTCGGCTCTGAGTCTGAGACTCCAAGTCCGACGTGACTGACTCAATGACATCACTCGTTGCTAGACGCCAGGCGGCCCAGGCGCTAGCAACGAGTGCAGGGACAGGGTTGCCAAGCCAACGGCACAGCTCCACCCACCTTCAGGCTCCTCCTGGTCCGTGACGGCACCGCGTAATTACCCACTAGTCTCTCTCTCTGTGCCGCTGATGAGAGAGAGACTCGGGCAGAGGCTTCACTGCTGCAGCCTGAAAGTGACACCAGTGTGACAATCATGTCAGTGCCATATTCTCGGAGGGGGCAATTGCCCTGTTGCCCCCCCCCCCTGCCTCAAATATATTGAAAACATCACTGCCCTTATTTACCAGCAAGGACCCACCCCACGAAGCATTCGCTCTGATAGTGTGAGTCGACTTCATGAGCAACATTTTCCCTGTAGCATTCCCCCCGCAGAATACGGAAGAAGACGCCAAAAGAGATGTCGTGTATGCTCAAGTGGAGGTGCTATAAGAAATACAAGTTTTTTATTGTCCTCAATGTCCCTCCCAACCTGCCTGTGTATCGGTGATTGCTTCAAAAATTATCACACATCCATCAGATATTAGTTCCAGACTGCCATTTCCCCATTTCAATTACCCGTGTGCATCATTTGCCTGCCACCATGTTTCTACTTTCCATGTTAACTGGCCCTGGCCTGTTTACCGACAATGTCTTTGCCTGACGTTTTAGCCATGTTTCTCAGTTCCACATGCACCAACCTCAGCCTGTTTACCGACGATGCCTTTGCCTGCCATTTTAACCACGTTTCTGACTTCCACACGAACCAACCTCGCCCTGTTAAATCAACCATGTTTTTGCCTACCACTTGGACTGATCTTTTGCCCTTCTACTTCAGTACACAGGGGTCTCACATATGTGAGAGGCTACAGAATAGCGTTCTGAGTAGAGAAAATCAGTTTTTGGTTTTCTGTGTTCCCAGAACAGGGTCTGGTTGCCTGGAGGCTTCAAAGAGATTTGGGTGGGAGAAGCCTCTACCCCGCCCCAAGCTTGATGGCCCTTCCTGCTGCCTGGACCAATACTTTGGCTGTGCTGACCAGATCACTGCCTGTAATGACCCAGGACTTTATGGACTGTGTTTCTTTCTGCTGCCTGGACCAATACTTTGGCTGTGTTGACCATATCTCGGCCTGCTGCCTCTACTGACTATAGACAGTATTTCTGCCTACCTGGACCAGTGCTTTGGTTGTGCTGACAGTATCTCTGCTTGAACTAACTATGGACAGTATTCCTGCCTGCTGCCTGGACGATTGCTTTTGCTGTTGCTGACCACATCCCTGCCTGCTGCCTGGACCGATGCGCTCTTCTGTGGACCACTGCACTACTAAAACCACAGGTAATCTTTTATTTGGTAAGTACATGTTATGTGTTAGAAATATGAAGGCCCTTCAAAAATGTGATCGGTAGTCAGGAAATTATGTGTAATTTATGCTCCTAGAACGACTGGAGGTGCTATTTGGATGTTAGGCCTCTGTATGTGGCCAGGCTGTGTAAAAGTGTCACACATGTGGTATCGTTAAACAGAATGTATTTTAGGGTGTCATTTTTGCTATGTACATGCTATGTGTTGAAAATATCTTCTAAATGTACAACTTTCTGTAAAAAAAAAATGCAGTTTCACATTTTTCCCATGTTTTCCGAAGACTTCTGGAAAAAAAAATGAACCGTTCAAAAGACTCTATGCCTCATAGATTATACGTTGGGGTGTTTGCTTTCCAAAATGGGGTCATTTCCATTGTCCTGGTGCTCCAGGGCCTTCAAAAGGGAGATAGATCGTCATGAAATGATATGTGCAATTTTGCTCCTAGAATGCCTGGAGGTGCTACTTGGATGTTAGGCCTCTGTATGTAACCAGGCTGTGTAAAAGTTTCACACATGTGGTATCGCCATACTCAGGAGGAGTAGCAGAATGTATTTTTGGGTGTTGTTACAAGTATGCGCATGCTGTGTTCAAGAAATAACCTGTCAATATAATAAGTTTGTGTAAAAAAAAATTAAAAAGTCTTAATTTTCCCAAGAATTGTGGGAAAAAATTACAACTTCAAAAAACTCTCCATGCCTCTTACTAAATACCTTGGACTGTCTAATTTCCAAAAAGGGGTCATTTGGGGGGTATTTGTACTTTTCTTCATTGTTAGTGTCTCAAGAAATGAGATTTGCCTTCAGCACATCACGTGTAATCAGATGTGATAAATTTTCAGTGATTTGCACCCTAACTTGTAGACTCTATAACTTTCACACAGACTAAATAATATCCACTAATTTGAGTTATTTTTTACCAAAAATATGTAGCAGTATAAATTTTGGCCCAAATTTATGAATAAAAATTACTTATTTGCAAAATTTTACAATAGAAACTAAAAAAAGTGTTTTTTTTTTCAAAATTTTCGCTCTTTTGTCGCTTATATCGCAAAAAAGAAAAAACCCAGCGGTGATTAAATACTACCAAAAGAAAGCTCTAATTGTGAGAAAAAAAATTTGTTTGGAATGTTGACCCGCTTTTTTTATTCCAACACCTCTGCAACATCTTGACTGATGGCAGCCCGTTGCATAATCAATGCTTGGAGTTTGTCAGAATCTGTTTTGTTCACCCACCTCTTGAGGACAGACCACAAGTTCTCAATGGGATTAAGGTCTGGAAAGTTTCCTGGCCATGGCCCCAAAATGTCAGCGTTTTTGTTCCCCAAGCCACTTAGTTATCACTTTTGCCTTATGGCAAGATGCTCAACCATGCTGGAAAAGGCATTGTTCATCACCAAACTGTTCATGGATTGTTGGGAGAAGTTGCTGTCGGAGGATGTTTTTGTACGATTCTTTATGCATGGCTGTGTTCATAGTTAACATTGTGAGTGAGCCCACTCCCTTGGCTAAGAAGCAACCCCACACATGAATGGTCTCAGGATGCTTTACTATTGGCATGACACAGGACTGATGGTATTGTTCACCTTTTCTTCTCCAGACAAGGTTTTTTTTCTCGGATGCCCCAAACAACCGGAAAGGGAATTCATCAGAGAAAATGACTTTACCCCAGTCAACAGCAGTCCAATACCTGTATCTTTTGATGAATATCAGTCTGTCCCTGATGTTTTTCCGGGAAAGAAGTGGCTCTGCTGCCCTATTTGACACCAGGCCTTCTTTCAAAAGTCTCACTGTGCATGCAGATGCACTTACACCTGCTTGCTGCCATTCCTGAGCAAGATCTGCATTAGTGGTGTCCCAATCCCATAGCTGAATCAACTGTAGGAGATGGTCCTGGCGCTTGCTGGACTTTCCTGGGCTTCGTGATGCCTTCTTCACAAATGCATTGGAGATCTTTTTTTTTTTTATGGGATTAAGTTAATTTTCATAGTAAAGAGGGACTTTTTGCAATTCATCTGATCACTCTTCATAAACATTGTGGAGTATATGAAAATTGCCATCATAAAAACTGAAGCAGCAGACTTTGTCAAAATTAATATTTGTGTAATTCGCAAAACTTTTGGCCACGGCGATATTTTGTGCATTTACGACAGGAATACATTTCAGGTCTTTGTTTAAGAACAGTCTACAAAGCTGCCCAGAACTCGTTTATGAGAGTCAGTCTATTCCACATTTTCACAGGTCTCATGGCAAAAAAGCCTTTCTGTTTTTCCTCTAGATGTAAAGAATGCCCCTTTATTTTCAAATCATTACAGAGAACAACTTGTATCCCTCTTTTGGGATAGTTACAATTACCCTCCCAAAATAGAATATTGCACTAAAAGCAAAGAGTTTAGTTTTTCTGACTGCTTGCATTTTTGAATAAAAACCACAGGCATTAATTATGATGCATCATGGAATCAAATCGAAGACAGGATAATCGTAATTGAATTGTGAGACTAGTGAAGATGAGCACCCCTAGTGAGGACTACTAAGCCCATCCTTAGTACTGAAAGAACGCACTATAATAGAACCCGATCGGCTCTCCTGCCTGTCGGGTTGGCCAACATCTCTGCACAAGGTGCCCACAATGTCCAGATGCTGCTAGAGGAATGTACAGCAATTACTTTTGGTAGTAGCAGCCCAGCCATATAATGGGGTCTTAGTATTAACTTTAGGAACCAAAAGGCGATTGTGCACTGGAGCCTTCTACCATTGTTTGTTTCTAAGGAACCAGGTATAGCTGCGATGGCTAGCTAACAACGGTTTGAAACTAGTGTTGTGTGGGTGTTAACTTTTTATAGCTATGCACTGGGCCTGTGGGCAGAAGTAGGCACCAGGAAAACAAGACTAGTGAGGATACTTGTCATGATGGGCCAATAAGTAGATACATTGGACAGTCATCTATGATCCAAGCTGTCTGTTGGAAAGCGCTGCGCAAACTGTTGGCGCTATATAAATCCTGAATAATAATAATTATAATAATAATTAGAAGGCAGGGTGTTTCTTGGAACCCAAGGCACTTTTGCTACATTCACTTTAAATACCAACTTACCAAGTCAGGCTTGAAAGATTTATTACCCGTAGCTATTAAAACAATGTGCAGTACACAAAAGTACTAAACATTTGCTTACTGTACATTCTGTGAAAGCATTTCCTGACAGTAATAAGATGAAAGGCGGACAGTCTTGACTTTTTTTTTTTTTTTTTTTTAGCTAAGACATTGAAAACAAACCACTTGCCCTTTATTGCACCAATTCATAAAGCATGTGAATAACTTAGCAAGTGAGAAATAAAAGACATATAAAACAAACCTGAAAGAAAACAGGCAGAGAAATACAGTACATAGTCTTTCATGTCATACTTAGACATTGCGCTTTCTTAACCCTTCAGAAACAGGACTTGCTGTAGCATCAGCATCATCTTCCCCTTTATAGAGATCATTTAGAGACAACTCCTCTGTAACGGGATTGTGTGCAGTTATATCGGTGTCCATCGTGTTTAGTAGAGATTCCTCACTTTTACTTTCTACATCGTTTTCATGGACTTTTGGCTGTTGAGTGGCAAACGATTGAATAAGGTCTTCAAGTGTATTTTCACAGGTTTGGTTAACTTTGGAAGTTAGAGGGTTTACAGAAAAAAAATAAAAAAAATGCTATGATTATTACAAGCATTACAGCCATTTTAAAATACAGTAAGTATTGACAGACCACAATATCCTAGGCTGAACTACAAAGCTCCATGCTACCTCTGAAATATCCATGGAACCTCCTCCCCACAAAAATACAAGTATCATGATATAGACATAGATGTCTGCTTGTAGTGACATCTACTGGTGAAATTAAAATTACCGTATATACTCGAGTATAAGCCGAGATTTTCAGCCTCTTTTTTGAGGCTGAAAGTGCCCCCCTCGGCTTATACTCGAGTCATCGCCGTCTGACTGCTCGATCAGCGTATCGAGCAGACAGACGGCGGACATACTACAATTCGAAAGCCGCGCCTCCGCCTCCGCCTCCGCCTGTGATAGGCGGAACACTGAATTTCCCAGCAGCCTGTGTTCCGCCTATCACTGACATCGTCTCATCCTCGTCCGTAGTACGAGGATGAGACGATGTCCGTGATAGGCGGAACACAGGCTGCTGGGAAATTCAGTGTTCCGCCTATCACAGGCGGAGGCGCGGCTTTCGAATTGTAGTATGTCCGCCGAGGCGCCGACGAAGAGCGGCGATCCTGGCAAGGCACGGGACGGAGGCAAGGCACGGCACGGGACGGGACGGAGGCAAGGCACGACACGGGACGGAGGCAAGGAGGCAAGGCACGGCACGGGACGGAGGCAAGGCACGGCACGGGACGGAGGCAAGGAGGCAAGGCACGGCACGGGACGGAGGCAAGGAGGCAAGGCACGGGACGGAGGCTCAGGACACAGGTAGGCTGGACACACACACACACACACATGGACACACACACACAGGGATGGATGGATGGAGACACACACACACACACACAGGGATGGATGGATGGATGGAGACACACACACACAGGGATGGATGGATGGAGACACACACACACAGGGATGGATGGATGGATGGAGACACACACACACAGGGATGGATGGATGGACACACACACACACAGGGATGGATGGATGGATGGACACACACACACACACACACAGGGATGGACGGACACACAGGGACGGACACACACACACACACACAGGGATGGACAGGCATGTCTCACCCTCGGCTTATACACGAGTCAATAAGTTTGCCAGTTTTTTTGGGGGTAAATTGGGGGCCTCGGCTTATATTCGGGTCGGCCTATACTCGAGTATATACGGTACCGTGGTGGAAAGCTGCAGCTTGCAAGTACACAATAGATGCTTTTTCTTTCTAATTTCTAGGTTTTACTATACCCTTCTTCCAGGGAAAATGGAAAAAGTTTCTTCCTCCCATGAATTCCAGCAAAGCACAAAAAAAAAAAAAAAACTGTAAACTACTGGTGTAGATAATTTTGCTGTGGATAAAATTCACCTTTCGCGCAAAAAAAAAAAAAAGTTAAAATATTGTTAATGTCCTTTATTTTTTATTACACCGCTACATCAGTGTGCAATGAGCCACAATGTGACCAGTTCCACGTTTATTATTTAACCACTTGTCGACCACCATATAACGTCCTGGGCTTTCAGTGGTGATATCCTACAGGCATCATTCAGATATGATTCTTTTCAGCTGCGTGATTCCTTTCACCGTAAGAACAATCATGGCGGCTGTTTAGCCGCTTGATCGTTCTTACAGGCAGTGAGAGGGGACATCCCCCCCCCTCCCGCCTCTCCCCTGCGATCAGTGAGCCACAGAAGGAATCTGCCGGCGCTGGAAGGTAGCCATATAAAAAAAAAAAAAAACACACGAGGGACAGATGGTCCCTGGCAGTCTCTATGACACTCGGAGACCGACGTTAAGCTATCAAGTCCGGCCGGCTGAAGTAAGCAATACCGGGGACTCGGCAGAAAATCTGGGATCCGTCATTTTTTTTCCCTGATCTCAGATTTGGACCTGGAAAAGAGGACCCGTCACACACTATTCCTATTACAAGGGATGTTTACATTCCTTGTAATAGGAACAAACGTGATTTAATTTTTTTATTATTAAAAAAAATGATTAAAGCACCCCGGTCTTCGCAGACAGAAGTGAATGCATATGTAGGTTGCACCCACATATGTAAACGGTGTTCAAACCACACCTGTGAGGCATCACCGCGAACGTTAGAGCAAGAGCAATCATTCTACCCCAAGGCCTTCCCTGTAACTCTAAACCGGTAACCTGTAAAACATTTTAAAAGCATCGCCTATGGAGATTTTTTTTAATTACTGAAGTTTGGTGTCCTTTTCTAGTGTGCGCAATTTAAAGCGTGACATGTGAGGTATCTATTTACTCGGCGTATCAGTGTCTGTCACATTATACAAAAAAATTGGGCTAGCTTTACTGTTTTGTTTTTTTATTCATAAAAGTGTTTTTTTCTCCCCCAAAAAAATTGCATTTGAAAAATTTCTGCGCAAATACCATGTGACAAAAAAAAGTTGCAATGACCGCCATTTTATTCTCCAGGGTCTCCGCATACATACATACATACATACACACATACACACACACACACACACACACAGTATATATAGTTTGGGATTCCGAGTAATTTTCGAGCAAACAAAATAGATTTTTACATAGGAGAGGAGTGCTGGAATTCTCCCAGTGGGTAAGTGGTTAAGAGGTCCGACTGTGTCGGTTTTGGGGCTTCCCAACATTGTATTTTTCTGTTTTATATAAAAGTATGGGGGGGGGGGGGGAGGCTTACCTGGGTTATGAGGAGCTGCTTTATCCATTCCACTTTTCTTCATTAACTGTCTGATATATTGCAGCTGATTCATGATTTCACTTTTCTGGTCAACAGCCAATGTGCTCACGCTAAAAAGTAAACATGTATTCACCTTTCATTAAGCATTTATGACATTATATTTAGAACTAGCAGCAAAAGATATTTTATATAATGGCTGTTCTTTAACCCAATGTTTCTTTAAAGGGGTTGTAAACCCTCTTTTAAAGAAAAATAACAAACATGTTATACTTCCCTTCTCTGTGCAATGATTTTGCACAGAGCAGCCCTGATCCTCTTCTTCTGGGGTGCCTTGGTGGCGTTCTAGGCCCCTCCTCTTTCCCTTTCCCTGGGGCATCCATGCGGGCTCGCTCCCAAGTCCCGCTGCTGCGTCCATTGACACAGACAGGGGGACTTAGCCCTGCCCCCCCCCCTCCAGTGCCACTGGATTGATTGACAGCAGCAGGAGCCAATGTGCTCGTGCACATCGCTGGATCTGATCGGGCTCAGGTAAGAAACCAGATGCCATCAGGTGCCTCATCAGCAGGGCCTTCCTCACATCTGGTGTCCTCATCAGCAGAGTCCTCCTCACATGTCGTGGTGTGCCCACTAGTCCTCCTCACATGTCGTGGTGTGCCCACTAGTCCTCCTCACATGTCGTGGTGTGCCCACTAGTCCTCCTCACATGTCGTGGTGTGCCCACTAGTCCTCCTCACATGTCGTGGTGTGCCCACTAGTCCTCCTCACATGTCGTGGTGTGCCCACTAGTCCTCCTCACATGTCGTGGTGTGCCCACTAGTCCTCCTCACATGTCGTGGTGTGCCCACTAGTCCTCCTCACATGTCGTGGTGTGCCCACTAGTCCTCCTCACATGTCGTGGTGTGCCCATTAGTCCTCCTCACATGTCGTGGTGTGCCCATTAGTCCTCCTCACATGTCGTGGTGTGCCCATTAGTCCTCCTCACATGACTGCCCCCCCCCCCCGTGACATGCAAACTGACACCCAATGTTTGAAAAAAAAAAAAAAACACATGAACTCTGTGTGTGTGTGTCCACACCCCCCCCCCCTTCACCAAGAAAATGAATTACCTACCACCCTGCTGTGTGAAATTGTAGCAGCTAATACGACTGTATTGACAGCTGACCTTGCACTAGATAGATGGGGCCTAAGTCCTGGTGTAGTTCAGGCTTGTGCATATTCTACTGCATAATGCCCCACAGCAAAAAAATAAAAGCCATATTTAATTATAAAAGTGGTTGTAAACCCTTTACAACAACTTTATGCTACAGGTAAGCCTATAATTAGGCTTACCTGTAGCTACCCATGATATCTCCTAAACCTGCACGGTTTAGGCGATATCCCCTGTCTCCTGCATGTGCCAACGACATCGGCACATGTGCACTGGGGCAAACTGAAGCAACGGCATGTATGTGCTGTTGCTTCAGACTGTGTGCCGATACCGGCAGCTCCCGCACGTGCGCAGGAGTGATGTCATCGCATTTCGGGCCAATCACAGCGCCGGAGCGGCTATACACGGAAGTAACCCCTGGGAGAGATGTTGCTATGCATACCAGCTTATTATGCCTTTGTCTTGCGGGGTTTTTATTTTTATTTTATTTTACCAGGGTTTACAACCACTTTAATCTGACTTTCAAGGTAAAAGAGCAATTGCAGCCATTAAGTAGTCGGTAACCTATAAGGCCTGAGTCACACCTATGCAGGTTGCAGTTTGCATATACCAGGTGCATTTTGCGTTTTTCGATACATGTTTTTGATCCACTGAAGTCTATGGAACCAAAAAACAGAAATAAGTCCATGGTCCTTTCCATAAAAGGCACAGATGTGAACGTGACCCCATAGGAAACCATGTTAAAAAGGACTATAGTGCTTTCTTCAAAACTGAAAATGCACAAAAAAAATGCATAGCTGTGAACCTAGCCTAAATGTCTCTAGCCAATGCTCCTTCCTCGTACAATTAGAGGCTGGGTTTGAATTCTGGATCTGACTTGTCTAAATACAGTGAAGACGACAAAGAGGCACAGGACCTGGCTGATGTTTCTGATAGGGGTACCTGCTTCACAAGGCCTAAAGTGTATGTACAGCCCAATTTATTTTTCTTTGGGACAGAGTAAGGAAGGGTTAAAACTACTGCCAGGTTATTGTTTTCTGAATACTACTGGGGAATTTTCCCTTCATTTCCTCTCCCACCGTCGCAACACAAGGATAGATGAGATCTCCCAAGGTAAGAGAAATTCCTCTCTAAGACAGACATCACTGCATTTCTCTTATTATAAACAGGGATGATTAAGGATGGCTATAATGCTGTAGAATGGATTATGTCGTACTTACCAATTAGATAGTGGGTCCAGTTGTGTGAGTATAGAATTTAACATTTGCTCAGTTTGTGAAAGGTGCCGTTCTAGCTCCATAAGCTGACTCTCTGAAAACGATTTAGAAAGTTAAAAAAAACTTTCACACATTACATAATTAATGGTTTTAAACGAAAAAATTAACAATCCAAAGCAATATTAACAAAATGTAAACACAATACACGTCATCCCTATAGTGCTGATAACTGCATGGTGCAAAAATGGAGGGGTGCTGTTTAGACAGTTAAACTGACATGATAATTCTGCTGTAAGAAATGTTACTAAGGCTGGGTTCACACTGCTGCGGCAGCGAGAACCGGATGTGATTCGCACCGCACTGCAGTGCAAATCACATCCGATCTCTGTGCGATGAGAGTTCAGCCATACAGATAGTATGGCTGAATTCGCATCGCACCCACCGCAAACTCGCACGGGACCCTTTTTTTAGTCGGCAGCAGAATCGGATCGCATGGGTGTTCACACCATGCGATCCGATTCCTGTCCGAGTTTGCAGATCGCACTGCGATATGCGAACTGATCTGGGGGTGTCATTAAGGTTTCACTGACACTCCCAGCAGTCCGCATAGGGCAGTGTGAACTGCCGACGGGAGGCATGCACTGAGGGAAAACGCTGCGGATTCGCGGCGTTCCCGCATCGCTCCAGTGTGAACCCAGCCTAAACCAAGGACTCTGCATTCACTATATCCGGTCTCATACAAAACACGGAAATGCAATTGTTTTAGTAAATATAAACTGCTAAATATCTTTTCTTAGCAGTTAAAGCAGTCTTGTAACTTATATCCATGTCTGGTAAAGCTTGTAGGAGGAGCTTTCATTCTCCTCTGACTGTCCTTTAAGGCTGCAGGACCCCTGGCCCTCTCTGTGGACAGTGCTGATTGGCCCTGTGCTGATCACATGCATCCTCCCAAGAAAAAAAAAAAAAAAATAACTCTCTAGCAATACACACCAAACTGAGCATGTGCAGAGTACCTCCAAGGTTCTGTACCGTCAAGATTTGGACTGGGGATAGTGGAAGAAGGAGAGGATCAGAGAAGACTGGATTAAACAGCCTTTTTACATAATGCGGAGGATTAACAATTTGGGTTCCACAGTGAGTATAATAAGCAAGCTTTACTTGCATATACAGACTGATTTTACTCCTGTGGGTTTCGTACCACTTTAACTACTTCAACTCCGGAAGGTTTTACCCCCTTCATGACCAGGTCATCTTTTGCTATGCGGCACTGCACTACTTTAACTGACAATTGCGCAATGTCATGTCATGTCATGTCATGCAATGATGTACCCAAATTAAATTTATATAATTTTATTCACACAAATAAAGCTTTCTTTTGGTGACATTTGTTCACCGCTGGGTTTTTTATTATATAAATGAAAAAAAAGACAATTTAACCACTTCAGCCCCAGAAGGATTTACCTCCTTCCTGATCATTGCACTTTTTGCGATTCGGCACTGCGTCGCTTAAAATGACAATTGCACGGTTGTGCGACGTTGTGCCCAAAAAAATTTACGTCTTTTTCCCCACAAAGAGAGATTTCTTTTGGTGGTATTTGATCACCTCTGCAGTTTTTATTTTTTGCGCTATAAACAAAAAAAAAAAAGCAAAAATTTTGAAAAAAAAAAGCAATATTTTGTACTATAATAAATATCCCCCCAAAAATATATAAAATAAACTAATTTCTTTCGTAGTTTAGGCCGATATGTACTGTTCTACATATTTTTGGTAAAAAAAAAAAAAAAAACTGTGTTCGGTGAGGCTCAGAGTTCATCACCAAGTGTGGCGGTCAGAGAATAAAAAAAAAAAAAAGAAATTGCAATAAGTATATATTGATTGGTTTGTACAAAAGTTATAGCATCTACAAAATAGGGAATACATTTATGGCATTTTTTTTTTTGTAATTTTTATCATGACTGCGATATTATGGCGACACTTAACACCATTGTCATTTTTATAGTGATCAGTGCTATAAAAATGCACTGATTACTGTGTAAATGACACTAGCAGGGAAGGGATTAACCACTAGGGGGCAATCAATGGGTTAAGTGTGTCCTAGGGAGGTGTTCTAACTGTGGGGGGATGGGCTTCCACTGACATGACAGCGATCACAGGGAGCAGTAGATCCCCTTCATGTGACTAGGCAGAACGGGGAAATGCCTGGTTTACAAAGGCTTCTCCCAGTTCTTCCACTCTGACATGATCGCGGGCGCCCGGTGGACACAGAGTCCGTGGGACTCGCAGGTATGACACGGGGCATGTGCACCCACAATGCCACGATTTTAAAGGGGACGTGCCTGTACGCCCATTTGCCCAGCCGTGCCATTGTGCCAACGTACTGTACATCGCCGTGCGCTGGTCGGCTAGTGGTTAAAAAATAAAAATAGAACAATTATTTTTTACTTTCTGCTATAAAACATATCCAATAAAAAAATAAATGAAATCTCATTGGCCAAAATGTATTCTGCTACATGTCTTTGGTAAAAAATAAAAATCCCAATAAGTGTATATCGATTGGTTTGTGTGAAAGTTATAGTCTACAAACTATGGGATATATGCTGGAATTGTTTTTTTTCTTTTTTCTTTTAATACTGGTAATAGCGGTGATGGGCAACTTAAAAGGGGACTGCGATAGTGCGGCAGGCAATCTGACACTGACTGACATAACCAGTGACATTACAGTGATCAGTGCTAATATGAATGAAAAAACCATCGAGAGCCCCAGTCACTGAACACAGCTCTGTGTGGTTTACATTCACAGAGCTGTGTTCAGTGAGTCTCAGAGCCCATCACCAGGTGCCAGCGGTCAATCATTGGCCAGGACCCGGTGATCGGCATATGCTGTGACAAATCACAGCACAGCCAGGCCGGCGGGCATAAGTGCCCCCTGCCTGAGTTGCACAAATCACTTAGTAGCCAGTGCAGGGAGGCCGCTCTGCCACCGTATAATTCATTTTTAATATTCAAAGCAAACTCCATCTGCCTTTAGCTCAAGAATGCATGCAGGAGAGTGTGCTTAGTGTAGAAAACCCTCCTGAAGACTTCTGGGATGTAGGACATTATTTGCCTAGGCAAGAAACTAGAACGTAACTGAAGAAATGCAAAAAAAAAAAAAAAAACACACAAGTAAATAGAATATACATTCCTATCCATTTACTAATGCTAGCAACATGAGGATTAAAAATACCATATGTATCAGCGTATAACACGCACCCCAAGTTTAGGAAGGAATTTAAAAGAAAAAAAAAAAAACTTTTAGGAGGGAAGTTTAAGGAAAAAAAAAAAAAAAAAACTTACATTTAAATGCCCATGAATGCAGCTTTATCAGTGTCATTTGCAGCCTTGCATTGTAGCCTTGTCAGTCATTTGCAGCCTTGCATTGCAGCCTTGTCAGTCATTTGCAGCCTTGCCAGTCATTTGCAGCCTTGCCAGTCATTTGCAGTGTTTGCCATTTAAAAATAGCGGCGCCGAGATACAGAGCGGATGTCCTGTGTATCTCGGCAGCGCTCGGTAGTTCTCGGCCGGTCTCGGCTATTTTCGGCCACATCCCGGCTATTTTCGGCTTCCCGAAAGCCAAGAATGGCCGAAAATAGCTGAGAACGGCCAAAGATAGCCGAAAATACCCAGAAGCCGCGGAGAACGCCAGAGAGGATTAGAAACAGCGGGGGATCGGTGTTATACGCCGATAAATACGGTAATCAATGTTGATCAGGAGAGTGACATTTCACTTTAATACCAGTCACCTAAAACCATTTAACAGAGACTAACAAATGCCCATTACTGGTAATACATCAAGCAATACTTGATGTCCTCGATGCCCACCGGCATCAAGCAATGCACTCGATGTCCGTCGGCGATCTGCAATCACCAAGTACAAAGGCAGAATTTGTAAACAAGGCGGATCCCCATTCTGACAGATGATATGACAGATCTATGTTCCTAGTGATCGGGAACAGCGATCTCTGTCATGTCCCAGGCAGCCCATCCCCCTAGTTAGAACACGCAGGGAACACAGTTAACCCATTGATCGCCCCCTAGTGTTAACCCCTTCCATGCCAGGGTCATTTTTACATTGATCAGTGCATTTTTATAGCACTGTAATAATGTCACTGGTCCCCGAAAATTGTCATTTGGGGTCAGATTTGTCTGCTGCAATGTCACAGTCCCGCTAAAAATCGCAGATTGCTGCCATAACAAGTAGAAACAATACAAAAAAAAAAAGTCACTAAATCTATCCCGTTTCGGGCAAACCAATCAATATACAACTATTGCGATTTTTTTTTTTTTTACCAATAATATGTAGAAGAATATATATCAGCCTAAACTGATGAATACATTTGTTTTTTTGGATATGTATTATAGCAAAAAGTAAAAAAAAACAACAACATTTGTTTACTGGGGAGTTTACTTCCTCTTTAAAGCTATTTTTATATGACAAGCTTGCTCTGTCATAGTTTTCCTATTGCATTAAATAAGGTGATTTTTATTTTTTTACTTTTTTTTAGATTAATACACAACAGGAGTTGTTATCAGTGGTATAATGCAATTACTCTTCCTCTTGACAACCATTGAGATCAAATATCAGTTTAAATAGGAAATGCATTTTTTTCCCCCCAACTCATGCCTGAAATACTAGAATTGTAAGAAAGACCAGTAGGGCTGTATAGTACATGCATATTTAAGGAGTAGCTACAGTGGTAATCTCCCTAATCGCAACATACAAAAAGAAAAACCTGACAGGGGTTCTGGCACTTCTCCACTCTAAAAAAATAAATAAAAAAAAGTTTTGATGCTGTGGCCCCACTGGACAAATTTCCTCATCCTATCCTGTACCAAATCGGACACAACAATAAATACCATCCCCTACTCTAATCAAAAAGCTTGCCAAGATTTTAAGTACATACCTGTCTGTTTTGTCTTTTTATCTTCTTCTTCTTCCGCTGACTTAGCTCTGCTGTTTTCATTTGACTTAATCTTGATGGAAAGAAAAGAAAAATGAAAATAAATGTTAACTTACCCTACTGATCAATTATGATCCCAAAACACATCTTTTAAGAAAAGTAGCAGTTTAGAGTGTTCATTTATTGATTTATTTTAGGTACTTGTATATCACTGTCAATTTACGCAGCGCTTAATATATACATTGTACATTCATATCAGTTCCTGCCCTCAAGGAGCTTACAATCTAAGGTCCCTAACTCACGTACATACACATACTAGGGCCAATTTACACAGAAGCCAATTAACTTACCATCATGTCTTTGCAGTGTGGGAGGAAACATGCAAACTCCAGGTAGGTAGTGTTGTGGTTGGGATTGGGATTAAAACCAGCAACCTTTTTGCTGCTAGGCAAAAAATATATGCCATCTCTCACCCTAAGGCAGGCCATACACGTGTATGGGCAGGCTGAATGTACCAGGTTCAATTGATCGATCAACTTGGGTACAACCATCATGCCAGGTTTTACTTGCTATTATCGCTAGCGGCTGCTATAGCCGCTAGCAATGATCAGTCTTCTCCTGGCAGGGAAGGCTTAAACTTGGTACATTCAGCCTGCCCATTAACACTTTGAAGCTTGGCCTATTCCTGCTGAACTGGCTAAGATGCAAATTGTGTATGGCCGGCCTTAATTTGAGGAGCTCTGGACAGTAGCAGGGGCAGATACTGGCATCAAGATAACAATACACTTGGGTCTCCTATGTAAAGATGATCTTATAAGCTGACCACAAGACGCCATCCTCATTCGTGGGTGCCACCTGGATTGCAAGACTGTCATCTAATGTCTATGGGCACACATCTGTCTCACCTGCACATGTGCTTTGCAAGCTAAAAAGGGGGAGTAGGGTATAATATACATCTTTCATTATGAAGATTTACAGCATATGGTCAAGAAGCTAGACAGCTCATGTCCTGTTCTTTCGTAAGCAGTTATTGGTCATATAAAAGGCATGTCAAACTTTTTTTTTTTATTACCATAAGAACTGAAATTAGAAATATATGTCTTAATTTATTATATACTAGGTGACAGAATACATTTTCTGAGGTATTCATGTGTAAATGTAAGACATTTAGGCTTTATGACACTCCAGTACTGTCTGGCGTACCATTCAGTAAAGGCTCTTAAACTAGTAGGTGACCACAGGGCAGAAAAAGATAATTGAAGGGGACACAAAGGGGTTGATTCACAAACTGCAGAGGGAAAAATCTGGTGTAGCTGTGCATGGTAGTCAATCAGCTTCTAATTTCAGCTTGTTCAATTGAAGCCTTGACAAAAACAAAAACAGGAAGCAGGAGATCGCTGTACTAACATTGCATGGTTAGTACAGGGGCCCCTCCTGAGCTGTCAGTTTTTTTTTTTATTCAGCCCTGCCGCATTGAAAAAAATAAAAAAATAAAAATTGTAGTGTGTACTAGGCTTTATGTACAAAAAGGTATGTACTTTCTGCAACTAACAAGAAGCATGCCCTTTTCTCACATTTAGGCTGGCTTTACACGGATGCGATGCCAGACATCACATGATTCACACCGCATTGCTGTGCAGATCACGTGCGATGTCTGTGCGCTGCAAATTCAGCCATACAAACTGTATGGCTGAATTCGCATCACATTCAAACCAGACTCTTACAGGTCCCTTTTTTTGATTCTCATCAGAATGGAATCGCATGAGTTTTCACATGATTTCTGTCCGAATTCATAGTTTGCACTGCGATCCGATATGGGGGTGTCATTAACTTTGCATTGACACCCACAGTGGTTTTCAGAGGGCAGTGTGAACTGCCTGCGAGTAAGGTGCGACGTGGGAACCCGCACTGGATTCACAGGGTCTCCTGCATCTCACCAATGTGAATCGAGCCTTAGTTTGAACAATATTGTTACAAGCAGGCTACATTACTATAAATGCACTTCCACTTATTAGAAAACACAAATCAATGCTTCCCAAATCACCCAACTTACTGCAATCGACACCCATTATTCAAATCTCACTGGATAAAAAGGGACGTAACAGATGCAACTGCTTGTAACTAGTTTGCAGCTCCTCTGATCAATTTTCATTAGACTGTTTTGTCCAACGTATTCTCTTTAGTGTATTTATTTTATTTTTTAAACGCAGGTATCTGAGTGTGTGCTCAGAATAAACTAACATTTTACATTCTACTGACGCTTCCTCCAGTTATATGTATTGTCAGTTCCAGGTTTTTTCTGGAGTGGTGTCTCTACCAAAAGAACAGCATTAAAGTGGTTTGTAAACTCTCCCCCACAAATTTGTCCCAGGTAAATCAGCATAAAAACCCTAATGAACACTGCTTGTAGATATCTCCTTACTTGCTTAGTATTGTTGTAATCCTTTTTGATCTTTAGAATGATGTCACTGAGCATGCCCAGATCTCCCCCGATTTACAGCACACTCTGAGTACTTTGTCTATTATCAGGACTTCCTACGGCACACCACTGAAATCCCAGGAGACTGAGAGCTTCCTCCTATACCTCATGTGACCATGTGACATCACATGCAGTGTAAACCAGGGCATCGGACAGCATTACTGCAGTCTTATCAGCTGAAGCTGATAAGACTGAAACAGGCAAACACTATACTATGAAATAAAACAAGTCACCTATGAACAGGGAAGCAGGGTTGCCATAGAAATGTTGGATTGAGAAGGAGGCTTGGTTAACAGTACAGGAAGTGCTCAATGTAAGGGCAGAAATACACTCCTCTGTGGACTCCGGAAACAATACTTAAGATGGCGCTGCCTAACCCCTGGAAGCAAGTTTTTTTAAAGTTTCTTTAAAAAGTAATATATGTGATTTGGGCTGGATTACAGTGGCTATAGTTTGATAATTACCTATTATAATGGACTAAATGAAAAGAAGCATCAGAGTGAGAGAGTTTACTTCCTCTTTAAAAGAGCACTGAGGAAGGGGGCTTTTCCAATGAAATGTGTATGTTTCCAAACCATGTGGCATTGGAAGAGGAGACCCGGCCCGCTGGAGCTGTCCAATAAGCCGCAGGATAAATTCTCTATTGCTTTTCCTGTTGACTCCTAAAAGACGAGGTGAGAAAACCTTAGTTACCTTACACATACGCCAGTCCTACAAGACCACAGCTCAAATCCTAAAACTATATGGTGAACGTCCAACGGTGATCTCAAAGAATACTAGTTTGCTATAAACAGATGAACCAGCTAATGCTATCAGAAACTAAATGCACAAACAGTGTTGGTTACACAAGTTGGAGCACATCAGAAGTTCCCATTGGGAGTGGGTTGCCGCATCGACTCCAGTGGAATTCCCATTCTTACAAAGGCATTTATGCTGCTGTAATGGTAGCCATTTGCTCTGGTGAGTTTTGAATTCACTTGGTGTTGGTGGGTGGACATCTGAGCACTTTAAGAAGGATCTTCACCTGTATTGGCATTGCTGTGCCAAATGTATTCTTCACCAATCACAAAAACAGTGGGGACTTATTCTTTGTCACTTTTGGACTTTTTGTTTTCCATTATTGCACTGTATTTGTTTTTTTTATATTGGCGCAAAACACTATTGTCTTTTACTGGGTTAAAGTGATTGTAAACTCTCAAGGTTTTTCACCTTAATGCATTCTATGTGTTACAGTGAAAAACCTTTGCTGCAGCTGCCCCCCATCCCCCCACCTCGGAGGACCAGTTATTGAAATTTCTGTCCCATATTAATGTGAATGACCACAATCTAAAATTCACTATGACACACGACCACTACCAAATTACATTTCTGGATGTACAAATTGGGCGTTCTTCTGCCAACCAAATCTCTACTACACTCCATCGAAAAAATACTGCAGGCAATACTGTCCTCCATGCGGACAGTTTTCATCCAACAAACTTGAAACGGTCCATCCCCTCATCCCCTATGGACAATATCTGCGATTACGCAGAAATTGTTCAAATGATGCCCTCTTTCGCGAAGAGGCGGCCAAATTACAAAACAGACTCCTAGCGTGCGGATACAGTCGGTCTTGCTTGCAGAAAGCATACAACAAGACGGCAATACAATCTCGCCGTAATTTGTTGCTTCCAAAGGAGGCAAAGAAAGGTTCTGGTTCTCAAACAACCAGGATCATCCTTCGGTTTTCCAAACAACATGCCACTATTCGCAACATTATCCAGAAACATTGGTCAATCCTAAAGGATGACCAAAAAATTGGAGATCTCATTCCAGCACATCCTGCAATTACTTATAGACGTGCTACCTCTTTATATGACAAATTGGTCCAAAGTGAATACCAAGATGAGACAAAACGAGCTAGACATTGCTCAGTTTTTGGCTCCTTTCCCTGCGGTCACTGTTCCTCCTGTAGATACATCATCAGACGAGATAGGTCTTTTCGCTTACCCAACGGTAGAACATTTCGCCCCGTACACTTTGCTAATTGTCAAACGCGGGGGGTCGTATATTTCATGGAGTGTGAATGCGGCGCGTTCTACTTGGGGAAAACGAAACTGGAATTCCACACAAGAATAGCGAAACACATTTACAGTATGGAGACTTTGATTTGCTTTGTTCCACTTTGACCCTTTTCTAATTCTAAATTTAAACTTTTTTTGATCTACTTTGATTAAGCTTTGATTTATCAATCAATTCTTTATAACCATTTTGTCATCCTTTCAATATATTTGTAACTGATGTGGCTTTCATATATATGTATATAATATCTGTAATTAATATTAACAACAATTGGGTGAGTTTTTACAAATTTTTATGCAATTTGACACATGTGGCGATTATACATGTCTTCTCTCTCCCTGCCTCTAGATGGCACCTTTGACCTTCATTGTCGCTGTTCTCTATAGGGCGGATTATTTTGGTGTGGCTTCCCGGCCGGGCGAGGGGATGGGTTCCGAGCGCGCGCGGGCCCCTCCCCTAGGCTCCCATGGTTTAGGCGGGTAGGTACCACCCGCCTCTCTGGGATACGACGCCCGGCGGCATTCCGGAACAGCTCCGGACGCGGCATGTTAGTGCGCACATGCGAACTTCGCGGGTGCGCATAGCGTGCTGACGTCACGCAGTGCGACGGAACTACATTCATTCCGTCACTTCCGGAATGGCACTTGCGGTCAGCCATTTTGGCGACCATGCGGGATGATTCGGCGGGCGGAGGACTGGGTGGAGCCCATCTGTGATAGTTGAAAACGGATGCAGCTGGGTCATTACTGGCCATATACTATATATACTTTGTCCTGAGGGAGGGTAATTCACCCCTCCCTACTCAGGAGATTACTTTTGCTGACGTTTTACTGCACACTAGGGTAAGTTACCTCTTTGATCTCATCAGGCACTTTTGGTCTATCTTTTAGATTACTATGATCATCATTGCCCTTACATTTATTCACAGACTCAGGTCCCCTGTGCCCTATTGGGCCACATAAGAGCGCAGGGTGAGTGTAGTCTGGACTCCTGAGGCTAGGACCATATGGTCTCACCCCCTTATGCACTGTATTTATCCTGGTCCATTTTTCAAGGAATTTTTCATTCAAAATACACACATAGGTAAACCTTTTTAGAGCTTTGCTTCAGCACGCTGTTTTAGCACTCTCACACCCACATAAGGATGTTCTTCCTTTCACATCATCACTCTTTTTCACTATGTGTGGCATAGTATCAGGGTCTTTCACGTTTTCCTTCTTACATCACTCACTAGTATGGTATTGGACTCATGGGTATACTATTTTTCCCTTGTGCATTACCCGTCAGCCTTTAATCTCTTTATGTCTCATGTCTCTTTACTCATTACTAGTAAGGGGCCCTCTTCATTATTTTTGGAGCTGGTAACGCCTAATCAGCTTTTTTGCGTCCTGTTCTACTGCAGGTGTGTTACATCTGGCCTTCGGCTGTTGACGCCTGTATCCCCCTCCGTGTGTTACACTGGAGGTGGATTCATGCATGTGATCCCTCGTAAGTCATACTTCTGGACTCCGTTTCCCTTCCTCCCCTCTTTTGGGCTGGTTACAGCGACAAAGGCCAACTGTACTATCTTTGGTGCATCTATGCAGGGCGGGAGAAAAGTGCCTTGGACTACGTGCGTCCTCCAATGAGGATCTCCACTGTGGACCAGTGTCTTATTGTCTGTGATGCACATTAATTGGTAATTATACAACATTGTGATGTTAGATGTATATTTTGCCTACAGCAAATTGTTCCTAGCATACTATGATACTGTGCCCCTGGAAGACGTTACCTATAACGAAACGGCGTAGGGAGGAGCGACGTACTGACGTCACCGCGATCTACGCTGGACCCGGAAGCGATGGGCAGCGTTACTAAGCCGGCCGGCGAATTTGTTTGTTTTACAAAGCAAAGTTTTTTCTACTTGATGTAAGTGCAATCTTTTTTATTATATTAAATTTCGTGACTATATCACACTATGGCGATTCCTTTCGTTATTATATGTGCTGGGCAATGAGCGGTGTGGCCGTAGGATTTTTCTAACCATTGGAATAAGCGGTGTGGCCGTAGGATTCTTCTAACCATTTGAACCAAGCGCTTAAAGAGGATACACCCTCCATGCAGTCCTGACTCAGAGGAAGCGTTTTTGATTTGGCGATATCTGGTCTCTGAGATGGGATCAGTGTAGCTGGTAAGCGGCAGTAGTGTTGGTGGTGGAAGTCCTCTTTTTTCCTGCAAACTCTGATGACACTTTTCCTATATCGGTGTGGTGTGTTTAAAACACGCTGGAGATTACAAGCAAAATGTTTTTTGTTGATGGGATGATGGACTAATATTTGAACATTAGTATATGCATTTCCCTGTCTGCACTTTGTTAATATTTTTTGATTTCATGCTTTATTTATTCACTCATTTGCTTCACATAGCATTTATCGGATCAGTATAGCGCAGCTTATTTGGGAATAATTATTTGAATTGTGGGTATCTCACGGCTAAAGCTGCTGCTGCGTTTATAATTCACAATTTATTTATTTTTTTTATTTTTTTTTGTTTCATTACTTCACATTAAGTTTACATAGGAACAGCGCTGTATTTTTTAGGTTTTTATACTATGATAAACAACTCTTTTTTTATATATATCCATTTATAGTTGTTTTCTTCTTCCATAATAGACAAACCTTCTGAAGAAGACTCCTTGGAGGGTCGAAACGTGTCAGGGTCATTTCTTCATTGTATATACAGGTGTACAGTGTTTATGTGATACAATTATTTTTTTGTCTATACATGTGCATCCATATTATGTTTTTATTGCCAAGTGGAGTTCAATTTTTGACTACTATGTCAGTTATTTAATCCTCTTTTTTATTAATAAACATTATAAAATAACAAATTCGCCCAATATTTTGCTTCTTCAGTAGTTTAATCTCTACTGTGCACATATATGCCCTCTACTACACTATAGATATTATATTGCTGCCTAAAAACCCCCACCATAGGGGATATTCTTTTTATTTTTCCATTGTAATCAGGGGTGAACAGCACTCTCTAATTCCTTGGTGTTGTGTTACTTTTTTCTTGTTTTTTATCCCCCCCACCTTTTTCTTACCCGAGCCTGGTTCGATCTAGTGATCTGCACAAGCCCAGCAGCTCCAGCTGCTGTCTCTCTCCATATTATATAGATTGATAGCAGGAGTCATTGGCTCCCGCTGCTGCCATTCAAATCCAGTGACAGGGGAGCAGGGCCGAGTCCAGCTGTCTGTGTCAATGAACGCAGCAGTGGGACTTGGCAGTGAGCCTCCACGGCACACAAATTGCTATGATTAAGCACTAAAGCTAGTGCAAAACCTCAGCAATTTTTCCTTTTTTGCTGCGTTTGTTGAGCTGTGATGTGATTTTCCAACAAAAGAAAGTGGTTTTCTGAAGAGTGCGGCAGTCCAGAGCTTGTTTTTCATCTCAGCACCTGGAGGGAGCGCAGCTCCACCTATTTTCCCAGGAAACACTGAAGTCAGTTTCTTTATAGACTGGTCATGTCCACCATGGCCTCAGTTGTTTATAGAATACCTCCAGCCATGCTGAAATTAGATAAGCAGAATAGCAATAACATCACATTTTATAACACAATTAGGGCAGGTCATGGACGCTGTCCTGAAAGAGTAATAGAAATACTGTTACCGGTAAGGCTAAGGTTTTCTCACCTCGTCTTTTAGGAAAGCACCTGGAGATAAGAGAGTACTTACTCTAGGGTGGAACCACTGCCTGCAGGACTTTGCTGCTGAATGATTGCTCTGACCCTGAGAGCAAGTCCAACCTGTAGTGGTGGATAAAGGTGGAAAAACTTGTCCATGTAGCAGCCTTTCAGATCCATCCCAGTGAAGCCCCTGCTCGTTCCGCCCAGTATGTTGCTACTGCCCGGATTGAATGGGCGACATTGTAGGCTTCATTGATGGACATTCGCAGAAATCTTCCTATGGTGTTTTTAGAAGCACCGTACCCTTTACGTGGGCCTGAGAACAATATAAACAGAGAATTTGATCTTCTGAATTTTCTCTTGTGGACTATGAGTGCAGTATACATCTTTTTACATCCAGGCTATGGAAAGCTCTTTCCTTAATACTGGATTGTGTAGGGCAAAAGGTTGGGAGAACCATTTCCTGCGACCTATAAAATACTGTTGAAACTTTTGGTAGAAAACCCGGGTCAGTTCTTAGCACTACCCGGTCCAGAAACATAGAAAAAAAATGGTTCAATGATAGACAGGGCTTGCAGTTCACTCACCCTCCTAGTTGACGTAACCACCACTAAAAGTGCTAATTTGAGGGACTAAAATTTGATTGCTGCTTCCTCTGGAGGTTCAAACGTTTTTTTTATCGTCAAACCCTGTAATACCACCAATAAAGTTCCATTTCTGATTTTTTTTTTTTTTTTTTTTAAAAAGGTACTGGCCTAGCTCTGGCCAATGCCTTAAAAAAAAAATAAAAAAAAAAATCTTATAATAAGTGTATCCTGAGATAACGGTCTCTCCAGGAATACCAATAAAGCGGCCACCTGGACCTTTAAAGTACTAGCTGCCAACCCCTTCTCCATTCCCTCATGAAGGAATACTAGAACAGAAATAACTTCCTGTGGTGAAAAAAACTTTAGGTCGCACACGAGGAATGTTTCAAATTCCATGTTTTAAAGTAAATTACCTTAGTGACCTTTTTTCAGCTATTTAATAAGGTTGAAACTAATTTATTAGACAAGCCCTTTCTTTTTAGGATTTGTTCCTCAGTAACCAGGCTGTCAATCTGAGATGCTCGATATTGGGATGTTGAAGGGCCCCCTGAGTTAGAAGGTCTCTCCGTAATGGAAGAAACCAGTGGGGTTCCATTGCCATTTTCTGTATGGTTGAAAACCATGACCTCTTGGGCCAAAAAGGAGCCAGTAAGATCATGTAGTTTCTTGAGTACCAACGGGATCATCTGGAAAGGGGGAAAGGCGTAGCACAAGCCGAAGATCCACGGTTGCGCTAGCTCATCTAGTCTGTCTGCTTGATCTCTCCTGTTCAGGGAGAAATAAACCTCCACCTTTGCGTTGGCTTGGGATGCGAACAGGTCGATCTCGGGGGCTCCCCATTTTCCTATTAGCATCGGGAATATTTCTGAATTCAGACTCCACTCTGATTCCAGTATTCTTTCTCTGCTTAGAAAATGCTACTAGATTCAGATCTCCCTTTAGGTGTACCGATGTCAGGGATGCTAGGTTGCCTTCTGCCCAGGACAGAATCTGAAGAGCCGAGAACAGCAACACTCTGCTTCTCCCCGTCTTGTTATGTAGGCCACTGCTGTGGCGTGGTCTGACAACACCTGAATGTGGCGACCTTGGACTTGATCCTTGAAAGCCCATATAGTCGCAGAAGAATGGCCGTTTATTCTCTCCAATTGGAGGATCTCTTGGCCTCCATGTTTGTCCATGCTTCTTGAGCCATCTCTCCTTCCAGATGGTTACCCCAATCCCAAAAGCTCACATCTGTTGTCAACCTCCTTTCTACAGGAGAAGTCCAGGGTAGGCCCTTGTCCAAGTTTGACTGTCCCCTCCACCACCACAGCTTTCTCTGAACCGGAGGGGACCAAATCCTCAGAATTGCCTGCTGGAGATCTCTTGCATGAAGATGTGCCCATTGCACTGCTGGTACTGATGCTGTGAGGAGTCATGGCTGCCCTGATTGAGATTGGCAGATTTGTTCGGGCCTTTTTTACTGTATTTTGAACTCTTTTTTCCTCTGGGAGAAAAATTCTTTCCACTATAGAATTGATAGTATACCCAAGAAATATTATTGTGTGAGACCGGATCATGTTTGATTTCTCTTTGTTCATGATTCAGCCAAGACTCTCCAAGTGTATCTTTTAGATCCTTTAACAGATCCTCTGTTTTGGCAAATAGCAGGAGGTCGTCCAGGTATGGTACAATCGATATTCCCCTTAATCTGAGGGGTGCTAAGGCTTTCTATATAAAACTTTTGTGAATATCCTCGGCAAGGAAGACAGCCCGAAAAGGAAGGGCTCTGAACTGTAGATGTGAGATTAACCCTCCCATCTTGACTGCTAACCGTAGGCATTTCTGTGATGCTGGTGCTATAGGCACATGAAGGTACACATCCCTCAAATCTTCGGACGCCAAAAAACAGCCTGGTGTCAGATGACTCTACTGAGAAAATTGTGTCCATCCTGAACTTCTTGTATCAGATGGATTTGTTTAGTATTTTCAGGTTCAAAATTAATCTGAATTTCCCTGATGGTTTCCTCACTAGGAATACGTGTAAATAGAACCCTCGTCCTTCCTCTTCTAGAGGAACAATTATGATCACTTTGTTGAATGAGTCCTTGCAGGAGAGATGACATTGCTAGAGATTTTTCTAGGTCTCGGGGAGCCTGGGTTATGTTAAACCGACTTGGTGGGGACCAGGGCCGCTGATAAGCCAGTACAACTGGCCCTGTTATACCAGGCCCGGCCACCAGGGGGGCCCCGAGCAATCTGAACAGATTGCAGAAGAAATACTTTTTTTTTCTCCTTTCTCCAACTCCTCCCTCAGCAGCTGTTCAACTGCTCTCAATGAGCACTCACTCCGGCTACACATTTCAGAGGCAGAAAGTTGGAGCCTTACTGTGAGATCTTGTAGTTTGAGTGGGCGGGATGGGGTGTGGCCAGCTTCGAGGATGATCGTTCCTGGCTTATTCTGGTGTGCACACATGAGCTGCATTATGGTGGCAGTGGATCTGGATTCTCAGGGGACTGCAGGTTAGCCCAGTCACATTAACTGCAATGTAAAGTCTAAGGTCTGCTTTTCATGTAGCACAGCTGTTGTGACTGTAAGAAATTGGGTTTTATACTGCACTGCCATATTTCTCACAGAAGTGCTGCATGAAAAAGGAGATGCCATCAATGTCAGCAAACCCTACTTTTTTTCTATTTAAATCACTGGATCACACCATGCCTGGAGCTGAATCACACAGGAATGCACTGTGTGTTCCTGTGCAATTCACATGCAGGTCTGTGCAGTGCAATTTCAAGCTCATTCATTTTGAATGGGCTAAAATTGCAATGCACAGAAAGTAGTGCAAAAAGTAGTGTAGTGTAGTGTATGCACTACTTTTTAAAATGCAATGCAACCAGATCACATGATCCAGGGCTGGCAGGGCAAACACACTAGTTTGAAAACCTGTGTGTTGAGGTTTCATTGACTTTTTATTGACACCTGGTGCAGATCACAAAAGCAGTGCATTTTGAGTGCAGGTTGAATTTTACAGGAATCCACAGCACATTTCTTCGCAATTCAGATGCAGCCATGGTGTGAACCGCTCCCTTAAACATATTACTTCTCATTAAAAGTTTAGAAATTTACTTTTTTAACCACTTCAGCCCCGGAGGATTTTACCCCCTTCCTTACCAGAGCACATTTTGTGATTTGGCACTGCCTCGCTTTAACTGACAATTGTGCGGTCGTGCGACGTTGCACCCAAACAAAATTGACATCCTATTTTTCCCACAAATTTATTTTGGTGGTATTTGATCACCTCTGCGGTTTTTATTTTTTGCGCTATAAACAAAAAAAAAAAAAGGAGTGACAATTTTGAAAAAAAAAACAAAAAAAAAAAACAATATTTTTTACTTTTTGCTATAATAAATATCCAATTTAAAAAAAAAATGTTTTCCTCAGTTTAGGCCGATACGTATTCTTCTACATATTTTTGGTAAAAAAAAAAAAAAAAAAAATCACAATTAGTGATTGATTGGTTTGTGCAATAGTTATAGCATCTACAAAATAGGGGATAGATTTATGGCATTTGTTTACTAGTAATGGCGGCAATCTGTGGGGGGGAGGGGACTCACAAAGGGTGGAGACCGATCGGTGTTCCTCTGTACTGGGAACACACCATCGGTCGCCTCTCCTCTGACAGGACGTGGATCTGTGCGTTTACATACACAGATCCACGATCCTGCTGTGTTCCCGGGCAATCGCGGGTGCCCGGCGGACATCGCGGCCGCTGGGCACACGCAACAGGTCCCGAGCAATGCCGCGGGTGCGCACATGCGCCGCCGGCGGCGCTCGTGCGCCCCCTAGATGGCCGGGAATCAGAGGACATCATATGACGCCCACTCAGGATGAGAGATCCCATCTGTGGGCATCATATGTCTATAGGCCGGGGCTGAAGTGGTTAAAAATGGGCTTAGCTTACATGGCATCTTCTTCTTTTTCATGTAGAACTGTTTGACTGTGACAGATTGGACAGTGCAGTACAGTATCATCTGCATCCTACACACAGTCATCTTAGACTAACTGCACCTAATAATTGAGTGCAATTTAAACCATGTCCATTTTCCAGCTCCGCGTAGCGCATATTTTTAAAATTAGCCACGCCCACAATTTAGCCTTTATGTATACCCTAGCCTCTCTGTATAGGGGCTGGGCCAGAGGTGGGGCTGAAGGAGGGAGCAGGGATGGGGCTGAAGGGGGCCCCGTCAGGTAGGCTGTACGGGGCCCCATGATTTCTATCAGCAGCCCTGGTGGGGACTGAGAGAACTCCAGTCTGTAGCCCTCTGATATTGTTTTGAGGACAAACAAACTGGTGGTTGTTGTCTTCCACTGCGGGAAAAAAAGCTTGCAGCCTTCCTCCCACATTCGGAGAACTGTCACTGATTTTTATTTTTTTTGGTTTGGCCAGGAAGTTGGAATAGTACCCCTGACTTGCCCCTCCCTCTTTTTGACCTCCAGGGTCTTTTGTAACCTCTTTTGTGTCCTGGGCTTGCCGCAAAGTACGAAAAAATTTTCTTGCCCTGAGGGATCACTTTTTTTTAATGGGAAGGCCTTCTTTTTATCTGCCTTCCTATCAAGCAGGGCTTCAAGATCAGGGCCAAATATCAAATTCCCTTCGAAGGGAAGACCACATGACTTTGCCTTTGAGGCTGTATCCCCTGACCATGTTTTAACTCATAGTGCTGTACGAGCTGAGCTTACCAGGGCCGAGGATCTTGCACACAATTTTATAGGATTCAGCAGAGGCATCTACCATGTACCCTACCGTGTGTGTCTAGCATGTCCTTGCAAGAAGTTCCTGCTTTAATATGGGTTTTCAACTGTTCAAGCCAATCCTCTAGGTTCCTGGCCACCACAGTTGACGCCATAGCTGGTTTTAAATTGGCTAAGTTTGAATCCCAGGCTTTTTTCAATAGGGAATCTCCTCTTTTATCCATGGCATCTTCTAGGATGCCCATATCCTCAAAAGCCAGGTCTGTGTTCCTTGACACCTGTGAAAAAGCTGCATCAAGCTTTGGTTTCTTATTCCATACTTGAGCGCTATCCTCCTCGAAAGGAAATCTCTGTTTGAGATATTTAGAGAAGAAAGGGGCCTTTTCTGGGTCCTTCCACTCTCTTTTCACAGTTTCAGATAGAAATTTATGCACTGGGAATACCCAATGTTTCACTTGCCCCTTGCCTTGGAACATTTTATCCTGTAAAGACAACTGGGCTTTGTCCTCTTTAATGTTTAAAGTTGTATGGCTCGTCTTTAATAGATCATCCACTTCTTCTAAAGATAATCTATAGCGTGAAGAAGCCTTTCTCTTCATCCTCTTCTTCCTCAGAACCTAGGGAAACACTTCCCTCTTCGTACTCTGAATCACTGACCCCTCTGGGTGCAGAAATACTTGGACAAGAACAGGATGCCTCTACTGTAATGCCTATTACACACGATCAGACTTTCCGCCAACAAAACCATGGAATTTTGTCTGAAGGGCGTTGGCTCAAACTTGTCTTGCATACACATGGCCACACAAATGTTGGCCAACAATTACGAACGTAGTGTCGTACTACGTGTTTTTTCAGCTCTTTAGTGCCACCCTTTGGGCTCCTTCTGCTAATTTCATGTTAGTAGAAGTTTGGTGAGAGTTTATGCGTGCTTTTCTTTTTGTGTTTTTCATTTAGCGCTTTTCAGTTAGTTCCTATACGGCCGTTCAACCAGACACGTTGCGGGAATCGGAGGAGGTAATGTGTTATTTATTATTGGCCTTGGAGTTAATGCTTTGACATTATTTTTCTGGTTAAATATTGATTTGATATATTTTCTAGATTTTTGGATGCATAGAATGCACTTTTTAGTTAAGTTCTATTGGCAGATAAAATTAGACATGCGATTTGTTTTAATTTTTTTAATGCACAATAAAAAAAATTGTGTAGAATAATACTTGGCTATGCATTTTACTTCAAATGACAGTTTAGAAGTAGGCAGTTACATTTAAAAAAATACAATGTAAAATTGACAAGGGCCACCATAGTTGTATCTTTGATCTTAAAAATTATGGGACAATGGTGTTGTGGTAACTTGTCCAAATAAAAAAATAAATAAAACGGCACAATTATATTCTTGACATCACCAGGAAAAAAAAAAGCCTTTGAAAATTTGTTTGCAATAACTCCATCAGTATCACCAGCAAAGCAGCTTCATTCTTATCCCATTAAAGAAGAGGAGAATATGCGCTGCATTTAGAGATTTAATTTGCCACGCCACAAATGTTAATTCTCCATTACGAACACTAGTTTACAAGACCGTCTGCTTCTGGCTCGTCCTTGCTTCTGAGCATGCACGTTTGTACTTTGGACTTGTGTACACACGCTCAGAAAATCCGACAACACACATTTGTCCACGGAAAATTTGAAAACCTGCTAGCCAACATTTGTTGCGGAAAGTCCAACAATTGTCCGATGCATACACATGGTCGGATTTACCGACAACAGCATACTGGGCTTTAGCCTGTGCAGCCGGGTGTTTGTCCGGATAAGAACGGAACCGCTCAAAAACATGTCCGCAAGTTCTTTCTGGGAAAGAGCTTAGTAGTTCTCCTGGTTGAGTAGTGGATGTAGCTGAGGAAGTCTCCTCCTTAACTAGATGTGCTATACAGGTCCTGTATAACACTTTGGTCCAAGACTCCCTAAGCACACTTTTGCAAGATGGGCATTTCCTCTTAGGAGGAGGAGAGGAATGTTTGGCTTATTCCTTGGCTTTTGTCTGAAATACACCAAAAGCTCACTTCATTAAAAAACGTTATCTAAACAATAAAACCGGATAAACAGTTAAAGCCCTTTAACCTTTAGGGAAACAACAACCTGCTGACAAATAGAAGAGCTAGTTTAGCCATGTGTTTGTTACTGCAGCTTTTCAACCCTAGTGACTGAGTCACCATGTTAAAAACAAACAAACATGCTTCTTAGTGCCTGGTCCAAGGAGAGTGATGCAGGCTCCCTTCCTTCCCCCCAGGGGAGTAAGAAAGGGGAAACACAAGACCCTTTATGCCGCGTACATCGGAATTCTCGTCGGAAAAAGCTCTGATGGTTTTCCCGTCAGAGTTCTGCTCAAATTGTCTTGCCTACACCCGGTCACACCAAATTCCGACCGCCAAGAATGCAGTGATATACAACACGTACAACGGGACTAGAAAAAAGTCAGTTCAATACCTAGTAGCCAATAGCTTCCATCTCGTAGTTGGCGGGAATTCAGCCAGCTAAATTCTAATGAAGCATACACACGGTCACATTTTCTGATGAAAAGCTCTCATCGGTCTTTTGCTGGCCGAAATTCTGATCGTGTGTACGTGGCATAAAGGAAAATATACAGGGACATCTGTTCCTGTTTATCTGGGTCTGACTGGTGTTAGTGGCTCCTGCTCCTGCCACCGCCGCTTGTTCCTCTTCCACGCTGCCGAGGTCCTAGTGGTATCCTACTGCCGTTTTATGTGATTTTTCCGGTCCTTTCAAGCTGCGAGGATCGGAAATTCCAACGGCCAGAACCGGAAGCCACGCGCTCCGCCGGAAGTCCTGCACCCCCTGCTGGAAATGACGGACTTGCAACCCAGGACCATGAAACTGAAGACAGAGAAGATGCTACCCTCACCGCTGTGGAGCTCGCAGGCCCTCCTTCCAGCCCGCAGCCACCAGTCTGAAAAGAGTGGGGACTCCCAGCAGCCTGAACCCTTGCCGAGTATGGAGGAGAAGGAGACACTGGAGCACCCCCCTCCCGTAAAGAGGGGATGCTGGGCTGGCCTGTATCACAGACTAGACCACAGGTATGGGGAAAGAGTAGCACACCCTTGGTTCCCTGCAGCGCTTCCACCATGGCGGAGGAAACACTACAACTGAGGCCATGGTGGAAGTGACCGGTCTATAAAGAAAGAAACTGACTGCAGTGTTTCCTGGGAAAATGAGTGGAGCTGCGCTCTCTAGAGGGGCTGTCCTGAAAGAGGAGGTGAGAAATACTGGCTTTTTATGTTAACACAGCTCTGATTTTCTCAATTATATTGCCACTTTTACAGACATTTTACTTTTTTTTTCTGCCTCTAAATGCCTCTCTATATTAGCCTAGGTGTTTACGGGCAGGTTACCACGTTCAGGAGAGCAGTGTTTGGGTGGAATAAAATGCCAAGTGCACAAAAATTAGCTTTAAAGTGGTTGTATACTCAAATTTTTTACTTTTACCTACAGGAAAGCCTATAATAAGGCTTACCTGTAGGTAAAAAAAAAATCTCCTAAACCTGTACGGTTTAGGAGATATTCCCCTCGGTATGCGCCGCTGACTGCAGCGGCGCACGCGCACAAGGGGATTCTCGGCCTGAAAATCCAGCAGTGGCCGGCCGGCGGGAATGAAATCTCCCGTGCGCATGCGCGGGAGTGACGATATTGCGGCTCCGGCCACTCACAGCGCCGGAGCCACGATACCCGGAAGAAACGCAGAGGGAGCATGTCAGCTCCCTCGGCGTGGATCGGGCCAGATGTCGGGGCCTCGTTCTAAGGTAAGTATTTCATAATGAGCTAGTATGCGGTGCATACTAGCTCATTATGCCTTTTCCTTTGCAGGTTTAAAAAAAAAAAAAAAATTTGCGGGTTTACTACCGCTTTAATGCTAGGTGCGTTTGCACATTCATGCAATCTGATGGGTAGAATAAATTATTATTCCGGCCAATAAAATGCATCAACACCAAATGCGCATTAACACACATGCAAAATGTGGCTTTAAGAGTGTTTTTTTAAGCCATGTTTTCCTCCCCTGGAGTAAAGCATTATAGGGAGAAAAATAAATAAATTCAAGTCATGCTAAAGCTGTGACAAAATGCTCGATTTGCATCTGGGTGCCATTCATTCTTATAATGGCACCCCAAACGTGATGTTTTTGCCATATAAATACGCGCCTGGCTCAGGGCCAAAATTTTGGTCCCTGAGCTTCTTTGCACAGAACAGATGCTGTGTATGTGCTACCCTATGTGCGACATGTGTGCTGATCACAAGCAGGAACACACTTTCCCACTGTGCAAAATGTGAACACATACAGATACTGGTGTTTGGAGTTAGCATTCCCAAATAGTTTTGGCCCTGGAATTATGCAGGCATCCATAAATGCGAGATCCACCAACCACAGCTCAAGGGCTGTTTATCCCAGTCATGGGCTGCACCTGTTCAACTGCCAAGGAATGTTGAAGGAGCCACAGAAAAACATACAATAGCCAGTGTCACCAGTCACCTGTTGTGGCTCTGCAAAAAAGGAAGCAGCTCCTTCAAAGCAGAAAAAATATCCATAGTCCCATCATAACAGGGAATGACAGATCAACCCTATGATATTGTAAAAGTGTCTTTTATAAAGTGTCATTAAACCCATTGCATTAAAATATCAACACACGCAGTCACTATGGGATTTGTTCCCTGTAATCTGCTCTCCATCTTCCCCTTTCTGTCTAATTCTCCACTGCAGTTAGGGATTCTGCCCATATTCAGTTTTCAGTGTATTTTCTACCCTGAGCATTTCCTTCCCTATCACATCTGAGCAGCCCATGTGACTATAGAGTCACACATGTGGGTGTATACACAGTGGTAAATGCCTGCCCACTCCCTCCTCCTCCATGTCCACTAAGCAGCTAAACACAATTGGGGGGGGGGTATTATTGATTGATGGAGGCTTCACCTCCCTGTTATTCTAAAACACAAGCTGGAGTGGCACGACACAGCCTGTGACTGCCAGAAATCGGCCCACACCATGTTATTGCCAAGAAATAATAAAGATTTAATTTTAAACATATTTATGTATGACAATTTAAAAAACTGTTTATTGATATTATACATTTTTTACTCTGCATTCCAAGGGCTTTTTTTATTTTGAACATGTGACCAGCAGCAGAGGGCTAGAAGCTCCTCCTGCTTATGTTTCTCTGCAGACAGGCTGGCAAAGAGCTGGGCCATGTGACAACTGTATATCAGTTAAAAAAAAAAAAAATCTAAGTACCCTTTTCCTATAAAAATACTTAGTGTCATCATCTACATACAGAGATAGAAGGGACAACGTGATTAAACTGTGTGTCAAGTATCACTTTAAAATGTAATTTTTTCATTTACAGCATGCTACTTGTGCAAATCGTTATTCAGATACTTACTTTTGTGAACTTGTAAGCTGCAAAAAGTGCCACTCCCACGGCATATAAGGGCATAAGAGCGAATGCCATGCTTCGACTTTCCCCTGTCCTCGCAGACTTCATCTCTTGTTCCATTACACTTTTAATATGATTCATGTTAGAGGAACCCTTTTCTGATCCAGCCGCATGCATGTGCCCTTTAGGACTCTCTGAAAACATTTAAATCAATATTGTGAAAATTCAGGCTACAATGTTTGAAAAGTAAAAGGTACCCTTTAACATTAACCTTCAGCAATTACAATTCATGCAATGGAAAGAATGTTGTATAATCCACCTACCAAGATCTGTGAAATGTCTGCAGCAACTTGGTACTTTGCCACATTAGAGAGAAGTCCCAGGCTATGTAATGTTTGAAAATAAAGAACTACGGTGCTAACATACTATTATATCATCTTACAATACACATTCAGTCAAGAAAAAGTAGCCTGTTAATACCCATGTATTTCATTTTGACAAAAGCTGCATAAAACTAAAACTTAAAAAAATTGGGCTAACTTTACTGTTTTTACACACAAAAAGTGCACTTGTAAGACAGCTACGCAAATACGGTGTTACAGAAAGTATTGCAACAACCTCAATTTTATTCTCTAGGGTGTTAGAAAAAAAAAAAAATATATATATATATATATATATACTGCTTTTGGGAATGTTAAAAGAAAAAAAATTATAATAAATATTATATATATATATATATATATATATATATATATAAAAAACAAAAGCTATTATTTTTTTTATCTTTTTTTTTTTAAATATAGTTTAGCAGCTATTTAATGCTACTCTGTTTTGTTTATAGAGATTACGTTTTATGTAGCTTACATCAACGTTTGAAAGAGGTTTTTTCCTTTGGCGCTGAGCAGTGCTATTTAGTCTTTTCTTGCACCGTGGGTTTCTTTGATATAAAATAACATGCAAAGTGGTTGGAGAGAAGCTTCAGAATGGCAAAGATGTTAGATGTTTTTATCACAAATTATGTGAGTAGACTGCAGTTCCTCTTTAATGAAATAAAAAACAAAAAACAAAAATAAAAAACACACACCGCACACACACCAGTAGAGTTAGCCAATTTTTTTTGTATAATGTGAAAGATGAGGTTACGCTGTGAGAATCGTGATTTTTAGTCTAAGCAAAAAAAAAATAAAAAAATCATGATTCTCATTTTGGCCAGAATCGTGCAGCTCTAGCAGACATACTAGAGGAGATGCTAGAGACTGCAGACATGCTATAGGAGATCAATGCAGCCTCCCCAGGGCCCATCAGATGCCGCCTCCCCAGGGCCCATCAGATGCAGCCCTACCAGTGCCTGGTAACAAGATTTCACACTGTCACAGAGCATGGCAGCCGCTGTAACAGTGTCCCACCTTCTAGACCTATTCCTATGGCATACACAGCACAATGATTCCCAGCATTGGATCAGTGTGCCGTTCATCACAAGAGCCAAGTCTAGGAGGTGGAATATTGTTACAGCGGCTGCCCGGCGATTCAAATCCAGCTCTGTGACTGTGACAGTGGGAGATCACACTACCAGGCACTTGTGAGGCTGCATCTGATGACACTCACAAGGACAGAAAAAAAAAAAAAAAAAAAAAAAAAGGGAGGGGAGGACTCTGACAGGGGCACGCCAGGATGACACGTGTGGCACCTGGGGTGGACCGCCTCTTTTTCAGTTCCATTAATCTGCACTTTTTTCCCCCTGAAATTTCGGTGCACCACTAAATTCAAACCCTTTCTAAAATGTTCAGGAATACTAGGGCTTAAGTCCAACATGGTGCATGCCCTAAAATATTAGATCCTATAGGGGACTTTTTTTGTTACCGATGTGTTAAGTGTTAGAGATATGATATGAAAACCACTCATGCATGCGATAGTGACAGCAATAATTTTAGGCCCACTATTCATGGTCGGAACAGGTGCACCCAAGCTACTACTGTACCATCATCAGATTAATCATCAGATTCAGGAGCACCGCAAAACTCTGTACTCAGTCGATAAAAGGGAAAACGCTGGTGCCACAGGAATTCATGTTAAAATGTGTAAACTTTATCACTACTGGTTAAAAACAGCCATAAAAAACCAACGCGTTTCACCCGTCAGGCCTTAGTCATGGCTCGGATATTAGGGATTCTGGTGCTCCAGATGGTGTTATGTTCTTGGTATACAACAGTGGGTAATGGTACACTAAGGAAGGAGTTCACATGACCGCCCAGCAGATGTCAGAGGGAGACCTCGGTCCCTCACTCCCTCCCTAGTACATACATTGGAGGGAGAGCGCAATGGGAGGTCACGTAACCGCTAATCGGGGACAAGGAATAGGGTATTTAGAAGAAGGTGGTTATACTAGGTTAGGTTACAGGTTATACTAGCAGTGATTGTGTGCACTGCCTTAACAACCCCATTAAATGTATTTTTTTTTTTTTTTTTTTTACAGATTTTTAGCCACAAACTACTACACAAATATCTTGTGACATAAAAAATTGGAACTAGGACTATTTTATTCTCCAGTGTTGCTTTCAGAAAATGTATAGTGTTTGGGGGATTTTAACTAATCTTCAGGCTTAAAATTGTGTTTTAAATAAGTGAAAATAAAACGGCTCTGGCAGCAAATAGGTTAAGCCTAAAATGAGGTGCTACTGTCTCAGGTCCAGTATAAAATGTTAATTTAACTATTGTGCTAATATGTCCATTATCTTCCTTTCATGCATTTGTTAAATAATTACATTAAAGCAAGATAACAGTGTTCCATTTAGTAGATGAATATCCTCTTACACTAAATAAGCCATAAGATCTCTACAGGAAATAACTGTGCATGCTTTTAACTGGTAATGGCCTTTCAATGCATCAGAATCTAGGTGTGGCTTTGTTCAAATGTTGTAGTGAACTGTGCTAGGGTGCAAAACAGGTTTTACAAGGAAAAAGTACAAAAAAAAAAAAAGTTGCTAAAAGGAATGATTAAGTTAAAAACGCAAATGTGACCTTTACAACTTGAAATATCAGATTTACAATTTGGCTGGATCTTTGGAAAATTGCTCCGAGACAAACACTTGTTTGCAATGAAACAGATGGGCACAAATCAAGATGATTGATAAAAATGTTTGCTTTTTTATTCATTCTCAAATAATGTATTTTTACCACGTTCTGTTCAATTTGAAATGGAGTTTTTTTTTCATTTTCTAACAAACGTGCAGCATAAGGCCTTATTCATAAAATGTGCGCACCGTCCAGGTAAGCAGATTTATGTGATGGGTTTGGCCAGAGGTTTGTGATATGTTGCAGACAGGAAGCCTGTACAAATCAGTGATTGGGTGGCACTGTCCACATGTAAGGCCCCTTTCACACGGGCAGATAGAATACAGATTTTAGCTGCGGATGGATGAAGTTATCTACCGCAGCTAAACTCAGACAATGCTTTCCTATGGCCTCATTCAACGGTTTCGTTACATGGGGTTTTTAACCACTTAACAACCGCCCATTGCCGATTAACGGCATCAGGGCGGTTGTTTAACTCTAAGAGGCCGTTAATTAACGGCCTCCTAGAATTCTGCTCTCGCGCGCCCCCTGGGGCGCGCACACGAGAGCATCCGTGACCGCTGGGTCCAGTGGACCCGGCGCATCACGAATCACGGTAAACGGCCGCTCATCGCGGCCGTTTACCACGTGATCGCTCCGTCAAATGACGGAGTGATCACTTGTAAACAAGCCGGCGTCATGTTATGACGCCGGTTCCTCCCTCCCCCTCTCTGTACCGATCGGTACAGCGGAGGGGGAAGAGATCGGTGTCAGCAGCGATGTGGGCTGCATCTGCAGTACCCACATCGCTGCTCACCGAAAATTAACCCCTCAATTCCCTGCAAATACTCTGCATTACTCTGCAATTCCCTGCAAATACTCTGCATTACTCTGCAATTCCCTGCAAATACTCTGCATTACTCTGCAAATACTCTGCATTACTCTGCAAATACTCTGCATTACTCTGCAAATACTCTGCATTACTCTGCAAATACTCTGCAAATACTCTGCATTACTCTGCAAATACTCTGCAATTCCCTGCAAATACTCTGCAATTCCCTGCAAATACTCTGCAATTCCCTGCAAATACTCTGCAATTCCCTGCAAATACTCTGCAATTCCCTGCAAATACTCTGCAATTCCCTGCAAATACTCTGCAATTCCCTGCAAATACTCTGCAATTCCCTGCAAATACTCTGCAATTCCCTGCAAATACTCTGCAATTCCCTGCAAATACTCTGCAATTCCCTGCAAATACTCTGCAATTCCCTGCAAATACTCTGCAATTCCCTGCAAATACTCTGCAATTCCCTGCAAATACTCTGCAATTCCCTGCAAATACTCTGCAATTCCCTGCAAATACTCTGCAATTCCCTGCAAATACTCTGCAATTCCCTGCAAATACTCTGCAATTCCCTGCAAATACTCTGCAATTCCCTGCAAATACTCTGCAATTCCCTGCAAATACTCTGCAATTCCCTGCAAATACTCTGCAATTCCCTGCAAATACTCTGCAATTCCCTGCAAATACTCTGCAATTCCCTGCAAATACTCTGCAATTCCCTGCAAATACTCTGCAATTCCCTGCAAATACTCTGCAATTCCCTGCAAATACTCTGCAATTCCCTGCAAATACTCTGCAATTCCCTGCAAATACTCTGCAATTCCCTGCAAATACTCTGCAATTCCCTGCAAATACTCTGCAATTCCCTGCAAATACTCTGCAATTCCCTGCAAATACTCTGCAATTCCCTGCAAATACTCTGCAATTCCCTGCAAATACTCTGCAATTCCCTGCAAATACTCTGCAATTCCCTGCAAATACTCTGCAATTCCCTGCAAATACTCTGCAATTCCCTGCAAATACTCTGCAATTCCCTGCAAATACTCTGCAATTCCCTGCAAATACTCTGCAATTCCCTGCAAATACTCCGCAATTCCCTGCAAATACTCCGCAATTCCCTGCAAATACTCCGCAATTCCCTGCAAATACTCCGCATTGCCCTGCAAATACTCCGCATTGCCCTGCAAATACTCCGCAATGCCCTGCAACACTCCGCAATGCCCTGCAACACTCCGCAATGCCCTGCAACACTCCGCAATGCCCTGCAACACTCCGCAATGCCCTGCAACACTCCGCAATGCCCTGCAACACTCCGCAATGCCCTGCAACACTCCGCAATGCCCTGCAACACTCCGCAATGCCCTGCAACACTCCGCAATGCCCTGCAACACTCCGCAACGCTCTGCAATACCCTGCAACACTCTGCAACACCCGCCAATACCCTGCAACACTCTGCAATGCTCTGCAACCCCCGCCGATACCCTGCAACACTCTGCAATGCTCTGCAACCCCCGCCGATACCCTGCAACACTCTGCAATGCTCTGCAACCCCCGCCGATACCCTGCAACACTCTGCAATGCTCTGCAACCCCCGCCGATACCCTGCAACACTCTGCAATGCTCTGCAACCCCCGCCGATACCCTGCAACACTCTGCAATGCTCTGCAACCCCCGCCGATACCCTGCAACACTCTGCAATGCTCTGCAACACCCGCCGATACCCTGCAACACTCTGCAATGCTCTGCAACACCCGCCAATACCCTGCAACACTCTGCAATGCTCTGCAACACCCGCCAATACCCTGCAATGCTCTGCAACGCAGTACTCTGCAACACCATGCTCTGAGATACCCAGCCATAGTCGGTGATACCCTGCAATACCCAGCCATAGACATCTCCCGCCGCCCTCCGCCCTCCGGTGCTTCTACCGAATCGCTAATACGATCAAAGCCAGAATCTTTTTTTTTTTCAGGCTTCCCAGCTTAGAGGTGAGATGTGGGTCTTATTGACCCCACATCTCACTGTAAAGAGGACCTGTCATGCCATATTCCTATTACAAGGGATGTTTACATTCCTTGTAATAGGAATAAAAGTGATCAAAAAAATTATTTTTGGGGAAAAAAAAATGTCAAACTAAAATAAATAAAGTAAAATGAACAATAAAAAAAAAATGTTTTTTTTAAAGCGCCCCTGTCCCCATGTGCTCGCATGCAGAAGCGAACGCATGCGTAAGTCCCGCCCACATATGAAAACGGTGTTCAAACCACACATGTGAGGTATCGCTGCGAACGTTAGAGCGAGAGAAATAATTCTAGCCCTAGACCTCCTCTGTAACTCAAAACATATAACCAGTAAAAAAAATGTAAATCGTCGCCTATGGGGATTTTTAAGTAGCGACGTTTGCCGCCATTCCACGAGCGTGTGCAATTTTGAAGAGTGACATATTAGGTATCTATTTACTCAGCGTAACTTCATCTTTCACATTATGCAAAAATTGGGCTAACTTTACTGTGTTTTTTTTTTTTTTAAGCACAAAACAGTTTTTTTTCCAAAAAAAAGCATTCGAAAAATTACTGCGCAAATACCGTGCGAGATAAAAAGTTGCAAAGACCACCATTGTATTCTCCAGGGTGTTTGCTAAAAAAACATATATAATGTTTTGGAGTTCTATGTAATTTTCTAGCAAATAAATGATGATTTTTACATGTAGGAGAGAAATGTCAGAATTGTCCTGGGTGCTCCAGAACGCCTGATGGCGCTCCCTGCATGTTGGGCCTCTGTATGTGGCCACGCTGTGTAAAAGTCTCACACATGTGGTATCACCATACTCGGGAGTAATAGCAGAATGTGTTTTGGGGTGTAATTTGTGGTATGCATATGCTGTGTGTGAGAAATAACCTGATAATATGACAATTTTGTGAAAAAAAAAAAAAAAGTAAAAAGAATCTTGATTTTGCAAAGAATTGTGGGAAAAAATGACAACTTCAAAAAACTCATCATGCCTCTTACTAAATACCTTGGAATGTCTTCTTTCCAAAAAGGGGTCATTTGGGGGGTATTTGTACTTTTCTGGCATGTTAGGGTCTCAAGAATTGAAATAGGCCGTCAGTCCTTCAGGTGTGATCAATTTTCAGATATTGGCACCATAGCTTGTGGACTCTATAACTTTCACAAAGACCAAATAATATCCACCAATTTGTACTTATTTTTACCAAAGATATGTAGTAGTATAAATTTTGGCCAAAATTTATGAAGAAAAAATTTCTAATCTGCTAAATTTTCTAACAGAAACAAAGAAAAATTCGTTTTTTTACAGAATTTTCTGTATTTTTTCTTTTATAGCACAAAAAAAAAAAAAAACCAGCGGTGATTAAATACCACCAAAAGAAAGCTCTATTTGTGTGAAAAAAAGGACAAAAATTTCATATAGGTCCAGTGTTGCATGACTGAGTAATTGTCATTCAAAATGCGAGAGCACCGAAAGCTGAAAATTGGTCTGGTTATTAAGGGTGTTTAAGTGCCCAGTGGTCAAGTGGTTAAAAAATGTATTTGACTGCCTCCAGGACTGATTTATCACAGATAACTGTACATAGCTGCAGTGTACTATTTCAAGGAAAGAAAAACAGGAAGCACATCAGAAATGGCAAGAATGTTCAACCGCAGCTAAACGCAGCTGCATGTAATCGCTGCTAATCACATTATAAGAAGAAAAAAAAAAGGCTAACATTACTGGTTAGTTTTTTTATTTTTTAAATTGCATTTGAAAGATTGCTGCGCAAATACAGTGTGACATAAAATATTGCAACGACCACCATTTTATTCTCTAGGAGGGTCTACAAAAAAAATTATATATGTTTGGGGGTTCTAAGTAATTTTCTAGCAAAAAAAAATATATATATTATTTTAAACTTGAAACCAACAAATGTCAGAAAAAGGTTTAGTGTTTAAAAATTTTTCACCTACACACAAAGTCTATTCCATTGACAAATTGTTACAATGTTTATAGTTAAGTTCAGCTGATAAACAATGTTTTGATTCTTGGCAGACTGCCCAGTTTTTCTCTTCCTTTCTTTTGATGGCTGTAGCTTCAGAAGATCAGAGAGAACTCTTTGCATAGAAAGAATTGTGAAACACTTTGGTCAAGATTGCGATAAGATTCTTGACGATTAATTGTGCGGCTCTAGTGTGTATCTGTCTGCCCATACAAGGTACAAGCTGACAGATACACTGAGAAGTCTGCAGGAGTCCTACATGACACCCGCGATTGTAATGCTTTCCAGGCTCTAAAAAAAATAAAATAAATGCACATTTTTTTACCTGCAAAAATATGTGCATTTATTATTATTATTTTTTTTTTTTAAGATGAACTTATCTTTTAATTACACCCATCATAAGAAGTCAATTGGTATTATCGACTGTACCCTAATGAAAAGTTCCATGGCTGTCATGTTTATTGATGCTCTGACCATTGGGCTGATGCTGAACACATATACAGATAAGGAATTCCAACTTTTCTCTGACTCATGCTTCTTCTCAGTCTGTTACATTTTATTTTCCACTGTGTGAAGCCTTCATTGTTACAAAGTAATAGATTTGCATAAACCACATTTCATGGCTGTAGGATTTTAATGATATGGTACGGCAGGGGTAGGCAACCCTTTGAGCATGCCGTTTAAACCCCCCCCCCCCCCCCACGTGTCCAACATCTGCACCCTCTGCTCTTCTGCCAAACCACCCACTGCTGTACCCCTCCCGTCTTATGCTCCACTGCTGAACCCTTTTCTCATCTGCCCCAAAACTGAACCCCCCCTGCTCATCTGTTCCACCACTGTACCCCTCTGCTCAACCTTCCTCATCACTGTACCCCCGTTTTTCTGTCCCACCACTGTACATCTGCTCCACCACTGTATCCCCCTGCTTTTCTGTCTCACTACTGAATCATCTTTTCATCTGTCCTAACACTGAACCAATCTGCCCCACCACTGTAGCCCCCATTCTCATCTGCCCCACCGATGGACCTCCTGCACATCCGTTTCACCTCTGTACCCCCCTGCTCTTCTGCCCCACCTCTGTTTCCCATGCTCATCTGTCCCACCAATACACCTCCTTTCACATCTGCCCACTGCTCTACCCCCTTCTTTTCTGTCCCACCAATGAATTCCCTTTTCATATGCTCCAACACTGAATCCCCCTGCTCATCTGTCCCATCACTATAACCCCCTTTTCCTCTGGCCCAACACTGAACCGTGGCATGGACCATAGAGCGAGTACATGGATTGAAAACTGGCTACAAGGGCGAGTTTAGAGGGTGGTGATAAATGGGGAGTACTCAAAATGGTCAGGGGTGGGTAGTGGGGTCCCCGAGATTTCTGTGCTGGGACCAATTCTATTTAATTTGTTCATAAATGACCTGGAGGATGGGGAAAACAGTTCAATCTCTGTATTTGCAGACGATACTAAGCTAAACAGGGCAATTACTTCTCCGCAGGATGTGGAAACCTTGCAAAAAGATCTGAACAAATTAATGGGGTGGGCAACTACATGGCAAACGAGCTTTAATGTAGAAAAATGTAAAATAATGCATTTGGATGGCAAAAATTTGAATGCAATCTATACACTGGGGGGAGAACCTCTGGGGGAATCCAGGATGGAAAAAGGACCTGGGGGTCCTAGTAGATGATAGGCTCAGAAATGGCATGCAGAATATTAGCATGCATTAAAAAGGAGATCAACTCCAGAGATAAAAATGATAATTCTCCTGCTCTACAAGACTCTGGTCTGGCCGCACCTGGAGTATGCTGTCCAGTTCTGGGCACCAGTCCTCAGGAAGGATGTACTGGAAATGGTGCGAGTACAGAGAAGGGCAACAAAGCTAATAAAGGGTCTGGAGAATATTAGTTATGAAGAACGGTTGCGAGCACTGAACTTATTCTCTCTGGAGAAGAGACGCTTGAAGGGGGATATGATTTAAATTTTACAAATACCGTACTGGTGACCCTACAATGGGGGGGGGGGGGGTAAAACTTTTTTGGAGGGGAGTTTAACAAGACACATGGCCACTCATTAAAATGAGAAGAAAAGAGGTTTAACCTTAAACTACGTAGAGGGTTCTATAATATAAGAGCGGCAAGGATGTGGAATTCCCTTCCACAGGCGGTGGTCTCAGCGGGGCATCGATAGTTTCAAAAAAACGATTAGATAAGCACCTGAATGACCACAACATACAGGGATATACAATGTAATATTGACATATAAATTACACATAGGTTGGACTTTGTGTCTTTTTTCAACCTCACCTACTAGGCAACTATGAACCCCCCCTGCACATCTGCCCCATCACTGTACCTCCCTGCACATCTGCCTAACCGCTGTACCCCCTGCTCTTCTGTACCACCTCTGAACCCCTCCTGCTCATTTTCCCCACTGCTGTACCCTCTTCTAATCTATTGATATGCAGAGTGGTGAAAGGAAGCAGAGATAAGACACATCTATCTGTCCTGGCACACTCATCCTACTGATCCTCCTCTCGCATCCAGCCCACGTGCTTGTATGTGATGTCACATACAAGCATCTGGAATGGATGTGCAATGATGAGCTCAGGTCAGGGGCATTTTCTGAAAGCAGTAGGCCTGTGTGCAGGATCATAAGTTGGGCCCCCGCAGATGAGAAGATGTGTGGCGCTCTGCGTCTCGGCAAAAGTTGGGTGTGATTTTTATTGCACTGAATACTGGCTGTGGCTTAGAGAGACACAGAGTGCCGGGTTCGGTAGTGACAATAAGGTTCAGGAATAATTTCAACAAAGTTCCCAGAAGCTCAACAGTAATTCCACAAACTGTCACCTGATTGTGGTTTTCTCAATCACAGTGAAATCCCTTCTGACATTGGTAGCGGCAACCAAGCGAGCCATCTTCCTCCAGATGGTGGACGGGGCTAGCAGGACTGATTGGCTTTAGCAGTGGCCAATGGCAGTCCTTCTCCTCTTGGAAACAGGGACCCCCCTAGCAGAACTGCACCCAATCTCTTCCCCATCACAAAAGCCGACGATCACAGCTACAGCAAAGTTAGTGAACCAAACAATATTTCCCATCTTTTACAATGTGTGGGGGTACAGTGTCTCCCCCTCAGTGCAGGTGCGGCGTGGTGAATTCTGAAATTGGAATGCATGTGTCTCACTGTCACTTCTCTACGCTGATGGGGAGGGAATTGTGTGCTGGCAAAAGAGGCTTTGCGTGCCACTTGCGCCACCAGTGCCGGGGGTTGCCTACCCCTGTGGTACGGTATAGAGTAGTATGACTCACTACATGAGGCCAGCAGTGCCTCTAAACGAGAGGTCTTATAATGAGCGTTCTTTGCTCCGTTTACTTCATATCATGTACTATATACTTCCTGCTAGTTTCCAATGTGCCGTGCAACAACAATTTCCTAAGAAATCACACAAACATTTCTAGAATATAAAAATAGTATCACTAATGACTATCATGTCAAGAAAAAAAGAAAAAACTTCTGTGGTGGGTCTATCCTACTGACCTGCCAGATATGAAAGCAGAGCATCTTAACGAAAGATCCTATAATGAGCATTCTTTGCTCTGTTTACTTTATATTATGTACTGTACTGCCTGCTACTTTGTAAAGTGCTACGCCACAATAAATTCACCAAGAATTCACATGAACATTCTAGAATATGAAAATGGTATTACTAATGACTAGAATGGCAAAAACATACCCTCTATAGTGTACCTATCCCAGAAACATATTTCTATTAAAATATGTGGTTTCCTTACAATAAGACATGAGCAGCCAACTTGATCGCAAACTTAAAAAAAATAAAAATTCTAAACGATAAAGGCGTTTATACACATGGATGTTTCTAGGCGGTCTGTTATGCCCAGCATACATTTTCTGGTGCTTGGGCCCAGGGAGCTGCAGAAACCACATCCAGTCAGCCATACAAGCGAATGGCTGTATGCATAATGCCATTCAAGAAAATGCAGATGCAAGGAAGGCGTTTACAAACATTAACTTGTAAGGCCTGTGGCTCCATGGGCATGTGAATGTGCTGCCAATTTTACCCACTTGATATAAAAATACCTAGAAAGGTTAATTTGCATAAATCCTATTTATGTTCTGAGTACAACTCAAAAGCTTCAAATCTTCCCTTAGGTTACCCTTCGTTTACACTGGGGCAATTTGTCATGCCATATGACAGTTCCAAGTCGCACCCCATTGCTAGCAATGGAACAGTTCCAATTGTTGTGACTCATACCTCAGCAACTTTGAAAAAGGTTCCAGCACTACTTTTTTTCTGATTTCACTGCGACTTGCATAGACTTCTGTTAAATGAAGTAGAAAGCTGCAATGAAATGAGGTACAAATCCCACTGATCTGCGACTTCCAAATTGTGCACAAGTAGTGCGATTTCAAAGCCACACTGGTGTGAATCAGAGCTTAGGGGAAGACTTTTCTGCTATGCTACTGCATGCACATTAATGCACATCATTCCATTTAACGTGTGACGCGATAAAGCAGCTCATGCATTTTGCATGGGCTAACAATGCACCTGAAACCTGACCCTCTTTTCCCAATGGAGCCCACCACAATGCATAGTAGTCAGTTAACGTTGCCTTCTATTCAGTTCTGTTCCCTGTATCGGGGAGCCATGCAGATAGATTAATAGCACTAATGCGAGCAAGCTGTAGTACTGTGCAAAGCAGATCTTCACTCCCAAAAAATTACCTCCCTGCATTTCTGGTTCTCTACATAAAGTAAAAAATTCTCTTGGTTACCTTTTCGTTTTCTTCTCCTCCCCTCTTCCCCACAACCATTTTCCCTAAGTATCACATACCCCACAAGGCTGAGTGGTGGCACACGGTGGCCAGACCTTTCACACCTCATTGCTGGCCCATTTCAAGAACCAGGAAAAGACAGTTGGTTTCTGATGACATTACAGAAGATAGTGACAAGGGACCTGAAGTGTGGCAGCGGAACAGTGGATCGCAGAAGGGCGACACTGAATTTGCTAGGTAGGAGACTATGTAAATCAAGGACAACCCAGTGTATTACATATAGGGGTTAAAAAAAAAATAGCTGGGGGAGCAAGGTTCCTCTTTGGAATTGTATTAAAGTAAACATTTCTCCCCCCCCCCATCAGATAATGATCACATAACTCACATGCATTTTATGTTTATTTTAATTATTATTATTTTTTTTAGGAATTTCCTTCTTCTATTGTCCCCTGGCCACGTGGCTATAGTCCCGTCTTCTCTGCGCCCTCTGTATGACTGAAGATTTCTTGCCTTGATAGCCATAGGTTGTATTCTTTATGTAACGATAAGAAATCGTTACATAAAGTATAATGATGTCTTACAAACCAAGCCATGGAGGTGTGGAAACAAATTCTGGCAGATCAAGGTCGGCAAGGGGAGCCTGAGCCCAAACAGAACAAGGTTAAGGTGGACATGCACATTAAAGTGATACTAAAGTCTCATTTGTTTTTTTTTTTTTATAAACATAACAAACATGTTATACTACTCTGTGCAGTGGATTTGTACAGAGCAGCCCAGATCCTCCTCTTATCGGGTCCCTCTTTGGCGCTCCTGGCCCCTCCCTCCTGTTGAGTGCCCCCAAGTTTGCTGTGGAAGCACCCAAGCCGAGCTGCAACTCTGTGTATCCATTCAGACACTGAGCTGTGGTTTGGCCCCACCCCCTCTCTCTCCTCATTGGCTAACTGACTTTGATTGACAGCAGCTGGAGTCAATGGCACCGCTGCTGTGCTTCAACCAATCGGGAGGGAGAGGGCCGCCTTCTGTTTTGATCAGCAAGTCTGCTGATCCCTCACTGATCAGAGCAGGCTAATAACAGACCTGTGTCCACTCAGTTTATGCAGAGCAGACACAGACAGACCCTTTGCTCTATGGACAGCTGGGAGTAAATGGACATTTTCCCCTTACCATGCTGCTAAATTGCTGTTCTTTCTGCGATTCCTAGACCTATGGAGTCCTTTAAGTCTGCACTGTGCACACACATTCGCTTTGTACTACAACTCTATATTATGCTGCTCTTCAGAATGCCACACACATAGGCAATGTAAGAGGGGCACAGAACTGCTGTGGAGGAGAGGCCTGGTGTTTGCGGTGCTTTGACCGGCTGCATGTAGAGTTGTATCACAGAGCAGTTATGCGCACATCGCAGAAACAAGACTCCATAGGTCCCAGCGGCCAGGGAAAATTTGAGAAGCTCTGAAGAGGGAATAAAAAATAAAAAGATATTAATATTTGATTTAGCAAAATAAATGATACTTTAATACCACCTTAAAGCTGGCCATAGATTGATCCCTGTTGAACTGGGTGAATTGTGATCTATTTTGAACCCTCCATGGCTGCTCTTGTTTGGGAGCAGTTGATCTAAGGACTAACAGCTCTTGAACACCTTGTTGGAAAGTTTTGCTTCAATCAGTGCTGATCAGTGTATTTGGACAGTGGAGGAGTCCCACTGTCAGAATACAATAACACAGCAGGAAGGATTCCTCTATTCCCCTCCAATGTGTGGGAATCGGGTAAGTTTTTTTTTTCGCAGACTGCTGGCTGAAAAAAAAAAAAATCCAAAAAACTGATCAGCGCATGGGCAGCCTTATGCCCTAGTACACATGATCAGAAAACTGGACAAAAAAAATACAGATTTTCGAAGCGACTGTACAAAAATCTGATCATTAGTACAAAACTTTCTAAATCCAATCAAGAAAGGTCATGCAAAATTATCCGAAGGGAGAAACAAAAAAAATTTCTTGTACGATAACAGAACGAACGATTTTCAATTTATTTAATCGGCAAAGCAGGGATATCAAACACACATTCATCATGGGCCATATCAGCAGAGTGGTTGCCCTCAAAGGACCAGTTGTATATGGGGTATACTACATACAGAGTGCAGGGTTCAGGAGTGCGTTATGTGCAGAGTTTAGGAATACGCCAAGTGCAGAGTTCAGGGGTGCACTATGCACAGAACACAGGATTCAGGGGTGCGCTATGCACAGAGTGTAGAGTTTAGGGGTGCACTAAGTACAGAGTTCAGGGGTGTGTTACGAGCAGAGTTCAGGAATACGCCATGTACAGAGTTTAGGGGTGCGCCAAGTACAGGGTTTAGCGGTGAGCCAAGTACAGATTGTAGAGTTCAGGAATAGGCTGTGTAGAGTTTACAGTTTAGGGGTGCACTAAGTGCAGAGTTTAGGGGTGCGCTACTTACAGACTGCAAAGTTTAGGGGTGTGCTACTTACAGACTGCAAAGTTCAGGAATAGGCTGTGTGTCGGGTGCAGAGTTTAGGGGTGCGCCGGGTGCAGCGTTTAAGGGTGTGTTGGTAAAGAGTGCAGAGTTTAGGGGTGCGCCAGGTGCAGAGTTTAGGGGTGCGCCAGGTGCAGAGTTTAGGGGTGCAAACTAAACACCAAACCTTCCTGGCATCGCTCTCTCTCTCTCCTGCCTGGCACTAGTACCTCCCTGTGTAGGCAGTGTGCCTTGTAGGGAGACGCTTCTCTCACTCTGGAGATCTGTGCATGCAGGGATTGTTAGAGCGAACAGTGGAGAGCCAGAGGTAGTGGCAGGAGTTCCACCAGAAAAACTGGGTGCAAGGGCCACATAGCAGGGCCGGCTTCGGCCCATGGGTCTTGTGTTCGACATATGTGTAGTAAAGTATTTGTCTGCAAAAAATTTTTTAATCGGAAGACCAAGACCACGCATGCTCAGAAATGAAAGAATATATTACAATACAACACATTACATCACGTCTGAAGCGGTATTGTGTCCTAGGGGAAGTTGTGTAACTTTAGTAACCTATTGGTTTTCCATATGAGACTAGCAGGGAAATAAACATACGATCGTTCATGCGACATTCTTATGGAGTGTACGAGGCTTTATTCCCACATCCTAATGACCAGGACTTATAAAAGTGGCCAATCCCCCTAGTGCAGACACCTGAGAGAGGGTCTAACCCATCCACCCTACAAACATTCACTTTACCATTCCTAGACTATAACATAATACCACTGAGGACTATGCAGGTAAGCAATGTTCAGTCACACAGCCCTGATCTCATTAGAAATATTCGGCTTCCTAGGAATAGTCATGAAAGTACAGCCAACAAAGCAAGTCTGCAGCCCAAAGCCAGGAGAGTGACAACAGGTGCCTCAGTGCTAGCCCGTCCTCTCTCCTTACTTACCTGAGTGTCTTCGGTGGGGAGGTGCCATCCTCCTGGGATCCTTCTTGCCCGCCTCCCCTGGCCCTCCTATCATCCTGGGCACTAGGAAGCAAAGGCACAGTGCCAGGGACACTGCCAGGAGGATGTGCTGAGAGCTGGAGAGCACCATCCCGCCCGTCCTCTGTCCCGCACACACTGATCGCCGCGAGGCGTGTCCCACACTTCACTCTACAGCTGATTGGCTGGTCCCGGGAGTGACGTATCTATACAGGAGACATACATGTATGTACCCTGGAAGTCATCATACACAACGGGCCTAGGTGCCCCGAATAACATAACAGCAACACAGGGGTCCCCCCTCCCACACAGACATTCTAGTGCAGGATGGCAGGATCGGAAAGGATAGCATTGCAGTGTAACATACTAGCTAGGAGCCGACCAATCAGATCTGTCTGCCTTGCGTTTCACGCTGGAACGCAAACATCCTCTTCCCGTGTCGCAGAATCTGGTTTCCATGGTGACCGTCGCCGCTTCCTGCTGCTGCTTCGTGACCCCCGTGATCAGATCAGCGAGCAGGGCGGTATTGGCTAGGTAAGTGCACACCTGTGATCGAGCACCCAAAGGGGTCGTTTTAGCAAAGACCCTGACCATAAGGAGTCCAGTCTCTAGGATGGGTTATCTTTACCAATAAGCTTGCCTTAAATTGCAATGCAAAAGTCAAATTGTTACTAATTGTTAATTGATTTGTAAACAACTTTAGTCCTGATCGGAGTGCAAAAAAACGGAATATTCAGTGTTAAAAATTGCGCTAACATGCAAGATCTGATACCTCCACACTGACTTAGCGTTAAAGTGACTTTAATTATAGGTATGCCTAGAATAAGGCTTACCTATAGGTAATGGAAATATCTCCTAAAGGTGTACCGTTTAGGAGATATTTCCCTTGTAATGTGCCGATGATCTAATCGGTGCATGCGCTGTGAAGAAACGGATCTCCGTGCCGTTTCTTCCCTCAGCGTGTGCCATTAGTGACGGCTCCCGCGTGCATGTGTGGGAGTGACGGCACACAGCTGCGGTCAGTCACAGAACCAGAGTCCGCATCCCCGGAAGGAAGAGGGGCGAAGATGGATGCAGCCTTCACAGGGGACAGCGATGGATTTGTTTGCAATGCATACTAGCCCATTATGCTTTTAATTTGCAGGGAGCAAAAGAGAAAATAAAACCCATCAGAGTTTACTTCCTCTTTAAGGACCATATACACAATACGAAAATCAGAAGTAAAATTTCGCCCAGCGAACGATCTGCCAAATTTCGGATTGTTAGTACGGTGCTTTTCGATAGCCGATTCCGATTTTTCGTCTGAAAAAAGCTTGATGTGCAACCTATAACATTTTTGTCAGATGTGAACTCTGTGTCTGATTTTCATTAATCAGTATGGTTTTCGTCCAAAAAAAAAAAAATCATAAGAGCAAGACTGCGCATTCTCAGAAACATAAGAAGACATACAAAATTATTCAAAACATTACGTCACTTCTGAAGTTGTTTTCTGACGTATGAGAATTATTTTATTGTGAGTAACCTCTTCACTTTCGACATGAGATTAGCATGCAGCAAAAAACAGACGTCTGAAAATCTCATTGTGTGTACGATGCTTTACTCATTTAAATGCAGGTTCACATTTGTGCACGCAAAAATCAAGCAGTTTCCCACAACAGGAGCACATATTTTTTGCAAGTGTGCAAAAGTGCCAATAATTTTTATTGGCAGTGCAATGCATCCTGCTAACGTGCTTGTGAAAACGCATGCTGGCAAAGTTCCATGCGTTTTGGCGTGGCACGTTTAACCAAAAAAGAGCCATGCATGACTTTTGTGCAATTTTTGCACATAGGGCATCTCACCCGAAACTCAACCCACAAAAACTCATCCACTGTCACACCTGCATAGGTGCAAATCGAACCTTAGGCTTACGAAGTTGAACTCCAGTAAGGGTAAAAAAAATAAAATAAAAAAAAGATCTTTGCAGTGGGGCTTCCATTGCACTGCAAGTGTTAAAGTCTCATTTTGTCTGGGGGATAGAAAAAGCAACAATACTTCTATTTTTTTGCTTCTCCAGCAGTCTGTCTTTAGGCCGGATTCACACCCATGCGAATTGGATGCGGGCTTCTCCGCATCCAGTTTGCATAGCAGGAGAATGTGACTGGCTCCCTATGGAGCTGGTTTACATATCTCTGTTGCGGCTGCGGAGTGCACTGCACAGAAAAGCTGTGCGTCTTTGGCTCCGTTTCAGGGCCGAATTCAGGCATAGATTCGGCCCTGATTCATCCCTGAATCGGGGAACGGGGACGAGCGGTGTTCCTGTGCAATCCACAGACAGTTCCAGTGTGAACCAAGCTTCAGTGCTCCTGGCTGTGTGTGGGCCCTTGACTTGTGCACAATACACAATCAGTGGTCCTGCATTGTACAGGATGGAGTCAGAGTGTCTGTGCATTTAAACCCCACGGGTTCATTTATCTTTTGGAGTTTGGCTTTAAAAGAGAAGTATGGAGTTGTTTTTTTTTTTTAAAGAATCATACTTACCTAGGTGGATGCAGCATTGGTCCCCGTGCCAGCTCTAACAGTGAGGCTAGGTTTACACATATGCGATGCGGGAACCAGGGCAATTCCTGTGCGGGTTCCCGCATCGCATGTCTTTCGTAGGAAGTTCACACTGCCCTATGCGAACTGCTGCGGGTGTCAATACTATGTTAATGACACCCCCAGATCGGTTCACAGATCGCAGTGCAAACTGTGAAATGGTGCAGGAATCAGATCGCATAGGTGTGAACCCCAATGCAATCTGATTCCAGTGCAGACCAAAAAAGGGTCCTGCACCATACTGGTCTGAATGCGATGCAAATTCAGCCATACAATCTGTTTGGCTGATTTCGCATCGCACAGACATCACATAGAAATGCGGTGCGAATCACAAACCCTCCTGATCGCTCACTTCTCAGAGCTCCCTGAGCAGAGAGCTGGTGATTGTCAGCCACCGCTGTCTGTACTGCTTCCCCTCACTCACTGGAGCGCTGCTCAGGGGGGAGACGGCTCAACCTCCCAGCAGCTCGTTGAGATGCTGGGCCAGGTGCCGGTCCAGGCATGGGGGCGGATCCCGATTTCAGTATTGCAATCTTGCCTGAGTCTGAACCGGCTCTGTGACATCAGCCGACAGCAGGCTTCAGCAGTAGTGCAAAATGAACTGCAACAAGCTTTGGCTGTACTTTAGGACAACATGGACAGAGATTAGCACACTTGTCCGGTTTTTAGTGGTACTCCTGTCCCCTTTTGGGAGATTTACCCTCTTTACTTGTCCTGTTTACCATTATCATCAAAAGTGAAAGTAAAAGAAAATCCCAAATTTTGGGCTGTCCCCAGAACAGTAATTGAGGGGAACTCTTCCAATTGGGATACTAGTTCTGGTGACCTGGGGAGCTCCAATGGATTCTCTTAAATTGCAGGGCTTTCCTCTCACTTCCTGTTTTGGGTATGGGACAGGAAGTAATCTTAAATCAAAACACAGATGGAAAAAATAAATAAACAGGGGTTATAACCCTCCCTTATTCTATCCAAAATGAAAAAAAAAAAAAAGAGTTTTGCCTATAGTTCTACTTTAATTTATAAGGTTTAGGCGGAGCTAAACGCAGAGATGCTTACCCATCTTTTAGCAGTCTGACATCCATTGCCAGTGCTTGTATCTTCTGCTTGTTTTTTTTCTGAGTGCCAGACTGCGGTCATCTTCACTGGGTGGTGTGAGATGAGTCGATGAGGCTTTGATGAGGCTTCGGTGAGGCTTCAGTGGGGCTTCAAGTGAGCTTTGCCATAGACTTCTATGGAGGCTTTGAAGATGCTATGAAGCACAACTAAAGCTACATGGGGTATAATTTTTAAAGCAAAGCAGAAGAAATGCAAGTGTAAACAGGACTGTAAGCTAACCATTTTATTTAGTGACAGGGGCTTTGACTATCGTTTAGAGAGCTTTAACAAAGCCCTGTCCGAAGCCATGTTTTGAAGCAAGTGTAAACTAGCCGTTAATGTGTGTTGAAGCCGAAGCAAGTATAAATGAGCCCTTAGTGACAGGGACTTTGATTGGTGTTAAGAGAACTTTAACAAAGTGTGTCCAAAGCCTTATTTTTAAGCCAATGTAAACTAGCCCTTATGGTTAAATTAAGTTTTCATATATTGCAGAAGACATTGCATGCCTCTTCTGAAATAAAGAGAGTGCCTACACGTAGTTTTTGAAAATGGGACTTGAGTTCCAGCTTAACACAAGGATGAGGAAATATGTTTACTTTTGAACATTAAGGGCTCATTTATATTTGCTTCAGCTTCAACACACATTAACGGCTAGTTTAAACTTGCTTCAAAACCAGGCTTCGCACAGGCTTTGTTAAAGAGGAAGTAAACCCTGGTGGGTTTACTTTCTCTTTCATTCCCTGCAAAGGCAAAGCATAATGGACTACTATGCATCGCATAGTAGCCCATTATGTGTCACTTACCTGACGCAGGAGCCAGCGATGTCACCGCTGTCCCCTGTAGTCCGGCGCATCCATCTTTTCGGTGGGGTCTCGCAGCTCCGCCGCTGTCATTCGGCGGAGCCGCGATGACGTCACTCCCGCGCATGCGCAGGGGAGCCGACACGCGCGGCAGCTCCGTTGTTGGAAATGCCGCGCTCAATGCGCCTGTCTTCGGGCAATTTAGGTTTAGGAGATATTTCTTGGACCTACAGGTAAGCCTTAATCTAGGCTTACCTGTAGGTCAAAGTGGTTTGTAAGGGTTTAGTCAAAGCCCCTGTCACTAAATATAATGGTTAGCTTACAGTCCTGTTTACACCTTGCTTTTGCTTTTCTTTTCTTCGGGTTCGCTTCAAAAATTACACCCATGTCGCTTTCAAAAACAGTACAGTAAGAAAGTAAAAAAACAAGGTCATACATCAGACAAGTAATATCCAAGATGAAATGCATCTACACAGACAGAGTAATATGAACAATCTGAAGCATACTATAAGGGAATCACAAATAGGGCATATACCAAAAATTCAACTCATAAAAGGGAACCATTTCCCTCCGGTGCCTTTATTCCTTTGCTAGTAGGATATGCCTGTGGGTTTTCCAAGCCTCCCATCTGCGGTCAAATAGATGTAATCTATCCTGTAAAGTGTAGAAGATCCTTTCCATGATCATCACCATATCAATTCTATTAAGTATGGAGACAAGGGGAACGATGGGAGATTTCCAGTGGAGGGTGATGGCCCATAAGGTGGATATACAAATGGTATATATCAGGCATGCCACTTTGCCAGGGATCCCTGGAATTGTCGCCCCAAGTAGACACATTGGTAACGTGAGATGTAGGGGAGTACCAGCTATAGCTGTGGCTACCGCGGAAACCTTTTCCCATACTGGGGCTAAAAGCGCACAGTCCCAAAATATGTGCCTAAATGAGCCCAGCTGTTGACAGCCTCTGAAACACAGTCCAGATGCTCCTGGAAACATTGCAATAAGTAACTGAATTCCAGTCAATAATTCTCCAAGTGCAAACGTGCTCTCGCCACCACCACACATATAAGTTGGACGACGTAAGTTATTACGAAACGCGTAGGGCGGAGCGACGCGCTGATGTCACCTCGGTCTTCGTTTGCCAATCACCAGGAAGCACGGGTTTGTTTGTTTGTGTGCATCCGGCCGGCACACACGTCCTAGAAAGCCTGATGCCAAGCTTGTTTTGTAAGTGCATTATTGTATTTTTTATATGAATTAAAGTTGAAGATTTTACACTATTTGGAGCCTTTATCTTTTATGTGGTACCATGCTGAGCGGAGAGTGGTGCACGGGAGGGGAGGATCAGTAGAGATTAAACTGGTTCCATCCTGTGGAAGATATAGGACCGGACAAACAGCTTATTAACGTGAAAGCCCATTCAATTGTTTCACCTGTTGTGACCCTCTGTAACGGGGGGTCATATTGAGTCGGTAAGGAGCCAACTTATATGTGTGGTGGTGGTGAGAGCACGTTTGCACTTGGAGAATTATTGACTGTAATTCAGTTATTTATTGCAATTCCATCACGGGTGGTCGGTCAACTATATGGACACTATGAATCATTATTAATTTATTCACATGTATTTGCTATTGCACTTTATATTTTTTAATTATCTATTTATATCATTTTTATTATTGATTTGTGCATCAATTGATTTTGATTTTAGGTTTTCGCTTATTTATTTATTGATTTTTTATGAGATGATCATCAATTTTTGTCACCTTTTGATGTGTATTTATTTCAGCACATTTTGTGATTTATTTCTGATGTGACAACTGGAGATATTCAGTTGTATTGTATACCTGATTGTCATTTTACAGGTGATTTATTATTTTTTGATGTGACAACTGGAGATATTCAGTTGTCCCTTACATTTGACTGTTATTTTATTAGGTTTACACTTATATTCACATATAGTTTTTACAGGTTAGCACAATTCCTTTTTTTCTTATTTGATTTTGTATATTTTTGGTGTACATTAGAGTTTCAGCTTCCAAGAAACCCTGTGTCTTGGGTCGTTGGGTATTTTGTTTTATCCCGTAGCGCAGTTTGTCCCCCTTCTTTCTCCTGGAGACATTACCTGGATTCTAGAGGGGGTGTAATACCACCTGGTTAGTACTTTCTGCTAGGGATTTGGTGGCCTTATGGAGATTTGCCGGCATGGTATCCCAATCTTTTGGGGTAAACTGTTCTTCACAATCTGTCTCCCATTTGTTTCTATATTCTAGGTTCTATATGGAGGATCTTTTGGAAAATGCACAGCCAGTGGCGCTTTGTAAAGGGCTGAAATGAGGCCCTTACCTCTAGGGGCTTCATGGTAGATACACTCAAAGGGCGTGGGAGGAGTTGTGGGAGTGAGGTAATAATGGGTTATATAAAAGTGCCTAATCTGTAGGTAGTGAAAGTGTTCACGAAGTGGTATTTGTTTTTGTATACGAAGGTCATCGAATGTGGCAAATGTATCATTAATTTGCAGACTTGCTAATGTAAGCAGGGAATTGGAATTCCACCATGCAAAACTTTCAGGGTGCTTAAATGCCATAGTGAATAAGGGATCCCCCATGAAGGATGAGCCCAGGGGGGAGGGCGAAATTAGGCCGAGTTTATGTTTATAGCGATGCCAAAGCGTGAGAGAGTGGGAGACTATGCAAATAACCAATTTTTAACATTTATAAGCTTGTGTTCCTTCATCTATCTCTCTAACTTGGCAGCCTTTCTGTGTAGGCAGCACAGGCCTGGATACACATTCCCGACATGTCAGACTTTAAAGCTGCAAATGCACAAGCAAGATATTTAGGGGGCACACCCTAAAAAAATGCATAAAGATGGTGCTACCATAAGACCATACAACAGAACAAACATATTACAGCGCACACAAGCAAAACTAACATTTACCTCCAGCAAGGCTTTTTAAAAACACCTAGACATTTTCAAAAAATATGGGGATTTGGTCACACCATATTACTATATGGTGCTTAAGCCCGCTTACTGTGACAAAGTACCCCAAAATTAGTGGGGTCTCCAAAGCTTTAATCAAGGATCACATCGTTATGGCAGATGGCAATGCTTCAGAGCCGCGCAGCACCCCTTTATCAGGCATGTGATTGCTATCTACTGTAACAATGTGATCGCTGATTAAAGCTTTGGACCTGTTCTGGAGATCCATGGTGTGCTGGTGACATTTAAAGCTGTTCTCCAGGTTTCCTGTCACTTTAAGTAGTTTGTTTGGCCCAAGCTGGGCCAAACAAACAATTTAGGCTACTTTCAGACTGAGGCGCTTTACAGGCTCTATAGTGCTAAAAATAGTGCCTGCAAAGTGCCTATAAAGCACCTCTCCTGTCACTCCCATGGGAAAGCCCAAGGGAGTTGTGTGCTGGCAGGACGCTAAAAAAAGTCATGCAAGCAGCATCTTTGAGGCGCTTTAGAAGGGGTGTATACACCCCTTCTAAAGCGCCCCTGTTCATTGAAATCAATGGGCAGCGCCGGCAAAGCGTCGCTGCAGAGGCACTTTGCGGGTGCTTTTAACCCTTTTTCGGCTGCTAGCCGGGGCTAAAAGTGCCCCGATAGCGGCCGAAAAGTGGCACTAAAACGATGGTAAAGTGACACTAAAAATAAAAAAATAAAATCAAAATTTAAAAATAGCGTCGCTTTACCACCGACACCCCCCCGCCCCAGTGTGAAACTGCCCTTAAAGTGGCAGAAAACCTGGAGATTGGCTTTAAGCTGTTTTTGCAGCACATAAGAGCAAATACTGACTAAAGAATACTGTCTTTCATGAGAAACACTTCCCTGACACCAGTGAGTTTCACACCAGAACCTTTCCCTAACATGCACTACAAGAGATTTATTAAAAGTAATTAGGGAATGGATAGATATTAAATTTGTGAATTTTACATATCAGTTTAAAAATGTGACTTTTTGGATTTCTCAGCAGTGATTAAGGTGCGCTATTAATATTTCTTTTTACCAAAATGTTGTAGATTTCAGAATGACTCTTGAGATAAAAGGAGTAGCAGCCTCTCCGAGAGGTCATACCCAGCCTTCGTCAAAATCTCATCCTGCCAAGGTACATTGTTCTAGCCATCCTTCTGTAATGTTAAGACCTGTGGAATTAGATTTGCTGAATTTCTCAGAATGTGTTATGCAAAACTGATATGGTAATAATGTGGTAAAGAGAGACATGCATCAGTTTTCAGAGAAATGTAATGCAAATGTTATGTGAACACAGGTGGATATGTAAAGCACTGCATAAATTGGGTTGCCATATAAGTACCTTAAATAATAATAATAATAATAATATGAGGTAAAGTGTGGTGAAGAATTTAGTCAACCAATGTCTTCTTCAGACCCCCCCCCCCTCAAAAAAAAACCAAAAGAATTTTGTGGAAGATCTTATTGGAATAAAATTGATTGAGCGTAGGTGTGCCCCTAATCTGAACCAAGATGTGTCCCCAACATCCACCAACCTGTCTCTACTGGGTGTGGAGGAGTCGGAGCAGTCAATCAAACCAGCGCCTAGCTCGGCTCAGCTTTTTAATTTGTGTGCAGGGCTATCTATCTGCACTTGGAGGGAGGCACAGATTTTAAGATAGACATGTGGAAGCTTAGGCTGTATCAGCATTTTGGATGGGCTTTAATATCAACCACAATCAATATTTTCTTTCAATAAGTTTTTATTTAAGGATAAACAGCATTCAATCCCCGTTATCATATACCATTAACGTTATAATAATGCCATTATCCTTCTGTTGTACGAATATATGTGGACAATATTTACCACCTTGTATTGGGGCTTGCATTGTAGCGTTCACTTAAATATTATTATTTAAGGTGCTTATATAGAGCCGTCCACTTACCCAGTGCTTTACATATACATTGTACATTCACATTGGTCCCTAGCCTCAAGGAGCTTACAGTCTAAGGTCCCTAACTCACATTCATACACTGGGGTCAATTTAGACAGAAGCCAATTAACCTACCAGAATTACACCGTGTTAAATCACTATCCCCTTGTGGCGCTAAATGGGTAAGATTAATCCCCCAGTAAGACCTCCAAAAATATATAATGGGAGTATACAGAGTGGATTCTCCAACCCCTATTCCATACACCTCAAATAAATAATGTATATGAAAAATCAGCAAATCAGACATATAAATGAAATATCAAGTGTCCTTAATCATTCAATTATAAGTGCAAAAACTAAATAAATATTTTCATATCCATTTAAAATATGTGCATGTCCCTCAAAAGAAACAATATATTCAAACGAATATGCAAAAGTGTGTGCTCAACTTCACATGTGTTTATAACATACAGCAAAAGCAGGTTATTTTAAAGTGAAAAAAAAAAACACAATTTCTTAGCATATAAGTAAAAGAGTCCTCAATAGAAATATCCCAAAGTAGAACGACAGGTGGTGATAGATGAAAAATCAGCACGCCCTTCTCATATGTGCTTTCTTATCAGTGTCCCCAAACGATGAAAACTCCTTCACCACACCACTAGTGACCCCCTATGAATGGAGCACTCACCAAACGGATTGCCTAGTACTCTCGCACCAGGCTCAACAGGCGTTTCAAATAGCTTAATTAGGAATCACAGATGTCCAGCACACAATATCCAGAGAGTGTTACTTCCTTTTTGCAGATTCAAATAGGATTATCTCCCCAAGTTCCTCAAAAAGAAAAACAGAGGCTTCCCATGGTGTAATACTATAAAACCACTTTAATAGCACACTTAAAAGCCACTTGGTAATGCACTCACATGTAAACAGCTTATAAAAAGCACTTCAAAGTCACTGCAATAATTCACATCAGCAAAACTTCACTCAAAGGCATTGGTGGTTACAGTGGATACTGGTCACAGTTAGCAGTGTCAGTGATATCTCTCACCCCTCCTTTAGCTGTATGGTACCCTACAGCCAGACTCTCAATGACACTCTCTCTCCAATCCTGTTCCTCGTATAAGAGGCACACACACTTCAGCCTTGTTTGCAGAGTTTGATTCAATCAATGGTTGCCAGATAGCCACGCCCCCGACATGTTTCGTCACTAGGACTTATTCATGAATCCCATGAATAAGTCCTAGTGACGAAACATGTCGGGGGCGTGGCTATCTGGCAACCATTGATTGAATCAAACTCTGCAAACAAGGCTGAAGTGTGTGTGCCTCTTATACGAGGAACAGGATTGGAGAGAGAGTGTCATTGAGAGTCTGGCTGTAGGGTACCATACAGCTAAAGGAGGGGTGAGAGATATCACTGACACTGCTAACTGTGACCAGTATCCACTGTAACCACCAATGCCTTTGAGTGAAGTTTTGCTGATGTGAATTATTGCAGTGACTTTGAAGTGCTTTTTATAAGCTGTTTACATGTGAGTGCATTACCAAGTGGCTTTTAAGTGTGCTATTAAAGTGGTTTTATAGTATTACACCATGGGAAGCCTCTGTTTTTCTTTTTGAGGAACTTGGGGAGATAATCCTATTTGAATCTGCAAAAAGGAAGTAACACTCTCTGGATATTGTGTGCTGGACATCTGTGATTCCTAATTAAGCTATTTGAAACGCCTGTTGAGCCTGGTGCGAGAGTACTAGGCAATCCGTTTGGTGAGTGCTCCATTCATAGGGGGTCACTAGTGGTGTGGTGAAGGAGTTTTCATCGTTTGGGGACACTGATAAGAAAGCACATATGAGAAGGGCGTGCTGATTTTTCATCTATCACCACCTGTCGTTCTACTTTGGGATATTTCTATTGAGGACTCTTTTACTTATATGCTAAGAAATTGTGTTTTTTTTTTCACTTTAAAATAACCTGCTTTTGCTGTATGTTATAAACACATGTGAAGTTGAGCACACACTTTTGCATATTCGTTTGAATATATTGTTTCTTTTGAGGGACATGCACATATTTTAAATGGATATGAAAATATTTATTTAGTTTTTGCACTTATAATTGAATGATTAAGGACACTTGATATTTCATTTATATGTCTGATTTGCTGATTTTTCATATACATTATTTATTTGAGGTGTATGGAATAGGGGTTGGAGAATCCACTCTGTATACTCCCATTATATATTTTTGGAGGTCTTACTGGGGGATTAATCTTACCCATTTAGCGCCACAAGGGGATAGTGATTTAACACGGTGTAAGTGTGAGGATTTATTCACCTTCTAAATATTTGAATAATATATAAACAAGTGGCAGCTGGGGGGAGGTTGGGTGCTGGCGCAGTGTTTACACACTAGGTGGCGGTATTTGAAGTGTGTAGTATTTTTGTTAACCTACCAGAATGTCTTTGGAGTGTGGGAGGAAACCGGAGTACCCAGAGGAAACCCACACAGGCACAGGGAGAACATGAAAACTCCAGGCAGGTAGTGTCGTGGTTGGGATTTGAACCAGTGACCCTTTTTACTGCTAGGCAAGAGAGATACCCCCTACACCACTGTGCTACCCAAATAGTGCAATATTCTCAAGGAATTACCTTTTTCATTCTTCCTAGTCACCAACACAGACATTTTTATCAATCAAATTGTCTGCTGGACACTTTAATGGGCCACCACTAGGATATGTCCTTTCCTTAAAGTGATAGTAGTCAGCAGCACGGGCCATTATCTTCAAGTATGAACCATGTTGGGGGGGGGGGGGGAAGAAAAATGAAGCAAACGGTGTAGTGATATCAACAAAAATCATTAGGAAGAGTAAGCCCTTGTACTCACGGTCGGACATTCCGACAACAAAACCCGTCTGATTTTTTCAGATGGATTTTGTCCGAAACTGGTGTTGCATACACACGGTCGGACAAAGTTGTCGGAAAATCCAATCGTTTGTAACGTGATGACGTTATTTAGTTACGACGGGACTACGTTCAGGCTATTAGCCAATAGCTTTGGTCTAGGAATTTGATCTGAGCATGCGTGGCACTTTTTCCGATTGGAATTCTCTACAAGCAATGGGACAAAGTCCGATCAGATAATGTTGTCGGAAATTTTTTATATCCAGCTCTCAAAATTTGTTGGTCGGACATTCCGACGGAAAAAGTCAGATGAAGCCCACACACGGTCAGATTATCCGAAACACGGTCCAATCGGACATTTTCCGTCGGAATTTCCGACCGTGTGTACGAGGGCTAAGAGGTAAAAGAGGAGGAGAGAAAAAAAGGATATGGAAGAAAAGAAAGAAGCCATGTGAAGAGCCCTCCAGGGTGTCATAAGGGCATCAGTGAGCACAGTCAGAATTTAATAATGCAATTCCGAGATTGAGTTCTCTGACTGATTTACTGAAACTGGAGGGCGCAAAACCTGATGCAGCTGTGCAAGGTAGCCAATCAGCTTTTAACGTCATCTTGTTCAATTAACCTTTGACAAAAAACATTGAAAGCTGATTGGTTCAAGGCTGCACAAGATTTTTCACTCTCCAGTTTTAGTAAATCAACACCACAGTCTTTTACATCCCAATTGTACGTTAATAAGTAAGGACCAAATTTCATACTCCTGAATCCTCAAATGGGTAGAATGGTGCATAGTGTCTTCACTTTTTATACTTTTTTGGTGAATGGGTAGGGGTACTATGTACCCCATACTCATTCACATGGGGGGAGGGGGTGGGATCTGGGGGATCCCCGCCTGCAGACCCCCAGAACTACTGGCCAGGGTTGTGGGGAAGAGGCCCTTGCTTTTGTTGCCAGCGGTTTAGACATTAATGGTTGTGTGTTGAGTTATTTGGAGGGGACAGCAAATTTACACTGTTATACAAGCTGTACACTCACTACTTTACATTGTAGCAAAGTGTCATTTCTTCAGTGTTGTCACATGAAAAGATAGAATAAAATATTTACAAAAATGTGAGGGGTGTGCTCACTTTTGTGAGATACTGCACGAGTGCTTTGGATTACAAGCATTCTTCTGGAACTAATTATGCTCGTAATCCAAGGTATTACTTTATAGTAAATTAAAGTCCATTTCCAGCCTTCCTCTACCTGCCCCCAAGTCCCCCCCCCCCCCTCCCAGAAGCCACCCAGTGATGTCACAGGTCCTTCAATTTCTTCTTTGATGGTGGGCAGTGCTTACTGCAGCACAGAACACTTCCCATGTAACCACATATGATTAACATTGCGTGCTGCAGAATTTGTGCCCAGGCTAGTGTGATAATGAACCCCCCAGGGGGTGTTTCCATGACTGAGCTCACAGGAAGTGGTTTAGATAATTACACATACATGACTTAAAAAAATGAGATAATATGATTAGTATGATGTTGCTGGTTTATATTCTGTATGACAATAGTGTCCTTTAAAAAATACTTTTTTGGCTTTTTTTTCAAATAAAAAAATCCAGAAGTGCGTACACTGCAGTGTAGGTCCTATGTTGTCTGTTAGGGCAGGTATATACAGTATGGCCTCTGAGTGCATGTATGAACTGACAGCAGTTCCTTGCTTTGTTGATGGTGGGGTGAGAAGAAGTCATAACCAGCCAACGCGGCCTACTTTGTGGGTCCCCAAATGCTTTTTTTCAAAACACCAATATATAAATGCTTATTGTAATTCAGCCTGAATCTAGTCCTCAGTGGGTAATCATGTTTGGCCTTTACGTAGATACTTCTATCATATCCCAGGTTTGTTACATACAGTCCAAGCTGAGCAGCACGCTTAATCAATGAAGAACAAAATAAGCACACAGTTCATTTCTACAAAGTGATATTTCTTTTTTTACAAATTAGTACTGCTTTTGTTTTCCTAAGGGAAATGCCTGGATTCTGTAAAATGTAATAAAGTAATTTTAGTGGCTCTGGATCATCTGAAGTCACTTTGTCAGTTTGGCTAACCTATTGAATATCTCTCTACTGGTGCAGGGCTGGCGAACACAGTCACAGGCTGCTGAAAGTCGACCATCTGAGTAAGTACATAGCATCATTGTGCAAATCAGGGTGCATATAAATCAATGATTAAAACAAAAAAAATAATAATTTTTTATTTAAATCAGATTTTTTTGATTTAAATTGATTATTTTTTATTTTTTTTATCAAATTTATTTTAATAAAATGCTTTTGAAGTAAAAATCTATCTAAAGATTGTTTTCTATTTAAGATACATTAATAATTTAGTTTATTCAGCATGAAATGGAGCTTAGTTATGTAGCATGAGGCTGTATATTCTGCAATATTTACATTTTTGGTAAATGCATTCGATGAATCCAAGCTCTGCAAGCTGAGATAACATGCACTGCATTGATGCATTTACACAATTTCACAGTAACCATGAGATAAAACAGAGTTCCGAATATTTCTTTATCCCATTGTTTTGCAAATCTATGTACACTATAAACTGTATGATTGAATCAGTTCTGATATCGCTGTTTTACTAACCTGACAGCTTATTATATTAAATAGGAAACCTTCATTTTGTTTGCAATTATTAAAGATTCTAACTACCAGCAAGAATTTAAAGAGCACCTGTCACTTCAGATCCATCATGGCAGTGCCTGTTAGCGGGCATCCACTCACCTTCTGCCGCCACGTCCCTCACCTTATTGTGTCACTGCTGCATCACCAGCCGTCCCATTAAAGTGGATGGGACTGTCCGTGAGTCAACAGCGGGTCAGAGGAGGAGCCGCTGCTCTTTAAAAATTATGATTTAAATCAAGCCTTTTTACTAGTGTTTTAAATCATGATTTAAATTGTGATTTAAATCGACTTGATTTAAATCAAACCCACCCTGGTGCAAATTAAATAAAACCTTTACACCGCTCAGTATTAGCAACAAAGAGGGGTTTCTAAAGGCAATTAGGATGTCCACTTTGCAGGGAAGTTGTTCTGTGCAAGGGAATTTTCTCCAGAGCCTAGTGAATGTGGGGGAATTTCCCTTTGCAAAGAATACCCAATCACGTGCAAAGAAATAAAAAAAAAAACACAATTTGTGCTTGCAAATGATTGGATGATGAAAGTCAGCAGGCCTTCACCTGATTCAGTAAGCTCTGGGGAAAATTCCCTTGCAATGTCATCCCTTTACTTGCTTTTAGTAAACGAACCTCAGAGACTGAAGTTTCCTCTGTGTAAAGCAGACATTAATCATACACAGTGTACTAATGAGTGCAACAGTCAATTAAATATTTAAGTAATCAACCAATCAATCAATCATGAGCTCAGATATCAAAATTATGATGTATTATGAAAAAAAAAAAAAAAAAAGCAATCAATAAGGCCTCTTGTACATGGTTCTGATGTTTGAGCATCTGTTTTTTTGGATGTAATTTCAGGCCTTTGTTTTGTGCGTATACGCGCATATTATTGAGCGTATTTGTGTGTATATGCACATGCACGCGTAATATATTCCTAAGGAAAATGAATTGACATTTATTGTCATATGCGTGCAACGCAGATTTTTTGCATTTTTTTTTTCACTCAAGAATACACAGCTCTTGTTTACGTGCCTGTATGTACAGACGCATTGTAAACAAGGGGCTGCATTTTAGATCATTAAAAAAAAAACAAATAAAAACGCTGTACTGCCGTGTGCAAGAGGCCTTCAAAGAAAAAAAATAAACAGTATATCCAATTCTTCTTTATTTAGTTACTGCATCATTTTATGCAACACTGAATTTATGTATGGTAACCAGTGGCGGCTGGTGAAGTTTTTGGATGGGGGGGCGCCAGACCCCGCCCATCATCACCCCGCCCACCATTTTGGCCCCTCCCACTTCTCATAAAACACGCCCCTTGTGTAATCGGAAAAAAAAATTGACGTGGGTTCCCCCTCCGAGAGCATACCAGGCCCTTAGGTCTGGTATGGATTCCAAGGGGAACCCCCTACACCGAAAAAACGGCGTGGGGTTCCCCCCAGATCCACACCAGACCCTTATCCGAGCACGCTACCCGGCCGGCCAGGAAAGGGGGTGGGGACGAGCGGGCGGCCCCCCCCCTCCTGAGCCGTACCAGGCCGCGTGCCCTCAACATGGGGGGGTGCCTTGGGGGAGGGGGGCGTGCGGCCCCCCCACCCCAAAGCACCTTGTCCCCATGTTGATGAGGACAAGGGCCTCTTCCCGACAACCCTGGCCGTTGGTTGTCGGGGTCTGCGGGCGGGGGGCTTATCGGAATCCGGGAGCCCCCTTTAATAAGGGGGCCCCCGGATACCGGCCCCCCACCCTATGTGAATGAGTATGGGGTACAATGTACCCCTACCCATTCACCTGTGAAAAAAAGTACAAAAAAAAAACACAACACAGGGTTAAAATATTTTATTGCACAGCTCCGGGGGTCTTCCCTCTTCGGGGGTCTTCTCGCCGGACTCCTCCGCTATCTTCTTGTAGCTCTTTTACTAGCGGAGGAGCCCGGCATTCTTCCTCGCCGCCGGCCTCTTCTCCCGACTTCGGGGGTCTTGTCCCCCTCTTCGGTTCTTCTGCCGGGCCACCGCGCCTTCTTATAGCTCTTTTACAGGCGGTGGCCCGGTCTTCTGCTGCCGCCGCCGCCGCCGCCCGTTCTTCTTCTTCTTCTTCTTCTTCTTCTTCTTCTTCTTCTTCTCCTTCTTCTCCAGGAGATGTTGCCTCGACGATCTCCCTGGCCGGAATGCCAGGGACGCGCTGTGCTGCCACTTATATAGGGACAATGGGGCGGTGTCACATGGGTTGATGTCACATGGGTTGATGTCACATGGCGACTGTGACATCAACCCATGTGACCAACCCATGTGACATCAACCCACGTGACACCGCCCCATTGTCCCTATATAAGTGGCAGCACAGCGCGTCCCTGGCATTCCGGCCAGGGAGATCGTCGAGGCAACATCTCCTGGAGAAGAAGGAGAAGAAGAAGAAGAAGAAGAAGAACGGGCGGCGGCGGCGGCAGCAGAAGACCGGGCCACCGCCTGTAAAAGAGCTATAAGAAGGCGCGGTGGCCCGGCAGAAGAACCGAAGAGGGGGACAAGACCCCCGAAGTCGGGAGAAGAGGCTGGCGGCGAGGAAGAAAGCCGGACTCCTCCGCTAGTAAAAGAGCTACAAGAAGATAGCGGAGGAGTCCGGCGAGAAGACCCCCGAAGACGGAAGACCCCCGGAGCTGTGCAATAAAATATTTTAACCCTGTGTTGTGTTTTTGTTTTGTACTTTTTTTCACAGGTGAATGGGTAGGGGTACATTGTACCCCATACTCATTCACATAGGGTGGGGGGCCGGTATCCGGGGGCCCCCTTATTAAAGGGGGCTCCCGGATTCCGATAAGCCCCCCGCCCGCAGACCCCGACAACCAACGGCCAGGGTTGTCGGGAAGAGGCCCTTGTCCTCATCAACATGGGGACAAGGTGCTTTGGGGTGGGGGGGCCGCACGCCCCCCCTCCCCCAAGGCACCCCCCCATGTTGAGGGCACGCGGCCTGGTATGGCTCAGGAGGGGGGGGGCCGCCCGCTCGTCCCCACCCCCTTTCCTGGCCGGCCGGGTAGCGTGCTCGGATAAGGGTCTGGTGTGGATCTGGGGGGGACCCCCACGCCGTTTTTTCGGCGTAGGGGGTTTCCCTTGGAATCCATACCAGACCTAAGGGCCTGGTATGCTCTCGGAGGGGGAACCCACGTCAAATTTTTTTTCAGAAATTTGGCGTGGAGTTCCCCCTTCAGAGCTCATTCTCTGATTGGCCACGGAAAAAGTCGCCTGGCCTGGGGAAACCTTTCTGGCTGTGAAAGCTTTTTGCATTCATTCAGCTAAATGCACGAACATTCTCCACAAAGTAGAGGCTAGAAAGCCTTTATGCGGTGACTCACCTCTCACTGTCTGGCAGCTCCGCTCGGGCTAAGGAACGGAGCTGCCTACGTCACTTCCGGGTTTCGTGAAGCAGCCGAAAGCCGGAAGTGACTGCCTGTCTAAGAGTGACAATGCTCCCGCCCGTAGAATCACAGTGATTTTACGGGCGGAAGCTAGTCGGCGTTCTGCTGTGCGCCGCAAGGCGGGTTTTTAACCCGCAAATGAAGCGCCATGAATGCAATCTTGTGATTGCATGGACGTGGCGCTTCTCATAGTGCACTGTGACCGGCGCCACAGTACACTATGTTAAATTGTTAAATGACATTTTTTTTTTTTTTTAAATGTCTTAAAGGGCCCGTTTTTTTTTTTTACTTTTTTTTTTACTTTTTTTTTTTTTTTTTTTACTTTTTTTTTTTTTACACTTAGGGAGAGGGGGGGCGGCGCCCGGGCGCCCCCTATGGGCGGGCCGCCACTGATGGTAACTAGTACCTTAAGCCACAGTGCACTTACCCATAAAGCTACATTATTTTATATGGTTATTTGTGGATTGCATATTTGTCCTCATATAAAGCACTTTATTGGAAATTACTAGGTAGATTAGGCCAGCTTAATGTTCAGGTCTATTGAAAAAAGATATCATGCAGTATGTAAAGAACAAAGTTTGTCTCTGCCATCTTGAGACCGCTGTTTGTTGTAAGCTATCTGGCTGGGATGGAGACTGCCAAACTGTATGGGTATATAAGAATATTAAACCTGTCTGCATTTGAAATTTATATAAAACCTTGTGCGATTTTATATTTTATTAGTGGAAACATGTAGGAGATGTGGGACTTTAAAGGTGCAAAGCGACAAAATATAGATCAACAATGTATAAAAAATATATACAATTTTTATTAAATGAACAATATCATATAAAAATGACATACAATATAATCATAGCCGAAGAATCGAATATAATCATGTGCAAAACATCCTATAAATGACAATGATTTACTCTAGTCAAGTCCAAATTCTTGACATGTTTCGCCATATGGCTTCCTCGGGAAAGAACGTGATGGTTCGTTTATTTAAGTATGAAAACCTGTAATCCGACAGCTTTGGTGGTGCAACAAAAAACAAAGAAAAATACAGATTAAAGTCACATATATAAGTACATTGTATCTTATTAAGCATTTATGGCTGTACTTCATATGGAAGGAAAGAAACCCTGATAGAAAAAAAACTACTATTTATATTTTATTAATTTAGATTATATTCAGACACATCCAACTGGCTTTACATATTCTTCTCATTGTAAAAACAAAAAAAAAAAAAGATCGTTGCTTCTGATATCTTGTTGTAGTAACATCCCCATCCCCTATTCATTCTCACTCATTTTAGGTTGCACGTGTATGTTAGATATGCATAGAATTCACAAAGCTTTTACCTGATTGTATGATTCCAAAGAGAGCAATTATATTATAATTGATGAATTAAAAAAAAGGAAAGAAATGCATTATGTATTACGGAAAGTGTTACAGATACAGTAATGAGCCAGAAAATTATAATTTAAAATGACATTTTCAGTTTAACTTGAGTCTATTAATCACTGCCGGTGACTAGCAAGGTGCCGTACTCAGATTTACACTATTTTTTCTGCTACAATGGTTAACCATTTTACCATCAGATAGTAACAATATATACACCGTAGACCTAGTCTAGATTTGCCCTGAAATGAGTTTCTTGCTGTAAATTGCTTTTCTACAGCATTTTACAGTTCCGTCCATTCACTGTTGTCCCTGAAGTCACTAGCTATAACTTCTTATGATAGCACAATACATTAATTTATACTTGCCAATGAAACATGGAGAGACCAGTAACCAGAACCACCTTCATTTCCTATGAGTATAACATCTGTGCAGAGAAATTCGATTTTACTATGTGTTGAGACATAGCTACAAGGTAAGCATGATTACTGGCTTGAAATAAGATAAAGGAAAGGTCAAATACAATAAAGAGAAGCTTATCAAAATGAAAACTGTGGTAGCTCAAGTATATACAATAAATAGGTCTCCAAAAAAATATTTCCCCATTACTACACCCTTGTGTAATGTAGGATCACTCATATGTATCTTATAGAGTAGACCATAGCATGGCTTCTGATTTCAAGCTTGGTGTTATAGTCCTGGCCCTACATGTGAAGACAAACAATCATTCAATCATTTCAGACAGTTATTCTCTCGAAAACAATAGGTTGACACAACAAAGAAATACATTGGCGTGGTCAAATTTTATTGGATTTTCTATCAAGGCTGATTGGTTCTTTATGAAGACGAATAAGTTTCTTTATAAAAGCACCCATTTGGTGATAGGATTCTTTCATTAAAATTATTATTGTGTCGAACAATCATGTTGTACATGTATGACCAGCATTCTTCCCTTTCTGACCCAAAGGGGTTTGTTTACTAAAGGCAAATAGACTGTGTACTTTTGCAAGTGCAGTTGTTCCCAAACTTACTAGATGAGGTGAAGCTTCACTTCATAAAGAATACACAATCGCATGCAAAGAAAATGAAAAAAACATAATTTTTGCTTGCACATGATTGGATGATGGAAGCCAGTAGGACTGTCCCTCATTTACTAAGCTCTGGAGCAACTGCACCTGCACTTACAAAAGTGCGTAGTCTATTTTCCTTTAGAAAATCAACACCTAAGTGTCATTATACATAAATTTAATTCTCCTTCATTGAGGAACACAGAATTCAGAGACAATTGGGTAATACTACTACAGGAGGGGGCACTGTCAAACAAAACAGTACCCAGCCCGGTGTTACCCCTCCCATTCCCAACATGCCTCAATTTTTCTGGTGTTCTAAGAGGGTGGACTTCTTTTCTCTACTGAGAAAAGTGTAACCATTTTTACTAGCTTTCGCTTCTCTTTTTTTTCTCTCAAAAATCTTTTTCTTCTTTTCTATGCATTACTTGACCTGGTCTCTTTTGCAGCTATCTGTATCTGCATATCTTCAGTAACAGGTTTGGATGCCGTACCTCGACCCCACTGAACTAGCTGATTGTGGAGCCTACCTGGAATGTGACATTCAGGCACTGGACTCTGTTACTGCCTCCAGGGGGACCCAGTCTTCAAAGACTCAGTTATGAGTAGTCTGTGTGGGTCAATCTATTGCACCTATTCGCAAGAGACATGTTGTTCCACCTTGGTAGGTCCTTCAGCTGCCTAGAGTGACCTGATCCATTTGAACCTGTCGTGTACCTGTTCGGAGACTGAAATTATCGTGGTAGGCCTCTCTTGTATCTCCAGCCCAGGTCCCACTGAAGATGGAACAGAGGGTACTGAGGGACAGGAGGAACACGAGTGCCAGCAGGTGTTGATAGGAGTGCTTGCAGCAGGTAATGCAGGCTGGAAGAGCATCAGGTCAGGAATAGTGCACAGAAATCCAGCCAAAGTTAAACGGGCACTCCGCATGGGCTGCAGGTTCCAAATGCGAGGCTTTGTTAGAGCTCCCAGCAGACTAGAGACAGGAACTCATTGTGGTTAGCAGAGCTGATACAGGTGACAGCCAGGTCGGCACTCAAACCGGATGTGGGAACAGAGCCAGGAACACAAGCATGATCACAGGATAGCCGAGATCAGCAGCAGGCAGGCAGCAAGGTACAGAATCATGGGGAAAAGAGCCGGGAACGGAGCAGAGGTCAGGAACTGGCAACAAGGCAGAATCGGGGTCCAAAATCAGGTCAGATGTAAGCCAGGTCAGTAACAAGGGAGCAAGCAGCATAGTAGCAGGATGCAGAGAATAGCTGAAAGACCAGTCAGCACTTAAACATCAGCAGGAACATCCTTAAGTAGCCCGTCTGATGGCAACATACACTGTGTGCATTTCTGCACGCCTGTTCCCTTTTTTGCTAAGAAATTGGCATGCATGTTCATTTTTGGGAGCCCCATTTCTGATATGCATTCTCTGTCAGAACCTTTCCTGATCTCAGCAGCTGGTTCATGATACCCTCAGTTTTTATATAGTATTCTCAACTAAGTTACTATGGTCAAGTAGTGCATCGCGAGCTCAAGGGGAGAAGTCTCTCTGTATTAGGTCTCTACAGCTCTGACACTGGCAGCATGGATTCTTGTGTCCCCACAGTTCACAGAGTCTTTCTTATCTGCGTCAGGTGTGGTCTTCCTTCCCCTTGGCTTTATCTGGTTGGAGTTTTACACATTTATGCAGGAGTTTATGGGATTTCAGCTTTGATTACTGACTCTGAATGCGGAATATGTAAGTGTACTCTGATGCCCAACAGAATCATTGTCTGCTCTATCTACAGCTGTAGCAGCCTCTGAACATTCTGCTGGAGAGGCTCTGTCTAATGAAGATTTCTATAAATGCTGAGGGATTTTGTGCACGAGGAGTCAAAGGCAGCTGTTATAGTTCCTAGGCTTAAAGAAACCACCTCTGTTCAAATTGATGAGGTGCAAACCAGCCACCCTGAAAATGGTAGAGCAGCCTGTGGCTTTTACTAGTGCTATTACTTGTCTGGGATCCCTGAGGGGCCCTAAAGCTGGCAGTAGACAAATTGAAACTTGGCCGGTTCAGCAGGATTTTTAATTAGATGGGCAGGCTTGTCAGATTTTTTTCGTATGATGATACATTCAGACTGTGTTTACGGGGCTTTAGACTACCAAAATCTTTACAGACCAATATCCAAGTTCTTTATTAACCATTTAAGGACTGCCGTATTGCCATTGTACGTCATCGCAATGGCACAGGCAGGCACAAGCACGTACATGTACGTACCTGCCTTCCAGCGGGTGGGGGGTCCGATCGGACCCCCTCCCGCTGGATACGGCGGTCCGGTTCGCTTCAGGAGCGATCCGTGATGAGGGGATGGCCGTTGGTTTCTGGCCACCCCCTCTGGATCGCTCCTGGCCAATGAGAAGCTTCCTCCCACTATGTATTGTATACACAGGAAGGAGGAATTGATGTCATTCTCCTCGGGGCGGTCTTTTTGACCGGACTACGAGGAGAAGACAAAAAGTAAGTGCACCAAAACACTACTCTAACACATAGGTACACATAGGTACACAAACCCTCCCCGATCCCCCCCGATCGCCCCCCAATCCCCCCGCCCCCCCCCCAGTCACAGTGTCACTGATTGCATTGATCATTTATTTACTGATCACTGCATTCAGTGTCAGTTGTAACAGTAAAAACTGTCAGGGCAGTTAGTGTTAGGTCCAGGGTAGTCCCCTACCCCCCCCCCCAATAAAGGTTTAACCCCCTGATTGCCCCTAGAGTTAACCCTTTCACCCCCTTTTGCCAGTGTCACTAAGCGATCATTTTTCTGATCGCTGCATTAGTGTCGCTCCTGTCGCTAGGTAGCTAGTTATTTTTTTAGGTTCACCGCCAGTTTTTTATATCGCTAGGTACCCCGATATACTACCCAATAATGGCTTTAACCCCCTGATTGCCCCTAGTTAACCCTTTCACCCCCTTTTGCCAGTGTCAATAAGCAATCATTTTTCTGATCGCTGCATTAGTGTCGCTAGGTAGCTAGTTATTTTTTTAGGTTCACCGCCTGGTTTTTATAGCGCTAGGTACCCCGATATACTACCCAATAATGGTTTTAACCCCTGATTGCCCCTAGTTAACCCTTTCACCCCCTTTTGCCAGTGTCACTAAGAGATCATTTTTCTGATCGCTGCATTAGCGTCGCTAGTGTCGCTAGGTAGCTAGTTTTTTTTTTAGGTTCACCGCCAGGTTTTTATAGCGATAGGTACCCCAATATACTACCCAATAATGGTTTTAACCCCCTGATTGCCCCTAGTTAACCCTTTCACCCCCTTTTGCCAGTGTCACTAAGCGATCGTTTTTCTGATCGCTGCATTAGTGTCACTAGTGCCGCTAGGTAGCTAGTTATTTTTTTAGGTTCACCGCCAGGTTTTTATAGCGCTAGGTACCCCCATATACTACCCAATAATGGCTTTAACCCCCTGATTGCCCCTAGTTAACCCTTTCACCCCCTTTTGCCAGTGTCACTAAGCGACCGTTTTTCTGATCGCTGCATTAGTGTCACTAGTGTCGTTAGGTAGCTAGTTATTTTTTTAGGTTCACCGCCAGGTTTTTATAGCGCTAGGTACCCCCATATACTACCCAATAATGGTTTTAATTCCCTGATTGCCCCTAGTTAACCCTTTCACCAGCGATCACAGTATAAGTGTCACTGGTGACGCTGGTTAGCCAGTTAGTTATTTAGGTTCCCCGTCAGGTTTTTATATAGCGCCAGGGACCCCCATATACTACCTAATAAAAATTTGAACCCCCTGATTGCCCCTAGTTAACCCTTTCACCAGCGATCACCGTATAAGTGTTACGGGTGACTCTGGTTAGTTTGCTTTTTATAGCATCAGGGCACCCACCATTTATTACCCAATAAAGGTTTAACCCCCTGATCTTCCGGCGGGTGATATCAATTAGGTTTTAGGGTCAGGGTCTGCGTCGCCCCAGGTTAGTGCCAGTACCGCTAACACGCACACGCAAAGCATAAACCTCCCGTAGTGGTATAGAATCTGAACAGTTTAGGGTTCCAAAAAAACGCATTGTTAGCGGGATCAGCCCAGATACCTGCTAGCACCTGCGTTTTGCCCCTCTGCCCAGCCCACCCAAGTGCAGTATCGATCGATCACTGTCACTTACAAAACACTAAACACATAACTGCAGCGATCGCAGAGTCAGGCCTGATCCCTGCGATCGCTAACAGTTTTTTTGGTAGCATTTTATATTTAAATCCGGAAGGCAGTGCTTGGTTTTCGGGGTCCCGTACGTGGCTAGGCTCCCAAAAAGTCCCCCACATGTGGTAGCAGAATTTATTTTGGGGTGTAATTTGACTTATGCCCATAGCATGTGTGAGCAATATATCATTTAGTGACAACTTTGTGCAAAAAAAAAAAAAAGTTTGTAATATTCCCGCAACTTGTGGCAAAATATAAAATATTCCATGGACTCAACATGCCTCTCAGTAAATAGCTTGGGGTGTCTACTTTCCAAAATGGGGTCATTTTGGGGGGTTTTGTGCTATTTTGGCATTTTATGGCCTTCGAAACTGTGATAGGTAGTGAGGAGTGAAATCAAAAATTTGCACCCTTAGAAATCCTGAAGGTGGTGATTGGTTTTCGGGGTGCCGTGCGCGACTAGACTCCCAAAAAGTCCCACACATGTGGTATCCCCATACTCGGGAGAAGGACCTGTAAATCTTCCAAACCAGCAGAAAGGTCGTTTTCAGCAAGAAAGGATGTCCCTACTTCCCAAAGTAGACGGGCTTGCCGCTATACTTACGTTATTAGTGCCATTGGTATAATCACAGAAAAACTCTGGTCAACCACCAAGCCACTAGCAGTAGCAGAAAGTATCATTTCTGAGAAAGATCTCTACAATGAATGCCCCTTTGATTGTATTTGGCAGTTATAGAAAATCATAGCTATCTGCAGTTTTAACCGATTGACCTCTGGAAGATTTACCCCCCTTCATGACAAGGCAAATTTTTGCAATACGGCAATGTGTTACTTTAACTGACAATTGCCGGTCATGCAATATTGTACCCCAATAAAATGTATGTAATTTTTTTCCCCACAAATGGAGCTTTCTTTTGATGGTATTTGATCACCATTCCTTTTTGTGAGTTTGGGCGTTTTTTTTTTTCCTGCTCTTAAACTCCCCTCTATGTTATCCTATGTGTCCATGCACACATGGATGTTTTTAGCAGTTTATCAGTTGAGGCGTTTATAGGCTGTTTTCTGAGCGCCCTTAAATCACATTCAGGAGCTGGAATTCTGACCACAAAAAATGCTGAACGCTCATAAATGCACATAAACTCTAGGCACATTTAGCACTTATTTCAATGACCAGAATAAATTAAAATTCTGGCCAATGAAATAAACAAACTCCCAAACTCCAAACTCTGTTAAACTCTGATAAACTCTCCTAGACTGTTTTGAAAAAATGCAGCTTAGGTGAGTTTATAACGCTGATTTTCTCCTGTAGGATAAACAATGTTTACAAGAAAACAGTGTGCCTGAGGCCTAAACAGAAAAAATGACAAACAATTTAGAAAAAAAAAAACTATATTTTTTGCTTTCTGCTCTAAAACATATCTAATGAAAATTTTTAAAAAATAACAAATTTCTTCATAAATGTATGCCAATATGTATTCTGCTACATATTTTTGGTAAAAAAATCCCAATAAGAGAGTATATTGATTGCTTTACGCAAATGTTATAGCGTCTACAAACTATAGGATATATTTATGGAATTTTTTAAAAATGTTTTAAATTATACTAGTAATGGCTGCAATCAGCGACTTATAGGATGGCTGCGATATTGCAGTGGACAATCAGATACTAACTGACACTTTGCGGGAACCAGCGACACTAATACAGTGATCAGTGCTAAAAATATGCACTGCCACTATACTAATGACACTGTCTGGGAAGGGATTAACATCTAGGGCAATCAAAGGGTTAAATGTGTGCCTAATACGTGTTTTTGTGTGTTGGGTGCTTTTACTAAGAGAAGACATGGATTTTGTTCACTGCTTTGCATGAAAACAAAATCCATCTCTTCCCCCTGTCAGAATGGAGATCTGCCTTGTTTACATAGGCAGATCTCAGCCCTTTTTTTTTTCCGATGATCAATGGGTGCCAGCAGACATCAAGTGTCCAGCACCCGCAGATTAGCTTCTGCTGTGAGTAATCACAGCAGAATTGGCCCGTCGGTTGCGCGTGCACCCCCTGCAAGCGGAAGTGCAAAATCACATATATATACATTATATATATATATATATATATATATATATATATATATATATATATACACAGATACATACACACGCACGTGATTCTGCACAGGAGAGCTGCCTTGTAGCAGTAAAACCGCTATTGGGCGAGCTTTAATTGGTTAAAGAAAGAGAAACATCATTTTTATTATTATTCAAATTAAATTGCAAAATGTCTTTTTTCATTTATTTTCCAGAATTGGAGTTGCCCTTTAAACTACTGATTTGCTAACATTTCCAATTTCCTTGTATTTACTACATTATTAAAGAATGCAGTTGGTTTTTAACCACTTGCCAGTAGAAGAAAACTGCCCATTTCAGAAAGGTCATAGCATTTATATATTTCCCATGTATTCTAGCCGCCAGTATAAGTAGATCACATTTGCTGAATTTCTGGAATTGTTAATCGTTTCTTGTTTTCTTGCTTGGCATATCTTATATTTATGATAAAGCATGACATTTGTATTTCAGAGTCCCTTGCCTTGACCTTGGAAAACTTGGGGATTCAGATGATGAGGTAACGGCCCACTAATATGTAAAGTACATACACGCGCATGCGCTCTCATAGCTACCTAGAAGAAATAAATATTTTTCTGATAAACAGTTGTGGTACCACACATAAACGTTGTCAATTATCTCTGCAATAATAGCTTGCAATACCATTACTGGGTATTTGTAAGGTATCTTAATAGCCAACACAGATGTAAAAATCTGAATTGTCAGCAAACAATTGAAAGGAGCACTCTGAGCTTTCTTCTATTTCATACCTACAAGGGATCATTATGCTTTGTTTTGACACTAAGAGATTTGTGGGTCAGCACTGTTCAGACATCAGATATTTAATACTGGGATTTACAATCCAATGAGGGCCAACAATCTGACAGGCCCCAAACGTAGACAGCTATTGATATGAGAATCTTTTACAGCAGTACACAAGTCTGTCAACTGGACTCAATTTTAACTGTTGGAAATGTAACTGTTGGAATTTAAAGCGGAACTGCAGTGTGCTCACATAATTTGTAATAAAAACATTGTTGCCATTCTGAAGCTTCCCTCCAAGCACTTTGCATATTATTTTATATATATTGTGATTCTGTATTTGTCAAATATGCTGCAGAAATCCCCCTCCACTGAGTCTGGCTGCAGCCATTTTAACTGTGGGCAGCTGAAGCTGCTGCCTGTTCACTTCCTAAATTTACACATACACAGAGAAGCACACCACCAGTACTGCAGCTCTCATTGGCCCTCCTATGACTCATCTCCCCTCCCTTCCTGGCAAACTCTCAGGAGAGTGAGAGAGAGAGCTGAGCATGATGTCATTATTATTATTATACATGATTTATATAGCGCCAACAGTTTACGCAGCGCTTTACAATGTATAGGGGGACAACACAATTACAGTACAGTTCAATACAAAAGGTACAGGAGAGCCCTGCTCATAGAGCTTACATTCTAAAGGGAGGGGGTGGTGGTACAAAAGGTAATAGATGCAGGGAATGATTTGATGGGGGTGGCTCGGGGACTTTTGTTAGGTGGGTGTGGGATAGGTTTCCCTGAATAAATTAGTTTTCAGGGATCTCCTAAAAGTGGACAGGGTAGGGGCTGATCGGATATACCGGGGCAGGGACTTCCAGAGGATGGGAGAGGCGCTGGAGAAGTCCTGAAGGCGAGCATGGGAGGAGGTAACAAGCCTAGGTCATAATCCTAGGCCAGTGTTGCCAACCCCCCCAAACTAAAATTTACTGGCAGGACACAAAAATTTACAAACACCACCATTTTTTTTACTGGCAAAAAACTAATGAAATTTACTGGCAGAGACAATTTTTTTTACTGACACTGCACAAGTACCTAAAATGACTGTTTTCAGTGCTAAACAGTGCAAATATCAATGTTTAAACTATAAACATGTAGCTAGTGCTATTAGCAAAGTGTTTAAGTTAAACAAAAGTCAAGATTAGTTCTCCATTTGCATGGTCAGATTAATATAACCCAGCCAGCACAGAGTACCTCTATACATCAGTGTACAGGCTTCCCCCTTACAGTGCAAGGGAACTCTGCAGATCATGATCTAAGGGGGAACCGTGATGTAAAAGGGGGGGGGGGGGGCTCTGGTCACCAGAGAACACCTTTTCTCAGAGTCCACTACATTGTGCTTTACACCAGGGTTCCCACTTACAACAGGGTCTGCAGAATTCCCCCTTGCACTGTAGAAGGTGCGAACATCGTACAGAGGTGGTCAAAGAATGCAGACATGGTGCAGAAGTGGTCATGCGGGCACGGTATGGTACAGAGGTGGTCAGAGCATGCGGACATGGTATGGTACAGAGGTGGTCAGAGCATGCGGACATGGTATAATACAGAGGTGGTCAGAGCATGCGGACATGGTATGGTACAGAGGTGGTCAGAGCATGCGGACATGGTATGGTACAGAGGTGGTCAGAGCTTGCAGACATGATATGGTACAGAGGTGGTCAGATCATGCAGACATGGTATGGTAAAGAGGTGGTCAAAAAATGCAGACGTGGTACAGAGGTGGTCAGAGCATGCGGACATGGTATGGTACAGAGGTGGTCAGATCATGCAGACGTGGTATGATACAGAGGGGGTCAGATCATGCAGACGTGGTACAGAGGTGGTCATGCAGACATGGTATGGTAAAGAGGTGGTCAAAGAATGCAGACGTGGTACAGAGGTGGTCATGTAGACATGGTATATATATATCTATATATATATATAGATATATATATCAATAGCGATGCACTAAAATCAATATCTCACCAATAACTAAAGTGCAATGTGCAAAAATATCCCTACCACAAGGACAAACTGTGCCGTGTACTGTGTGGGCCAGTAGGCCAAAATGAGAAATTCAAAAGAAAAAAAATCGCAAAAACCCCACTTATACAATTCAAAAACCAGTGCTGAATATAAGCAACTAAATAATGTTACATCACAAACCATGTATCCAATACACCATAATTGGGTGGACAATATAGAAATATATATAAATGTGAGAAAAAGGTGCATGGAGCCGCTGTTTTAGGGCGTTTTGCAGGCACTATTTTTGAAGCTATAGCGCCTGCAAAACGCCCTCAGTGTGAAAATGGTCCTAGAGCAGATGGGTTTGGTCAATAAAGGGGAGAGTCTGTAGCGAGGAGATACTCCTTTGTGGAACCAGTGCTAGGGCAAGGATTTATGTGAACACCCTGTGGGCTCTTTCACACTGGCTGTCAGAGACAATACAAACGGGCAGCTGAGCCGTGGTTTTAGGCCTAGTTTACAAGTGGCACAGACTGTTGCTCCTCTAAAAAATGACCCAAGCTTGGATCGTATTTCAGAGGCATTTTACAGGCATTAATGAGCCGATATGTTGCATCCTCATCATTCGTTTTAACCCTCTAAATGCTACACTCCCACGTGCAAGTTGCAGGGTGGCTGTCGAGGCGACCCAAATAGAAGTGGGAGCAGTTACCTGTCAAAACTAGGTACCCGTAAACCCCCCCAAAAAAAATATATAAATAAATTCAGGGTTCTGTAGCTTACACATGTATATGCAAATATACATGCATGTAAATGCAAAACGAATCCCTTGTTTTTAAGGCATACTGTTAGACAGGGAAATTTGGTTGGTTGCAGGCTGGTCGGTAAGTTGAGCTGGGAATTTTTTTAGTTTTGTCTTGTCTTGTCTGTTTTAACTGCAAGTGTAAACTACCCCCTGGCCTCCCTCTGAAATTCTAACATTACAGACTGACAGGGTTGTACACACTGCAATGCTTTGCAGGCTATAAAGCTTGACATGCGGCACCACCACTCGCCCATTGAGATCAGTGGGGCCGGACCACAACTATGAGTCAAAGGTTTGGCTCGTAGTTGCAGCATTGACCAGCAACGTAAAACTGCTGTTTGGCAATTAAGAAAAAACAAAACAGGCATCAGCAAGCAACAGTAACGCCTACTTAATGCCTGCCAGCATTCTTGCGTAAACACAAATCCCTGGACGCGTACACAAGCCACATCGAGGGATTCACTCCTGTGCATGTGTTTACACAAGTACGGCATGTAACAGCTAGCATATAGCCATTTTATTCCTGTATACTGGAATTGTATCTCTTGAGCATGGAAATGCACCAGAAATTTGTGTTGTATGACCTCATGTGCCCATGTGCACGAGACCTAAAGGAGTCAGAGAGTAGGGTGGTAAGATTTCCAGGCTTGTTTTAACTAAGAAAATGTCCTATTTTAGATATTTATTGCAAATTTAGATGATAATAATGCTTTATACAGTACACATACAGCCTTTTACATCAGTTCTTGTCCCCCTGAAGATGCTTTTAATCCAATGTCCCTGTTTTATACCTGCACAAACTAGGGCCAGTTAACTTACCAATATGTTTTTGACTTATGCCGCGTACACACGATCGGAATTTTGGTCTGAAAACGCTCTGATGGTTTTCCGGATGGAATTCCAACGGGATTTCGCTTAAGCTGTCTTGCATGCACACAGTCACACCAAACTCATTTCTGCAGCGCTTTTTGCTGTGCTTTCTGCGTTTTTATAGTGATTTTACTGTGATTTGCATTTTGCGATTTGTGAAGGTTTTTTTTTTTTTCATTCACTGTATATAGCTGGTTGCTAAGGAGCGGGTCGGTGCAGCCCGGTAGGTCAGGAAAGGGAGGAAGGGAGGGGACGAGCGATCGACCCCCCCCCCCCCTCCTGACCCATACCAAGCCGCATGCCCTCACCATGGGGGGGTGGGTGCTTTGGGGCACCCCAGAGCACCTTTACAAGGGCCTCTTCTTGACAACTCTGGCTGGTGGTTGTTGGGGAGTCTGCGAGCAGGGGGCTTATCAGAATCTGGAAGCCCCCTTTGACAAGGGAGCTGTCACATACCTGGTGGAGATCGAACTGTAGAGAGGGCTTCTCTGTCCAACGCTCCTGATAGAGATGACAAGGAGTGAAGGACAGAGTGGCACGAGGGCCAATATAGCAGGCGGCACTAGCTGGGCCTTGGCAGGAATCCGATGGGCGTAGATCACCGGATAGGCACTGAGAACTGGAACTCCATGTTGCTGGATCAGCAGGCAAAAGCGTTGCCGTAACAAGCCAGGGGGTCATCAATAGCCGGGCAGAGCAGGTACAGGAATGTGAGACTGAAGCTAAGACAGGATACAGGCTGAGTTCGGTACACAATCTGGCAGTGAGCCACAGGAGCATGAGACAGGAGCAGAGTCAAACACAAGCCAAGGTCACAGGTAGGCAGGCAGAAGTCCAAAGGAAGGTACAGGTGAAGCCGGGACAAACACAGATTACTGGAACAGATCAAGGCACAGGTTAACAGGAACAAGCTGAAAGACCACTCAGCAAAGTGTATATGTCATTGCTCAGTTTAAATAGGTTGTCTGGAGCCAGTACATGCACGTGTGCGGCAATACATGTTTTTCTTTGTGTACATGCTGGTGTGCATGTGCTTGCGTGCCAATGCACATCTGTTAATCGGACGTCTCTTACAGGAACCACCAGATCCCGGCTTTCCCCCTATGTGAATGGGTATCAGGTATCGTACCCCTACCGATTCACCAAAAAAGCAGTGAAATGTAAAAAAAAAAAAGTCCTTTCCCACCGCCGCTGTCTTCTTCCTCGCCGCCGGTGACATGCTAAAAACAAAAAAGGCCGCTCTTGTCCCAAGGCTGTCTTCCTTTGTTGTGACGTGACCATCTGATGACATCACCTGGAGAGCCCGCCTCTTGTGACGTCAGGAAGAAGACAGTGACGACGAGGAAGAAGGCAGCTCTGGGAGCTCTGGGAGAAGATGGCTCCGGGAGCAGATGGCTTCGGGAGAAGACGGCACCAGGAGAGACGGTGGTGGGAGAAACACCCCCCCCCCCCCCCATGTGGAGGCCATATGGCCTGCATGCTTGGATAAGAGTCTGGATTTTTTATTTAATTTTGGTCTTTGGGGGAAAACTTCCCGGCCCGCTCCTTACCAACCAGCTATATACAGTGAATGTAAAAAAAAGAAAAATTGCAAAACACAAAATCGTGACACAATTGCGGTAAAAATGCAGTACTTTGTTTTTTGGATGTAGTTTGAATGGGTTTTGGATGCAGGTCCATTGAAGTCTATTACATGCAAAACGCTGCATTTTGCGGGCAAAAAAAAGTCCCCGACCCTTTCCAAAAACGCAGAGGCACAAACATGTATTGATGTGAATGTGTTCCATAGGAACCCATGTTAAAAATATTCCCTGCATTCCTGAAAAATACAAAAAGAGTGTGAATGGAGCCATATGGGTGGAACCGCCACACAGCTGTGGAAAGAATATGCAAACTGCTGGCTGATAATGTCCCAGCTAGAAATCAAGCTCAGTAACCAGAGCTGCAAGGAGTGAGTATTTGCCATTTAGCCACCATTCTGCATTTTCCAATTTTGCCAGTGTATAGTAAATGTGATGTGTATGCCGTAAAACTAATTTAAAATTATTGTTTATTACTTCAGGATACATACATTCCATTAAGTAAAGACTACCCAAGGTTTGGTCCTCCAGATTCATCATCCACTGTTAGTTGGGGTACACCACTTAATACTCCATATGCTCAACATTATCAAAAACAGCAGGTAAATGTATGCAAATTTAATTTGGAAAAATATTCAAACATACAATTGTTATATATTTTTGTTTTCCATGCAGTTTATTTTTAATATGTGACTTTTTTTTTAGTTCATTAAAAAGTCAATGGTAAGGTTCAGTTAACCATGTCAGATAAAGTAACAGGTTTGCAATAAAGCAGGCATAACAAGGAGCCGTACCTTTGGTCAGGCTTCCCCCAATTTATTTTTTTGTGTAATTCTGACCCTACAGTGAGTTGGTGAATTTTAAACTGGGTTAAGGACCCACACCTTTTAAAGTGGTTGTAAACCCTTTTTAAAAAATCCTGAAAAAAAAAATCCTGCAAGACAAAGACATAATGAGCTAGTATGCAATAACTTACCTGAGAACGAAGCCCCCGAAGAGCTCCTCCGTCTTCCTCTTCGCCGCTGCCATGGATCCCGGAGCGACTTCCGGGTCTCGCAGCTCCGGCGCTGTGATTCGCCGGAGCCGCAATGACGTCACTCCCGCGCATGCGCACGGGAGCCGACGCTCGCGGCATATCACCGCGATCTGCGGCCTGCCCCAGTGCGCCTGCGCTACGCTGTCTTCGGGCAAATATCTCCTAAACCTTATAGGTTTAGGAGATATTTCTTGGACCTACAGGTAAGCCTTAATCTAGGCTTACCTGTAGGTCAAAGTTGGTTGTAAGGGTTTACGACCACTTTAACCACTTGCCGACCGCCGCACGCCGATGTACGTCGGCAGAATGGCACGGGCAGGCATAAGCACATACATGTACGTGATTTGCCTCCCGCGGGTCGGGGGCCCGATCGGGCCCCCGCCCGGTGCCTGCGGCGGTCGGTTTTCGTTCGGGAGCGATCCCGGACGAGGGGACGGCCATTCATTCATGGCCACCCCCTCGCGATCGCTCCCGACGAATGGAAATCCCCGGTGACATCACTTCCTCTCCTGTAATGTAAACACAGGAGAGGAAGTGATGTATTCTCTCCTCCGTGTCGGTATTTTTCGTTCCGACACGGAGGAGAGCGGATCAGTGAGTTGCACCAACACATCCCACACACAGTAGAACATGCCAGGCACACTCACACCCCCCCTTTACCCCCCGATCACCCCCCCAATTACCCCTGCCCCCCAGTCACAGTGACACCAATGTCATTTTTTTTTTTTTTTTTTTGCATTGGTGTCATTTGTGACTGTAATAACTGTTAGGGCAGTTAGGGTTAGCCCCCTTTAGTTCTAATGTACCCCCCTAACCCCCCCAATAAAGGTTTAACCCCGTGATCACCCCCCGTCGCCAGTGTCACTAAGGCTGGGTTCACATTGCAGCGGTTTATGAGAACGAATGTGATTCGCACCGCACTGCAGTGCAAATCACATCCGATCTCTGTGCGATTCGAGTTCAGCCATTCGCCGCACCCGCCGCACCCGCCACACCCGCCGCACCCGCCGCAAATTCGCACGGGACCCTTTTTTTGGCCCGCAGCAGAATCGGATCGCATGGGTGTTCACACCATGCGATCCGAGTTTGCAGATCGCACTGCGATATGCGAACTGATCTGGGGGTGTCAGTAACATTTCACTGACACTCCCAGCAGTTCGCATAGGGCAGTGTGAACTGCCGCCGGGAGGCATGCGATGCGGGAACCCGCCGCGGATTCGCGGCGTTTCCGCATCGCTCCAGTGTGAACCCAGCCTAATAAGCGATCATTTTTCTGATCGCCGTATTAGTGTCACAGGTGACGCTAGTTAGGCAGGTAGGTATTTAGGTTCGCCGCAGCTTTTTATAGCGCTAGGGACCCCCATATACTACCGCATAAAGCCCCCTGATTGCCCCCTAGTTAACCCTTTCACCAGTGATCACCATATAACTGTTACAGGTGACGCTGGTTGGTTAGTTATTTTTTTATAGTTTCAGGGCACCCGCCATTTATTACCTAATAAAGGTTTAACCCCCTGATCACCCGGCAGGTGTCATTTGTGACTAATAACTGTTAGGGCAGTTAGGGTTAGCCCCCTTTAGTTCTAAGGTACCCCCCTAACCCCCCCAATAAAGGTTTAACCCCGTGATCACCCCCCGTCGCCAGTGTCACTAAGGCTGGGTTCACATTGCAGCGGTTTATGAGAACGGATGTGATTCGCACCGCACTGCAGTGCAAATCACATCCGATCTCTGTGCGATTCGAGTTCAGCTATACAGATAGTATGGCTGAATTCGTGTCGCACCCGCCGCACCCGCCGCAAACTCGCACGGGACCCTTTTTTTGGTCCGCAGCAGAATCGGATCGCATGGGTGTTCACACCATGCGATCCAAGTTTGCAGATCGCACTGCGATATGCGAACTGATCTGGGGGTGTCATTAACATTTCACTGACACTCCCAGCAGTTCGCATAGGGCAGTGTGAACTGCCGCCGGGAGGCATGCGATGCGGGAACCCGCCGCGCATTCGTGGCGTTCCCGCATCGCTCCAGTGTGAACCCAGCCTAATAAGCGATCGTTTTTCTGATCGCTGTATTAGTGTCACAGGTGACGCTAGTTAGGCAGGTAGGTATTTAGGTTCGCCGCAGCTTTTTATAGCGCCAGGGACCCCCATATACTACCGCATAAAGCCCCCTGATTGCCCCCTAGTTAACCCTTTCACCAGTGATCACCATATAACTGTTACAGGTGACGCTGGTTGGTTAGTTATTTTTTTATAGTTTCAGGGCACCCGCCATTTATTACCTAGTCTCACTAGTGTACCCCTAAATTTAGGGGTGTCTACTTTCTAAAATGGGGTCATTTGGGGGGGGGGGTTTGTGCCATCTTGGCATTTTATGGCCTTCAAAACTGTAACGCCCTTAGAAAGCCTGAAGGCGGTGCTTGGTTTTTGGGGCCCCGTACGCGGCTAGGCTCCCAAAAAGTCCCACATATGTGGTATCCCCGTACTCAGGAGAAGCAGCAGAATTTATTTTGGGGTGTCATTTCACATATGCCCATGGCATGCGTGAGCAATATATCATTTAGTGACAACTTTGTGAAAAAAAAAAAAAGTTTGTAATTTTCCCGCAACTTGTGGCAAAATATAAAATATTCCATGGACTCAACATGCCTCTCAGCAAATAGCTTGGGGTGTCTACTTTCTAAAATGGGGTCATTTGTGGGGGTTTTGTGCCATCTTGGCATTTTATGGCCTTCAAAACTGTAATAGGTAGTGAGAAGTGAACTCAAAAAATTACGCCCTTAGAAAGCCTGAAGGCGGTGCTTGGTTTTCGGGGCCCCGTACGCGGCTAGGCTCCCAAAAAGTCCCACATATGTGGTATCCCCGTACTCAGGAGAAGCAGCAGAATTTATTTTGGGGTGTCATTTCACATATGCCCATGGCATGCGTGAGCAATATATCATTTAGTGACAACTTTGTGAAAAAAAAAAAAAAAAAAAAAAAGTTTGTAATTTTCCCGCAACTTGTGGCAAAATATAAAATATTCCATGGACTCAACATGCCTCTCAGCAAATAGCTTGGGGTGTCTACTTTCTAAAATGGGGTCATTTGTGGGGGTTTTGTGCCATCTTGGCATTTTATGGCCTTCAAAACTGTAATAGGTAGTGAGGCGTGAAATCAAAAATTTACGCCCTTAGAAAGCCTGAAGGCGGTGCTTGGTTTTCGGGGCCCTGTACGCGGCTAGGCTCCCAAAAAGTCCCACATATGTGGTATCCCCGTACTCAGGAGAAGCAGCAGAATTTATTTTGGGGTGTCATTTCACATACGCCCATAGCATGTGTGAGCAATATATCATTTAGTGACAACTTTGTGTAAAAAAAAAAAAAAAATTTTTTTTTTGTCATTATTCAATCGCTTGAGGCAAAAAAATAAAATATTCAATGGGCTCAACATGCCTCTTATCAATTTCCTTAGGGGGTCTACTTTCCAAAATGGGGTCATTTGGGGGGGTTTTGTACTGCCCTGTCATTTTAGCACCTCAAGAAATGAGATAGGCAGTCGTAAACTAAAAGCTGCGTAAATTCCAGAAAACGTACCTTAGTTTGTAGATGTGACAACTTTTGCGCAAACCAATAAATATACAATTATTGACTTTTTTTTTACCAAAGACATGTGGCTGAATACATTTTGTCCTAAATGTATGACTAAAATTGAGTTTATTGGATTTTTCTAATAACAAAAAGTAGAAAATATCATTTTTTTTCAAAATTTGCGGTCTTTTTACGTTTATATCGCAAAAAATAAAAATCGCAGAGGCAATCAAATACCATCAAAAGAAAGCTCTATTTGTGGGAAGAAAAGGACGCAAATTTTGTTTGGGTACAACATTGCATGACCGCGCAATTACCAGTTAAAGCAGCGCAGTGCCAAAGTGTAAAAAGACCTCTGGTCATTTACCAGCAAAATGGTCCGGTCTGAAAGTGGTTAATGATAGCATTTGGTTTGGGGATTGGCTTTTGGAGTCCTGCTTTGTTGTGTTCCCAATACCTGGAAGTACAGAGTTTAACTTTAGCTCCAGTGGACAAGAAAAGCAGTGGGGAAGAACATAGAAGGTAAGTACAGGCTCCTTTTTATGTCTGCTATCCAAAGAACAAGTCACTCTACTCTGAGCCCCCGTTTACATTAAAAACAACTTGTCATGCGATTTGACAGGTCAAATTGCATGACAAGCCCCAACCCATTGCTGGCAATCGCTCTGTTCAGTGTGGCGCTAACTTTGCGGTGCTGCACCAATTTGAACAAGTAGTTCCTACACTACTTTTGGAGATTTCGGGTGTGACTTCCATAGACATCTGTGCCTGAAGCCGCACAGATGTCATCCAAGTCGCACCCAAAGTTGCACTGACACGCGGCTTTAAAATTAGGTGATTTCAGATGTTTCACAATTTCAAAGCCACAGTCAATGTGAACAGGGGCTGAATGAGGGAAGTGCAGACTGTATTTTTGTAGTCTAATTTGTGGAAGATGGGCAAATAATAAAGAAAGGTATGAGTCGTGTGATCCTCATGTAACATACATCTAACTAAATAAAATGTGTTCATTAATGCGGAGTTCCACCCAAAAGTGTAATTTACACTCATTTGCTTTCTTCCCCCTCTGTTGCCACATTTGGCAGCTTTCAGGGGGGAGGGGGGGAATGGGTACCTGTTTTTGACAGGTTCCTGTTCCCACTTCCAGGAGACAGCGCCATCCCTGGGAAGTTCAGCCCCCCTCCGCCGCCAGGCCAATTAGAAAGCACAGCGTGCTTCACGCATGCACAGAAGGGAACCATCTGTGAAGCTGAAAGGCTTCACAGCTGGTTTCCCTTAGTGGAGGCAGCACCTGACAGCCGATCCTAAGATCATTGCAGGTTCCCTGTGTACTTATATTAAAAGTTAGCAGCTACAGTTATAAGATATAAAATTAAAAACAAGAGCTAAGCGGGACTTTAAATGAAGTACGGGGTCTTTTATTGAAAAAAAGGAGAAATATTGTTATGCGATTATATGATGCGACAGAATTACATGTATATTAAAGAGGTGCACAGACAGACACATTATTAACATTGACATTTTGTTTTATATGATCTTACTGACCAATACAGAGTAGGTTATAAAAGCGCACCTCCATTATATACATAAGACAACCATATATGGAAATAAATTAAACAAATAATACAATGTAGGCAACAACTTTGAATCTATGACTTCTTGGTTGTTGCAGTGGATTAGTAAAGAAAAAAACAACATAGTTGATGCAATTTTTCAAGAATTGATGCTAGTTGAAATTGGGGTACCAAAATACACGGCGATTATTGGCTCTACGCGTTTCGCGGCTTACTACCGCTCGTCAGGAGCAAGCTCGTGATTGGTCTGAAAATACAGAGTAGTGGTAAATTAAGGTTTGCAATGATGGAGCATGGGGAGATTGAAATACCCCTACCTAGTGGTCACTTACACATAGCCATGCAGTCAAAAGTGCAGCGCCGAAAGCCTGTCCTTGAGTGTGTGACGCTGGGGGCCCCCAGACAGCGGTTTGGCTGTATCCATGGTTGGCGGCGGCAGGCGGGACCGGAACAACTGGGGCTATTCACCTACCATACACTGTCACCCCTTGTTTTCGCGTTTTTTCCACACACAAGGTATTTTTGCAAAATCAATCCATATGTCCCTCTTTCTTTACTTTTTTCTGTCACTACTCACTCTGTCACCTGGCATTCAGACTGGGTCATGTCATACACAGCCACTTTCCCCCTCCTTCCCCTTTTTCTTCCGCCCTCTTCCCCCTCCCCCCCTTTCCCATGCTAACCCTCTCCTACACTCATCACACATCCACCCCAACATTTTCTTTTTTCAACGCATTTTTCTTTCACAATTCTCAGATTATCTGTAGTTCTTACCATGCATTTTTTCACCCATTAGGCTCAGTTTTATATTTCCATATTCGTTTTCACTTACCAAACGCCCTTGTTGTCCCGGTGGTTGCCTGTGTGTGCATACTGTGGGCCTCCTCGCCCTTGGATGGGCCTCCTCAACTCCCGTATCATCGCTTTGGGTGCCTAGGCTTTCGGCGCTGCACTTTTGACTGCATGGCTATGTGTAAGTGACCACTAGGTAGGGGTATTTCAATCTCCCCATGCTCCATCATTGCAAACCTTAATTTACCACTACTCTGTATTTTCAGACCAATCACGAGCTTGCTCCTGACGAGCGGTAGTAAGCCGCGAAACGCGTAGAGCCAATAATCGCCGTGTATTTTGGTACCCCAATTTCAACTAGCATCAATTCTTGAAAAATTGCATCAACTATGTTGTTTTTTTCTTTACTAATCCACTGCAACAACCAAGAAGTCATAGATTCAAAGTTGTTGCCTACATTGTATTATTTGTTTAATTTATTTCCATATATGGTTGTCTTATGTATATAATGGAGGTGCGCTTTTATAACCTACTCTGTATTGGTCAGTAAGATCATATAAAACAAAATGTCAATGTTAATAATGTGTCTGTCTGTGCACCTCTTTAATATACATGTAATTTTGTCGCATCATATAATCGCATAACAATATTTCTCCTTTTTTTTCAATAAAAGACCCCGTACTTCATTTAAAGTCCCGCTTAGCTCTTGTTTTTAATTTTATATCTTATATCTGATAGGGATGGAGGCTATGACCTCATTTAAAGTCCCAAAATTTCCCCCTCCCCTTTTCCCATCATGTTACTATTGATATAAGGGATGGAAGACGGGTGTCTTGTATACTTAAGCCAATGTTTATTTGTTTTTTTTGGACCATATTGTTTAAAGTATCTTATTATTCATCATTGTTTTAGATTTAGCAGCTTCTATTGTTTTTTCCAAAATTTTTTTAAAAAAAATTTTTTTTTTTTTTGTTTTTTTTGCACTATTCGGTCCTTGACGCACCTATGCAGTCGGGTGGTGTTGGTGTCGTCTGCATCGCTGCATTCCTTTTTGTCATGATCGGGAGTTGCGATGCGCACTGGGGGACGCCCTCCGCCCTCCTCATCCAAGATTTTTTTTTTTTTTCTCTTGGCTGGGAGGCGGGGCGCGTTCACCCACTGCGTATCGGCGTCACACTTTCACCACCGTTTGTACGGCATCACTTTTATGGGTGCCGCCTTTCAGGCTAGGTTGATTTACATCCTCATTTCACCTGGAGTGTGGGTGTGGACGCTGACTCGGAGTGTGTATATATCCCGGGTCTGGCATTGCTCACTCTTCCATTTGGTGTCCTTGAGTGTGTGACGCTGGGGGCCCCCAGACAGCGGTTTGGCTGTATCCATGGTTGGCGGCGGCAGGCGGGACCGGAACAACTGGGGCTATTCACCTACCATACACTGTCACCCCTTGTTTTCGCGTTTTTTCCACACACAAGGTATTTTTGCAAAATCAATCCATATGTCCCTCTTTCTTTACTTTTTTCTGTCACTACTCACTCTGTCACCTGGCATTCAGACTGGGTCATGTCATACACAGCCACTTTCCCCCTCCTTCCCCTTTTTCTTCCGCCCTCTTCCCCCTCCCCCCCTTTCCCATGCTAACCCTCTCCTACACTCATCACACATCCACCCCAACATTTTCTTTTTTCAACGCATTTTTCTTTCACAATTCTCAGATTATCTGTAGTTCTTACCATGCATTTTTTCACCCATTAGGCTCAGTTTTATATTTCCATATTCGTTTTCACTTACCAAACGCCCTTGTTGTCCCGGTGGTTGCCTGCGTGTGCATACTGTGGGCCTCCTCGCCCTTGGATGGGCCTCCTCAACTCCCGTATCATCGCTTTGGGTGCCTAGGCTTTCGGCGCTGCACTTTTGACTGCATGGCTATGTGTAAGTGACCACTAGGTAGGGGTATTTCAATCTCCCCATGCTCCATCATTGCAAACCTTAATTTACCACTACTCTGTATTTTCAGACCAATCACGAGCTTGCTCCTGACGAGCGGTAGTAAGCCGCGAAACGCGTAGAGCCAATAATCGCCGTGTATTTTGGTACCCCAATTTCAACTAGCATCAATTCTTGAAAAATTGCATCAACTATGTTGTTTTTTTCTTTACTAATCCACTGCAACAACCAAGAAGTCATAGATTCAAAGTTGTTGCCTACATTGTATTATTTGTTTAATTTATTTCCATATATGGTTGTCTTATGTATATAATGGAGGTGCGCTTTTATAACCTACTCTGTATTGGTCAGTAAGATCATATAAAACAAAATGTCAATGTTAATAATGTGTCTGTCTGTGCACCTCTTTAATATACATGTAATTTTGTCGCATCATATAATCGCATAACAATATTTCTCCTTTTTTTTCAATAAAAGACCCCGTACTTCATTTAAAGTCCCGCTTAGCTCTTGTTTTTAATTTTATATCTTATATCTGATAGGGATGGAGGCTATGACCTCATTTAAAGTCCCAAAATTTCCCCCTCCCCTTTTCCCATCATGTTACAATTAGCAGCTACAGTATTTGTAGCTGTTGACTTTTAATGTTTTTTTTCCCCCCAGGCTGGAACACCTTTTTAAGTTTTGGGAATTCTAGGAATTCTTAGATTGGCAGTATAAGTCCTTATTGTAAGACTTAGAGCTGTGGATCTCTATAGTAAGGTTGTCTATGTAAATAATATTTAGAATTTCATATATCCTTTTAAAATCTAAATTGAACAGTGCATCCGGAAAGTATTCACAGCGCTTCACTTTTTACACATTTTGTTATGACTACAGACTTATTCCAAAATAAATTACATTCGTTATTTTCCTCAAAATTCTACAAATATTATCCCATAATAACAATGTGAAAAAAGTTTGAAAGCTTTGCAAATGTATTAATAATAAAAAAAGGAAAAAAATCCCATGTTCATACAGTGGATATAAAAAGTCTACACATCCCTGTTAAAATGTCAGGATTCTGTGGGCTTGCCCAAGGCTGGTGGGGTTCTGGTCGAGGATTTTTGGTTTGCTGCAGACACTTTTCCACCTAACCATCCGAAGGGACCCTAAGCTAGCCCTCCTACATTGCCCGGTACCTGGTTTGCGGGGCCCTCAACAGAAGTTGGCTACTTATCTATTTATAGCGGCCAAGCGGACCATTGCCCAAGCCTGGAAGTCCCGACGGGTAGATTTTCAAGGTGTTAAAACCCGCATGACTGCAATGTTACTGCAGGAACGTATGTCCAGTATTGTTCATGATTCTCATGCTAAATTTCTAAAAATCTGGGAGCCGTGGATCTCCTATGAGTTCCCCGTGCTCCAAGCTGCATGCCTGGGCTTGGTCTGACTCCTCTTGGCGAGGCATCCACACCCGAACGTTTCCCCCCCCCTTTTCTTCCCCTTCTTGTCTCTCTATCTTTTCTTCTTTTGTTCCCTATTTTTCTTCGCTTTTCTTTGTAATCTCTCCCATTGCTAACGAACTCTGCTGCCCCCTGTTGGAGGGGGTGGTGGAAGAAGGGCCTGCCCTCCGGACACGACGAGGGAACGAGTTGCCTGGTCTTGGAACCAGTCTCGATACCATCCCCTACGCATATTCCCTCCCTTTTTTTTTTTCTGTTTATTATGCGTATAATGTGCTGGCTGGCCCTTTGGTTATACATTCATGCTTTGTAGCCCCTGCGAGGGCGCACAAGGAGCAGATTGTAGTCTCTTGTTTATTTCTAAAAGTAAAAAGTAAAAAAGTAAAAAAGTAAAAATAGTGTAGCGCTTCTATAATGGTAAATGTGATCAACACATGTACAAAAAGATGGTCGCATAACAAAAGTCATATAAATAAAGCAAAGTCCAATTCGAGTGGGTATAGACTTCTGTAGTGTAACTGGTACAAAGATGGTTAGGCCGTTTCAAGGTAAGAGAGGGATCTTACTGAACGAATATGTCCGTGTAAAACAGCTTGTCTGTAAACATTTAGGAAAGTAGATAAATACTTCTTACCAACTCTGTTGGACTCACACGGTCATACGACGGTTGAGTCTATAAAGCTTGAGGTCCCAATCTAGGACCAAGGAGTGGGTCGATGAGGGTCCGCTGAACCGGTGAGGAAACTCCAAACGACTGTGTGCCAAGCGATGTATTTCACGGGTGGAACACCGGGATGGTCTCCAATCCAGCTCAGACGTGGCCCAGTACACACCAATACTCCAGTCACCCCAAAGTAAGGTGGAAGATGTTAGAGATTTAGACCAAAAAGGAAAAAGGAAAAAGAAAAAAAGAGCTCCACATGGTGCGGGTCAGACGGTATAAAACGGCAATTTATTAAAAGTCAAAAAATTATTTAAGTAATTAATGACTTAGTGATCACAAAAAGATTGAATAAAAATGAGGGTAAAAGCAATGTGGGGTGCCAACAGGGCTAGCTTGACTTCTTGACATCTTGACTTGGCAATATTTGCCCACTCTTCTTTGCAAAAGCACTCCAAATCTGTCAGATTGCGAGGGCATCTCCTGTGCACAGCCCTCTTCAGATCACCCCACAGATTTTCAATCGGAGTCAGGTCTGGGCTCTGGCTGGACCATTCCAAAACTTTGATCCTCTTCTGGTGAAGCCATTCCTTTGTTGATTTTTAATGTATGCTTTGGGTCATTCCCATGCTGAAAGATGAAGTTCCTCTTCATGTTCAGCTTTCTAGCAGAAGCCTGAAGGTTTTGTGCCAATATTGACTGGTATTTGGAACTGTTCATAATTCCCTCTACCCTCACTAAGGCCCCTGTCCCAGCAGAAAAAAAGAGTCCCAAAGCTGCCATCACCATGTTTCACGGTGGGTATGGTGTTAATTTGGTTATGTGCAGTGTTGTTTTTGCACCAAAATCAGACCACAGCACATTTTCCCACATGCTTTTGGGAGACTTCAGATGTGTTTTTGCTAAATTTACCCGGGCTTGGATGTTTTTCTTCGTAAGAAAAGTCTTGCCACTCTACCCCATAGCCCAGACATATCAAGAATATGGAAGATTGTTGCCACATGTACCACACAGCCAGTACTTGCCAGATATTCCTGTAGCTCCTTTGATGTTGCGTTAGGCCCGTTGACAGCCTCCCTGACCAGTATTTTTCTTGTATTTTCATCAATTTTGGAGAGACATCCAGTTCTTGGTAATGTCGCTGTTGTGCCATATTTTATCAACTTGATGCTCACTGTCTTCACTGTGATCCATGGTATATCTTATGCCTTGGAAATTATTTTGTACCCTTCTCCTGACTGATACCTTTTGACAATGAGAGCTCTCTGCGGACCATGGCTTTTGCTGTAGGATGCGACAGAAAATGTCAGACCTACTAGAACAGCTGAACTTTATTTGGGGTTAATCTGAGGCACTTTAAATGATGGCAGATGTGTACTGACTCCTATTTACCATGAGTTTGAATGTGATTGCTTAATTCTGAACAGCTCTACATCCCCAGTTATAAGAGGGTGTGCACACTTATGCAACCACATTATTTTAGTATAAAAGATTTCAGTTTGTTTTTCAATTGAGTTGTACCATTTATAGGTCATATTAAAGGTGGAAAAAGTTCTGAAATTATTTATCTTTGTCTCATTTTTTTACATCACAGGAATCTGACATTTTAACAGGGGTGTTTAGACTTTTTATATCCACTGTAAGCATTCACAGCCTTTGTTCAATACTTTGTTGAAGCACTTAGGCATCAATTACAGCCTCAAGTCTTTTTGAGTATGATGCTACAAACTAGGCACACCTATTTTTAGGCAGTTTCTCCCATTCTTCTCAAGCTCCATCAGGTTGGATGGGGAGCGTCGGTGCACAGCCATTTTAAGATCTCTACAGAGATGTTGTCACGTACCTTACAGCGGTGTCCGAAATACTGAGGGTGGCCTCTTACACGGTTCCGATCCCAACACCCCTGGTAGTGAGGACAGGGAGTGCTGGATCAACGAAAGGGTACAAGTGCCTGAAGGCTGGAGCTCGGAGATACAGGATCCTCTCGGAGGAAAGCGTGAAGACTTATCACCAGAACTGTGTAGCGGAAGCCAGGCAGGTAAGTATGGATTCAGGAACAACTGCAATGTCAGGAACAGGAAAAAGTTGGCAACTGACTGGCGACAAGGTACATAAACGGAAGGCGAGTTCGTAGTCAAGGACAGGCAGAAGTTGGCAAGGGGCTGGCAGCGAGGTACAGAATCAGGAAGCAGAGCCATAGTAGAGAATCCAAGCCGAGGTTTGTATAATCAGTAAAGGTAGATAACAGGCAGAGGTGATCCAGGAGAATATTCAAGGAAGCCGGGTTTGTCAGGAGCAAGGTAACAGGTCAAACAGCAGTCAGGAACTCTTGAACAAGCTGAAGACGATCCAGCACTGGTATCAGGCAGAGACTCTGTTTATATAGGGCGCCAGGATTTAAGGATAATCAGTGGAAACGGGATGCACCTGAGCTCAGTTTTGAGTGTCATGGCAAAGGCTGTAAATACTTATGTACATGTGATTTATTTATTTTTTTTCTTTAACAAATATGCCAAGATTTCAAACAAACTTCTTTCACATTATCATTATGGGGTATTGTTTGTAGAATTGAGGAAAATAATGAATTTAATCCATTTTAGAGTAAGGCTGTAACATAAAAAAAACGTGGAAAAAGTGCTGTGAATACTTTCCGGATGCACAGTATGTGAACACACTACCAATGAACTTCTCCTATTTGCTCCCATTTGTTCTATTAAAGTGATATTAAACCCTCCATTTTAAGCAATTTCAGGAGCTGATTGAATCACTTACGGAGTATGCAGTTTCTTTATCTTTTGATCGTTGCCTATGTTTCTGTTTAAACTGGTGCCATGGCCACTGGCCCAAATTTCCTGTTTCAGGGTGGCTTCTTTCTCTTCCAGTGTCCTATGAATTTACCTTTGCATGCAGGAACTAGAATTGTATCTCCCTACAGTGTATACAGCAATAGAAACACACAACCCCATAGCCTTGGATGGCAGAGTGCCCTCCTGCCCCTCCCTCCTTTCCCCCCCCACTTCTTTTTCCTAGCTGACAGATTGGCTGGAGACTGTCTTGTCCATGGTTCATGTCTTCCTATGGAGACTGGAAGTTCAGGGAACTAGCACTGAGAGAGCAGGAGCCAGCAGCATTGAAGGTTGTAAACGGCAAGATCTGGTTTAATAATTTTACCAATTAGTTTACTAGGGAGTGCTTATTTTATTGTTCTCATTGTGTAAAGCTAAAAAGCAACAAGGGCTTAATATTATTTTAAATTTAACATAATTGATAATGATTCGTTATATCTGCTTAAAGTGATTATAAAGTCTAGTTTAAAAAAAAAATTAAAAATAACAAACATGTTATACTTACCTGCTCTGTGCAGTGGATTTGCACAGAGCAGCCCAGATCCTCCTCTTCTCAGGTCCCTTTTCTGTGCTCCTGCCACCCCCCCCCCCCCCGAGTACCCCCACAGCAAACGGCATGCTATGGGACACCCAAGCCAAGTCACAGTTCCGTGTGTCCATTCAGACACAAAACTACAGTTCGACCCCGCCCCCCTCTCTCTCCCGATTGGCTAACTAATTTTAATCGACAGCCGCGGGAGCCAATGGAGCCGCTGCCTTGTCTCAGCAAATCAGGACGAAAAGTCAGGGACGGCAGAGGGACTCGTGTACATTGCTGGACAGAGATGGGGCTCAGGTAAGTATTAGAGGTGCTGAGGGGGGCTGATGCACACAGAAGGCTTTTTATCTGAATGCATAGAATGCATTCAGATAAAACACCTTCTGCCTTTACAACTCCTTTATTAAGTTTTAATATATCTTTTGAGCCAACCAGAAATCTTGTAAGCTTACTTCCTGTGCTGCATACTTAATCAATTCACACTGTTCCCAGCTCTTTCCATGCACTACAGAACATCTCCCCCTATTTTATGAAGAAAAGGAGAGGAGGAGTTGTCTTGTAGTCCTAATACACTTCCTATTCCAGGATAACAGTGCTGCTCCTCTATTCATACATACATAGCTGCACAAATGTTTGTCGCTATATACATCCTGTATAATATTAATAATAATACAGCGAGTAAGTGTTATCACCATTGGACAGGAAGTGTCTGGATCACCAGCTTAAAATAAAGCAAAAATTGTCTGAAATAAGAATACTAATGTAGCCACCACATCCACAGTCTGGTAAGCTGCAACACCTTAAATTTTTGTTCTTGGGCTTGGATACACTTTAAATAATAATAAAAAAAAAACCCCATAGTATTATGAGACTTTCCAGTATCAGATTGTCCTAACAGGTCTACGTTCATGAAATCTAATTGGTTGCAATGAGCTACTGTACTTTGCAATTCATTTTATGGTACCGTTTTTACATGAGGCCACTTCCCCCTTATTCAAACTATATAGTCAAAAGCCAGCCATACTTGGATACAAATTTGGCTGGTTTAGCAAGGACCGGCAGTATTTCGATCCATGTACGGGCAGGGCGGCTGTGCAAAAGTTGATCTACTTCTTTTGGAACTTGTAGGGGTCTATTCTATTGCTATGAAACCTCAACATGTTTTCTTTCCTTTTTTTTTAAATTAGTAATCTTAAAGCAGAGCTCCACCCAAAAGGAGAAACTCCGCTTGTCTGCCTCTGCCACATTTGTCACCTTTGGGGGGGGTGCTTGATTCTGACAGGTACCCGCTCTCACTTCTCATGGTAAACTGAGACTCAGTTGAGAAGTTTGCCCCCCCTCCTCCCACCGCAGCCTTCTGGGACACTTCACTGGTCCCAGACGATTGCAGCCCATTCACAAAGCACACTGTGCTTCGCTCATGTGCAGTAGGAAACCTTCTGTGAAGCCGCCAGGCTTTAATGCCAGTTTCCCTTAGTCAAGATGACGGTGCCCATCACCCGATAGCCAATTGAAGAATTAGCTAGGGTGGGAATACCACTGGATGCCTGGACAGGTAAGTGTCCTGATATTAAAAGTCAGCAGCTACAGTATTTGGGGTGGGGGGAGCCTGGAGCTCCTCTATAAGTCTAACATTTTGTGTTCTGCTTACATTTAATTTAGGTGTTAACGCTTCTAATTTTTATTATTTTTTTTTGTATATATAGACTGTTACAAGACAAGTTCCAGCCAACTATGAGGTAAGAGAATACAATATGTTGTCCTACAGGTAATGAAAGCAGACATTTGCTTTCCTTCCAGATAAATCACTCTCAGAAACACGGATTCGCCCCTCTGCACTTCATATAGGCTTATGCCCCATACACACGATCAGAAATTCCTGCAGCAAAAATCCGATGTGAGCCTTTGGTTGGAAATTCCGACCATGTGTACGCTCCATCGGACTTTTGCTGGTGGAATTTCCGCCAGCAAAATATTGAGAGCAAGTTCTCTATTTTTCCGATGGAAAAAGTTCCAAATGGAAATTCCGTTCGTCTGTAGCTATGCCGACGCGCAAAATTCCTATGCATGCTCGGAAGCAATTCGACGCATGCTCGGAAGCATTGAACTTAATTTTCTCGGCTCATCATATTGTTGTACGTCACCGCGTTCTTGGCGGTCGAAAGTTCCGAGAACTTTTGTGTGACCGTGTGTACGCAAGCCAAGCTTGAGCGGAATTCCGTCGGAAAACCATCCAAGATTTTTCCGACGGAAAATCCGCTTGTGTGTATGGGGCATTAGTGATTAGCTTGTAACTGTAAGTTCCTGGGTTCAGTCCAGGAATCATATTTGTTCATGTCACTGTGACCAATTAAAGCCATAGTTGGCTCTCTTTTGTACAACTTCTGCCTTGTAACTGCTTGATCCCCCAACATATAATGTTTGTATAATTCCTCTCTAGGTAACTGAAATATAAATATGAATTTGTATAGCATGATGTCAGAATTGTTGCTTACTCCTTGATGCATCCTCTTTGTTCTGGTCTTGTTTCGGTCAAGGTAACACAAATCTAAATTGTTTTAGAAGTCATCTCTTAAAGCCATGATGGCTTATTCTATAACAAAAAAAAAAAAAATTTAAAGCCCAAATTCATCCAATACTTTATATCTAAATATTTTTTGGGATAGAGCAAGGAGAGGTTAGAGTCGCTGTCTTGTTTTTATTTCTGTCTGTGAGATTTCCACTCATTTTCTGTTAGGATAGAATGAGATAGAAAATCTCTTGAATGGGGACACAGACACAAAAACACATATTTAGAAGAGTGGGGAAATATTGATTAGTGAGGAGAACACTTATGTCGCATACACACGATCAGAATTGTGGTCGGAAAAAGCTCTGATGGTTTTCCCGTTGGAATTCCAGCGGGATTTCGCTCAAACTGTCTTGCATACACACGGTCACACCACCGTTCTGACCATCAAGAATGCGGTGACGTACAACGCGGACGACGGGACTAGAAAAAGGAGGTTCACTAGCCAGTAGCCAATAGCCAATAGCTTGCGTCTCGTAGTTGAATCTGAGCATGGGTGAGTTTTTGCGCGTCGGAATTGCATACACACGATCGAAATTTCCCATAGAAACCTTTTCCTTTGGAAAAATTGAGAACCTGCTCTCAATCTTTTGCTAGCGGAAATTCGGCCAGAAAAATTCAGATGGAGCATACACACGGTCGCATTTTCCAACGAAAAGCTCTCATCGGTCTTTTGCTGGCCGAAATTCCGACCGTGTGTTCGTGGCATTAGAGCTGATTGGAGGAAAGAGACCCCTCACCTTCACACAGCTCACAGGAACAGAGCTGAGGCTCTCAATCAGCTGGCATTTCCTCCCCTGTCACCATTTTTCCTCCCCTGTCATAATCTTGTTCCACGCCAGTGACACTGAAGCTAATGAAGTAACTGGATCAATTTGAAAGCAAAACGATCAGTTTTAGAAGGAGAGCTCAGGATTGACAGCCTCCATGTTTTTTCTTTACCATTCAAAAATAGACATATGACTATAGACAACGGCATACATTCATTCCTGTGTTTTCTGCAGACTTCTCTTAAACAGCTGAGAACAGTTCCTGAGAACTTGCCATCACCATCGGACAAATTCCACTTGAAGTACCAGGAGTATGAAGAGGAGATGAAGAACAGCTATAAACAGTACACTATGAGAGGAAAGGCCAGGCATACACAGCATGCTGGAAGACAGGAGGTAATTACACGTGTCAATCCATTTTAATTTACTAAAAACAAATTAACTGCCACATTGTGCTCCTTTAATCCTTCATGATAACTAGAGGGTAGGCAATCTTATCTTGGCAGTATAATCTTCATATGGTGTGTTCATATGTTCTATTTCAAGGAATCCTTCTGTACTCATTTAACTTATCCAAATTATTTCAGTGAAATTCCTATGGGGTTCCCGTGGTTTCCAATGTCAGCCAAGGCAAATACAATGTTTTTGCATACTTACTAATATTATAATTGGAAAGTTGTACCCTGCCAGTGGACAAGAGGGGTTTAGAGTGTAAAAACAATCCAATATTAAAAGTTAGGCAGAATAATAGTCATTTTACATCTTCCTACAAAATAAAACACTTAAATTGGCATACACATACCACAAAATAAATCACTAGATAGAAGTTATAGGATCCAATTTCTGGTCTTTTTTTCTATATGGTCTTTACATGATTTGCACCATTTCATGCAAGTGTGAATGATAATGTATGTGGAATAGAATGGGCAGACATCCCCGGTACAAGCCTTATCCAAAAACAACTAGTTCAGTTGAAAAGTCAAGTCTGAATGTGTAATTTTGCCCCCTGGAACCTAGGAAGAATGATTAGCCAAACTGAATTTTTTTACTCTTGAGAAGAGGCAAATAGGGGGGATATATTCTCCTTAAGGCTGGATTCACACAGCTGGTTTCCCCGCATCCAATTCACACAGCAGGAGATTGTGACGGGCTGTCTATGGAGCCAGTTCACATATCTCTGCAGGGGCTCCTGTGTGGTTTGCACAGGGCCCTCTGTGTCTTTTGATCCCTTTCAGGTCCGAATTTAGCTCAACCTTCGGGCCGGAATCGGACCTGAAACGGTGAATGAGGACATACCGGACTCATGCTGTGGGGCGATGCGTGCTCATATGGGAACCCAGCCTAAAGAAATACACAAAGGGGAGATTTACTAAAACTGGTGCACACAACTGTCCGAATCCACAGTTCGCACTGCAATCTGTGAACCAATCTGAGGGTGCCGTTAACGTTGTATTGACACCCGCAACGGTTCGCAGAGGGCAGTGTGAACTGCCTGCAGGAAAGATACTGGAACCGGCGCTGGAATCATGCTGGCTCCCGCGTCGCTATAGTGTGAACCCAGACTCAGTGCGGGTTCATGCACAGATGTCTATTGAAATTGCCCCCGAAGTTCCGGAACTACTCTTGGGAATTGGTGGCGTTCCGCAAAGTTGGCGTCACACCGATTCGGACGGTGATGTTGCTGGCATTAGAATTTGTCTTGTCAAATCGCATGTCAAATTTGTTTGATGTGAATGGTGCCTAAAACATAGAAGCTGACTGGTTACTATGAACAGTTGCACTAGATTCTGTGTGCATCGGTGTTGGTGATTTTCCCTCAAATGATCCATATAGTAAACAAAAGTGTTAATTTGTTGAGATTAACTCTTCCCACTGACTGCAAACATACATGCAGCCTCACGGAAGTAGGCTTTTTTCCGTGGGGCCGCATATATGTGTATCTCCCTTTGTGCTGGGAGTGCGCTGTACAGTGCGTGGGTACAAACAACAAATAACATAACACATATGTATTATCCCTGCAATCGTCAGGAGCAGGAGAATTTATTTTGGGTTCTTCTTTGGTGGTAAATTATGATAATAATATATAGCTATATTTAAAAAAAAAATTATATATATATATTTTTATTATTATTATTGTGGGCCAGTTTTCCTATATATTACCATTTACCAACAAAAGATTCTTTTTATCCTGGAAAAAAAAAACAAGGTATAATCCACCTGGATTTACAAAGTAGTTGTGACGATATGTACAGTTTTGCTAACACATGTCAAAATTGCAAATTTGTGCTTAGGTCTTTAAATTTGTTTTACCCTTAAGCGTGAAAGAAGGTGATTTAAAAAGACAAGGGGCACTCTGCACCTAGAGGAAAAGGGTTTTAATGTCCTCATTCCAAAATAGTTTTTCACAGTCTAAAAATGTGCAATGGCTGTTGATCGTTTCAAAAAGGGTCTGGATATGTTTCTAAATATAAAAAATATGAATTTATTTATTTTTTTAGAAACTCCTGCATTTAGACTCAGGGAATATCCAGTTACCCATGGGAATTGGGAAGGTTTTTTGTTTCTGGTCAGGACTAAAGCACCCCTCAATGCAAGAAAAAAAGTATTTTTTTTGGTTATTTTTTTTGGTATTGCTGCATTCTTGAGGCATGCCACAATGCACATTGTACAACACACATCATTCATTTTTAACAGCACACAAAGACAGCGCACCTGGATTGCAGTGCACCACAACAGGTGGAGGGTAATACTCTACTATGCATTTTGGCAAACTGCTGTGGAAAAAATGGTGCAGGAGTGGTGTCTTAATGCAACTGAAATGAATGGGTTGCCATAACGCAATGCGTGTTAATGATGGATATAACACCAGAATGAAAAGGTGCGAAGGAGGCCTTAGATGAGGATGTCTTTTACTATCCACAGACAAAAGGATCAATTCCTAATCCAGTCAAAATCAGTCTAATTGGACAACGATCATCTTAGTAATTATTATGTTATGCAAATAATCTAACGAGTAATCACTAATATGTAAATATACATCTAGCAAGTTTGCTAGTTGATGTGATTTAAGTTAAATGTAATCTTTCTTTTGATTATAAAAATGTAATTGGTTACAATTTGATGTGTGATCCTCTTGCTTTCTCCAAATATAATCTATGGTGGCCTATCAGATCTTATGCAAAGTCAGAAATGTTAATAAACTCAGCCTATGCATCAGAAAGCATCAGAAGCTGTCTGTGTAAAATACTGTAATAATATGGGACGGCCAGCAGAGGTCACACCACAGCCTGCAGAACTGAATATACAAGTGTGGAGGGCTAGTTCTGTGTGTGTGTGTGTGTGTGTGTGTGTGTGTATATATGTGTGTGTGTGTATATATATATATATATATATATATGAGAGAGAAATCTATCTATCTATCTATCTATATATATATATATATATATATATATATATATATATATATATATATATATATATATATATATATATGTTTCATATATATATATATATATATATATATATATATATATATATATATATATATATATATATATATATAGTCATGGCCCAAATTGTTGGCATCCCAGAAATGTTTCCATAAAATCAAGTATTTCTCACAGAAAAGTATTGCAGTAACACATGCTTTGCTATACACATGTTTATTCCCTTTGTGTGTATTGGAACAAAACAAAAAAAGGGAGGAAAACAAGCAAATTGGACATAATATCACACAAAACTCCAAAAATTGGCTGGTCAAAATTCTTGGCACCCTTAACTTAATATTTGGTTGCACACCCTTTGGAAAAAATAACTGAAATCAGTCGCTTCCTATAACCATCAATTAGCTTCTTACACTTCTCACCCGGAATTTTGGGCCACTCTTCCTTTGCAAACTGCTCCGGGTCTCTCTTATTGGAAGGGCGCCTTTTCCCAACAGCAATTTTAAGATCTCTCCGCAGGTGTTCAATGGGATTTTGATCTGGACTCATTGCTGGCCACTTTAGAACTCCCCAGCGCTTTGTTGCCATGCATTTCTGGGTGCTTTTTGATGTATGCTTGGGGTCATTGTCCTGCTGGAAGACCCAAGATCTCGGACACAAACCCAGCTTTCTGACACTGCGCTCTACAGTATGACCCTTTGGTAATCCTCAGATTCAGATTCCATGATACTTTGCACACATTCAAGGCACCCAGGGCCAGAGGCAGCAAAATAACCCCAAAACATCATTGAACCTTTACCATATTTCACTGTAGGTACTGTGTTCTTTTCTTTGTAGGCCTCATTCCATTTTCAGTAAACAGTAGAATGATGTGCTTTTCCAAAAAGCTCTATCTTGGTCTCATCTGTCCACAAGACATTTTCCCAGAAGGGTTTTGGCTTACTCAAGTACATTTTGGCAAACTGTAGTCTTGCTTTTTTTATGTCTCTGTGTCAGCAGTGGGGTCCTCCTGGGTCTCCTGCCATAGCGTTTCATTTCATTTAAATGTTGACGGATAGTTTGCGCTGACACTGATGCTCCCTGAGCCTGCAGGACAGCTTGAATTTCTTTGGAACTTGTTTGGGGCTGCTTATCCACCATCCGGTTTATCCTGCGTTGCAACCTTTCATCAATTTTTCTCTTCTGTACACGCCCAGAGAGATTAGCTACAGTGCCATGGGTTGCAAACTTCTTAAAAATGTTGCGCACTGTGGACAAAGGCAAATCTAGATCTCTGGAGATGGACTTGTAACCTTGAGATTGTTGATATTTTTCCACAATTTTGGTTCTCAAGTCCTCAGACAGTTCTCTTCTCCTCTTTCTGTTGTCCATGTTTAGTGTGGCACACACAGACACACAATGCAAAGACTTATGCCGCGTACATATAATTGGATTATCCGGCAGACAGAGTCTGCCGGACAATGCGCCCATGTGTGGGCTCCGGCGGACTTTTTGTTCCCAAAAGTTCGGCGGACTTAGAAAGAAGTTTTGACTCAAAATTGTCCGCTGGACTCGGCAGTCCGGCGGACAATTCGCTCGTCTGTGTGCTAGTCTGCCGGACTTTTGAAATGAACGGACCCACACACGGAGAAAAGTCTGTTTATTTTGAATGTGGCTCCGGGTAGACGGAACTAGCGAAGGAAGTCAATGTCGCCGCCTCCATCGGCGAGATTGACACCTCACTAGCTCCGTCACTTGGTATGGATTTAAAGGGGAAGCCCTACGCTGAAAAAACAGTGTGGGGGTCCCCCAAAAGTCCATAGCAGACCCTTATCAGAGCACGCAGCCTGACCGGTCAAGAAAGGGGGTGGGGATGAGCGAGCGCCCACTCTCCTAAACCGTACCAGGCCGCGTGCCCTCAACATGGGGGGTGCACCTTGTCCCCATGTCGATGAGGACAAGGACCTCTTCCCGACAACCCTGGCCGTTGGTTGTCGGGGTCTGCGGGCGGGGGTGTTGTGTTTTTTTTATCTACGCTTTTTTTCCCGAGGTGAATGGGTAGGGAATACAACGTACCCCATGCTCATTCACATAGGGTAGGGGGCCGGAATCTGGGGGCCCCCTTATTAAAGGGGGCTCCTGGATTCTGATAAGCCCCCTGCCTGCAGACCCCGACAACCAAAAGCCAGGGTTGTCGGAAAGAGGCCCTTGTCCTCATCAACATGGGGACAAGGTGCTTTGGGGTGTGGGGGCCACAGGGCCCCCCTTCCCCAAAGCACCCCCCATGTTGAGGGCACGTGGCCTGGTACGGCTCAGGAGGAGGGGCTCATCCCCACCCCCTTTTCTGACCGGCTGGGCTGTGTGCTCGGATAAGGGTTTGCTATTTGTGTAGGGCTTCCTCTTTAAATCCATACCAGGTGACGGGCTAGTGAGGTGTCAATCTCGCTGATGGAAGCGGCAACATTCACTTCCTTAGCTAGTTCCATCAACCTGGAGCCACATTCAAAATGAACGGACTTTACTCCGTGTGTGGGCAAGTCCGTTCATTTCAAAAGTCCGGTGGACTCCCGCCATAGTCTGGCGGATTGTCCGCCGGACCTAGTCCGCCGGAAAAGTCTGGTCGTGTGTGGGCAGGTCCACTCGTTTGGAAAGCCCGGCGGACCTCCGCTGCAAAGTCCGGCGGGTTGTCCGCCGGACTAAGTCCACTGGGTAGTCCGATCGTGTGTACGTGGCATAAGTGAACTTCTCTCCTTTTTATCTACTTTCCGGTGTGATTTTTATATTGCTCACACCTGTTACTTGCCCCAGGTGAGTTTAACCACTTCCCACCCGGCCAATGCATATATACGGCCGGGTGGGAGCCGTCTACTCCTGATAGGCCGTTCAGGAACGTCCTTCAGGAGTAGCGGGATCGCGCGCACTCGCGCAGCGGCCGGATCCCGATGTGCTCGTGTCACCCGGACACGGCACATCTCAGATCGGCAGGAGGGCTCTGTGATTGGCCCTCCTGATCACATGACGGCCGTGTCCAATCACGGCCGTCATGTGATGTAAACAAACAGCCGGTTGCTAGGCAATCGGCTCTCCTCTCCTCACACGGAAGTCACCGCTGAGGAGAGGAGAGCAGAACGCTGCAGCCGGCTGATGATCAGTGAGTATGGGCTGCTTTTTACAGCTTTTTACTCACTGATCATTAGTGTAGTGTAAACACACAACACACTACACAGTACAAACACAGTCCCCACATATGTCCCCAAAACACACATGTCCCCAAAACATACATGTCCCCAAATAATAAAAACACATGTCCCTAATAATAAAAACATGTCCCCCACATATGTCCCACTAAAATCACATGTCCCAATGATTATCTGCACACATATGTACGTGATCACCTGCACACATATGTACATGATCATTTGCGTACATATGTCCGTGATCACACAAACCAATTATTATACACTTAACGGAATTTTTTTTACCAAAAACATGTAGCAGAATACATTTTGGCTTAAATTTATGACAAAATTTGATTTTATTGGATTTCTTTTCAAATAGAAAAAAGAAAATATTGTTTTTTTTCCAAATTTCCGCTATTTTTGCGATATAAAAAAAAACGGAGTCGTGAATAAATAACACCAAAATAAAGCTCTATTTGTGCGAACAAAATGATAACAATTTCATTTGGGTACAGTGTAGCATGACCGCGCAATTGTCACTGAAAGCGATAGAGCGCTGAAAGCTGAAAATTGGGCTGGGAAGGAAGGGGGTGAAAGTGCCCTGTATTGTAGTGGTTAAAGGAGCATCACATGCTTGAAACAATCTTATTTATCCACAATTTTGAAAGAGTGCCAAGAGTTTTGACCGGCCCATTTTTGCAATTTTGTGTGACATCATGTTCAGTTTGCTTTTTTTCCTCTTTTATTGTTTTATTTTAATACACACAAAGGGAATAAACTTGTGTATAGCAAAACATGTGTTACTGCAATACATTTCTGTGACAAATACTTGATTTTCTGGAAAAATGTCTGGGGTGCCAGCAATTTCGGCCATGGCTATATATATATATATATATATATATATATATATATATATATATATTATAGATATAGATAGATATATAGATATACTGTATATATAGATAGAAATATACAGTATATGCAGTTTTTAAAAGAGGACCTGTTATTTTTAAATAGCAGATGTTATTTAGGTGTAATTCCATCCCTTGTAATTCATTATTTAAAACTCTCGTTTGTTCAGTGGAATCCCAGTTTACTTTTAAAAGCTAATTCTTTAAGCACATTAATATCAGTTTTATTAAATCTTACTGCACACATAAACATTGGGTTCATTGCTATATCAGATTTTTCTTTGAAATACTTGTTGCAGAATTTGAATCTAGAGTTCAAATAGTAGGATTCGATTTTTTTAACAAATTACTAAATGTAGGTGTTACCCCTAGTTAGGTATCATGCTTCCTACAATATCACACTGCCCTCATTATTAGTTTAGCCATTAATATTTTTAGGTTACATAGATTTATTTATCTATATATCTGTCTCTCTGATTTCTTTCTGTTACTCTACTTCTTTATTTTTGCCTATGCACTATGCATTTGCCCCTAATACAGAAAGCACTTTAGTCTGTTGGACTTTGAATGTTAAGGCCAGTGGCAGTGTAACCATTGTAAGTTAGCTAGAATAGCACAGCTAATATTAGATCCAGGTTATAGGGAAACATTTGCTCATTGCCAACTAGGAATCTATGCAAGAAAAGGTTCTTTTCAGTGTTCAGGGAAAAAGAATTGTTTTTGCTGCAGAGAAAAGGAAAGAAAGAATGCTAACAACAACTAAAATACAACGTACACTATTTAAACCTACTTTTAAAAATAACCATTCAGTGCTTTAAGTGTTCTCTTTTTGCTTGTATAATTGAATGCTAGATTTCCTCTTATCTATAAGTCTTGTGTTATGTCCTCAACAAATAATACTAGCCTAATAGAGATTGGGTATGGTTATAATTTAGGAAAAAAGAGTGCTTCCAACTAATTAAATGTGATAATCAAAAGAATTAGTACCGCACTTTAACCACTTCCCATCCAAGCTAGTTCTGGCACTTCGCTCCTAAATGTAAAAATCATATTTTTTTTCTTGTAGAAAACTACTCAGAAGCCCCAAACATTATATATGCTTTTTTAGGGGAGACTGTAGGGAATAAAACGACTGTCGTTGCAACTTTTTATGTTACAAGGTATTTGTGCAGCGATTTTTCAAACACTTTTTTGGGGAAAAAAAAATATTTTAATGGATTAAAGAAAAAAAAACAGGTTAGCTGTTTAGAGTTACATAGGAGGTATTGCGCTAGAATTGTTGCTTTTGCTCTAACGCACGTGGCGATATGTTACATGTGTCATCTGAATGCCGTTTACATATGTAGGTGCGACTTAGGTATGCGTTCGCTGTGTGCGCTGGGATGGGGGCACTTTTACATTTTTTTTTTATTCTTTATTTTACTTTTCTTTTTCTTTTTTTTTACACTTTTTCTTAAAAAAATTTTGATCACTTTTATTCCAATTACAAGGAATGTAAACATCCCCTGTAATAGGAATAATGCGTGACAGGACCTCTTTATGGAGAGATGTGGGGTCTGTAAGACCCCACATCTCTCCTTCAGGCTGGAAAGGCTGAGATTAAAAAAAAATAAACTGTCTCTGCATTTCCAGCTGCATTCCCGGCATTGTTTATTTCCGCCGGCCCAAACGTGATGTCATAACTTCGCGCCCGGGCCTCCAAGGCTCATAGGGATGACTAGGGACCATCTGGTCACCAGGAATCTCTATGGTCAACTTCCGGTGGCAACCGATTCATTTTCCGGCTCAACGATCGCAGGGGCAAGACAGTAGAAGCACCGGAAAGGCGGCGTCATATGACGTACCTTGGGCAGGAATTAGTTAAATACTGCAAAGTGTAAATAAAGTGCTACAACACAAAAATTCCCCAAAGTGATATTTGTTAATGCAAAAGAAACCTTTTTCTGCGATTCTAGATTATAATCTGCTGTGTGATCGCTATCCCCCACCAAATGGTAGGCAAAACTCACCAGACCTTTTGTTACAGAAGGTCAAACTTGCCCAGAAGTAACTAATGGCAGCCTCCACAGTATAACGTCTTTGGTTACACCTTACAAGTGCAATATAGTACTATTTGTATTGCAAGTAATTTAGCAGTGGGACAAAATCTATTTTGGGTCAGCTGGCATTATTGACACAGTCCAATGCTTATCTGCTCGCAGGTTCTGAGCCTGCTCTATATATTACATACCATACAGATAGCAAAACCAAAGTGACATATCCTAGGCCTTAGCATTTCATCACTCAGATATTAAAGGATCTGCAGGGTCAGATTTGTGTCCTTGGATAAGGACGTAGCAAAGTCCAGTTAATTTACTTATTGTTATTTTAGCTTTTTTAAAGCGGAACTACACCACATCTAAGCACCACAAACCAAAAACACTATTTAATTCATTTTAAAATTCAGAGCAAACTCACCCTTCTGTCCATGTTTCCATGCTTTATTTTTCTAAGAAAGCACTTTGAAAAACACCCCCCTATCATTTATGGAAGTAACCATTTTGAGTAAGGGCAGATGATTCATGTAGTATTTACTTCCTAGAATCAATCTGCCCTTAGTTCAGGCATGCCAGCAGGGGGCTGTGCTTAGCTGAGAAAGCCCCTTTCCTCTTCTGAAGGGATCTATGACATAATTTTCCTAGTCCTGGAAACAAGGAAGTAACTGAAGATTTTTTTTTTTTTTAAACAGGTAAAAATGATATATGTACTTTCCTATCTATTTACTAATGCTAGCAGTATACGGATTAAAAGTAATCATTGTGTTTGAATAAAATGCACATATCACATTCCACTTAAAGAGGAAGTAAACCCTGGTCACGTGGGCCAATGACATTGGCACATATGCCGCAGTCATCAGTGCTCAGCTTTTTAGTAAATATTGCCTATACTGTTGAGGTTTAGGAGATATTTCACGCACCTAGCGGTAAGCCTTCATATAGGCTTACCTGTAGGTAAAAGTGGTACACTTGTACAGGGTGTACAACCACTTTAAGACCACAGTTCCTTTTTAAAAAAGCACTTGGATAGGACCTGGTCTCAGCGGCTCCTGCATGTCCCAGGGTGGGTGCAGGCTGTTTCCAGAACTAAGAACAAGGTCTAATCAGCTCTTAGGTTTCTGATGCTTTCACAGATTGCTTCATAGGAAAGCATTGCAAGGCTAGGTTCACACTGTCACGTTTTGTACAGATCATGTTTGCACAAGCACATCAGCCTATTCATTTGAATGGGATGCTTTACCTGCAGTATAATTGCTTTTGCTCCATGCGATTTCCCGCTCCTGAAAACTAAGAATGAATGGCACCCTGGCGCTTCTGCAAAAGTGTAGAACATTTTGGCTGTGGGTGCAGAAACAAATGCCATTTTACATGCTATCCTGCAGCCACAACCTAGCTTAAATGGGAAAATAAACAGAATACTTTCAAATGAGGTTAGGCCACTTTCATTTGGTATGGAGGCCAATGCAGAACTGTTGAAACTCCAGCCTTTCCCTTCAGTAGCAGAATACTGGTATAGCAATCCATTGTTGGATGATTGCAGCCAGCAATAGATAACTGTTAGAAGTAATCTGCTTCTGCACAACTGCCTGGGGGTCCAGCTATATGTGGATGCACAGTTACCTTACATAAATTACAAAGTTACATTTTCTATTTTTTCCCAGCATTTATTTCTTATAAAAAACAGAGAAATATGGCTACCAAATAAAAGCCCTATCTGTCCTGAAAAAACCCCCCAAAAATGCATTAAATTGGATGTAAACACAATTTTATTTTATTTTTTTAATTAAGGCTTACACCTTGTACAGTATAGGATTTCATGGCATCTGTGCCCAGTCTTTTCACAAAGTTAAGCTCTGAACAATTCTCTTATCTTTTTTCAGTAAAATAAGAACTGACACACACAGAAATAGGAGTCAGTTCTTCCCCCTTGCTGTGAGTGACGGGTGATTTACATATCTCATGCACAAGCCTAAGTAGAGACATTCTGTGTACTTCCCCCCTCCTTTCTTCTCCAGCACTCCCAGGATTGGCTGCTCTACACCTCAGCATGATTTGGTGACTTTTCTGGGTTTTGACTGGATGTTAGTGATCATAGCAGAAGTTCAGTGTAAGAAATACACATGAGAAAATGCATGTTGAAAAGGGGAGTGTATAGGTGGGCGGGGCATCTACTGACTTCACGATTCCACCCACCGAGCTCTGGACAACAGACCCACACACAAAATCTGCAGTTTTTCAGGTCTCAAAACAGACAGAGGGGAGACATTTGACAGGTAAGGATACATGCAGGAGGCATGTATATCCTTATAGATAACCCCTATAGCAGTAGTTTAGAAAGGATGAGAGTGGGTTAACATCCACTTTAAGGTCAACTACAAACACCGGCAAAAGTGAAAAAAAAAAAAGGTTTGAGACTCAAGGAAGTTTAGGGAGAAAAAAAGGCTTGGGGACTCAAGAGGTTAATATAAGAAACAAAAAATTGAAATTCCCTGCCTTTTCAAAAATCTGCAAGCTTGTTATGCCATTTCTGTAACGGCAGAGGACTAAAAGCCAAACCATTCTATATTTATATAGCAAAGAAAAATATTTTTCAAGGATCAATATTTTATATAAGTGTCAAATAAATGTCTTTCCTTGTTCTTTAACAATATGCTAATTAGAAACTTGCTGACAGCTTTACCTAATAACAATTTAAAAAGAGAAAAACTCTATTTAGCACATACACACCATGCCTGTACCTAACAAAACACAGAAAAATAATTCTTTGTAACATGATATCATTTTAAATTGGATATTGTTATGTGAATGTCATAAGTCAAATGTGGTTGATTTACTAAAAGCAAAAAAACTGTGCACTTTGCAAGTGCAATGGCTCCAGGGCTTAGTAAATGAGGGGAAGCTTTGCTGACTTCCAGCATCCAATCATGTTCAAACAAAAAATGCTGCTTTATTTATTAAACATTTCCTTGCATGTGATTGTATTTTATTTGCAAAGTGGAGCTTCACCTCATTTACTAAGTTCAGGAGCAACTGTGCAAAGTGCAAAGTCTAGTTGCCCAATTTGATTACACTATTTATAAAAAAAAAAAAGCATCTATTTTCCTGACTACCTATCATTCTTGAGTCCCTAAAGTACCAGAACAGGAGAAACACCCACAAAATATCCACAGTTTGGAAAACAAACACCCCAAGGTATTTTCTGAAAGGCATAATGAGTGTTTTTAAAAAGTCATTTTTTGCCATACGTTTTTAGAAAATGCAGGAAATAAAATAAAAATTGACACAAAGTTATCAATTAATAAGACATGCACATTATAGGCATACTTAGAATTAAATTCCCAAACACATTCTGCTACCACTCCAAGTATAGCGATACCATATGTGTAGGTCTTTTTTACAACCTGTCCACAAAACCCAAGGCATTTCCAGGGGCATAATATACACATCTAATTTCCTGACTACTTGTCAAATTTTTGGAGTCCCTGGAGTATCAGAACAGTAGAAACACCCACAAATTGATCACATTTTGAAACCCCAAGGTATTTTCTAGGAGGCATGGTGAATCGTTTGAAGACTTCATTATTTTGCCTCAGACTTTTGGAAAATGCGGAATGAAAATGTAAATGTATTTCTTTACACAAAGTTGTCAATTAATAAGATATTTTTGACACACAGCATAGCCACACATGCTTGTGTAAGACTTATTCACAGTCTAACCACATGAGGGAGGGGGCCCAAAATTCAAGGAGCACCTTCAGGCTTTCTAGGGGCATACGTAATATAATATCCTGTCTATATAATGCTTTTTGGAGGCCCTGTAACACCAGAACAGTTGAAACACCCACAAAATGACCACATTTTGCAGCGTAAACACACCATTGTATTTTATAGTAATAGGCATGGTAAGTCTTTTGAAAACTTAATTTTTTTTGCCACAAGTTTTTGGAAAATGCAGAAAGGAAATAAAGAGAATTTTTTTACACAAAGTTGTCAATTAATAAGATATTTTTCACACACAGCATGGACATACTTGCCATTAAATTCCAAAACACATTCTGCTACTCCTGCCAAGTGTGTTGATCCCACATGTGTGAGACTTTTCCACTGAGTATATAGAAGACATTATATCTTGTGTATCACAGAAATCGTATCAAAGTGAATGTACTGTAATCTTCACCTTTATATGAATGGTCAGGGACTATAGCTTAGTGAAGCGTCAACTATAAAAGTCTCTGATCCTATAAGCCAATCAAGCCTAGCCTACTGGTACATGGCTTCCCCCAGGAATGCCATGTTCACTGGCCAGGAAGTACAGAGTCGTGAAGAAAGGAAGAAGAAATTAGTTCCTGTGATTCCGGGGGGTGCAGTTGTCTGCAGGGGACTGCTTGGTCTGATGACTAGCAGGAATATAGTCATTTGGACATGCAGATGGGTAAGTTTAGGTGGCAAGCAGAGACATGGTCAGCAAACCATCTAAAAAATCTAAAAAGTTCATAGATTTGAGACATGCTGGATACCAAAATGTCTCTACAATTATAAGTTCCAAATACTCTCAACAAATAAATAAGAGATATAGCAATAAGTGATTTTTTTTTTTTTGTGAAAGAAAGCCAGACGTGCAGTTTAAACATCACCCAAAGTTCTCCACCATACCCCCTTAGTGAGAATGACTCACTGGTGAAATTTGCCTCACATAAATTCTTGGCAAACAGTGCTTTATCACAGCACTCCATCTGGTTCCTGGAAGTTCCACTTGTTTCAGGAATTTCCCTTTGATAGATTCTTCAAATATCAGTTAAAAACTCCCATAGTCCATTACTGTAATAACTGGTTAACATTTATGATCAGCAAACAGGCAATGGATTGGTCAAGGCAGCAGGCGGAAAAGTGGTCAATAAAAAGGCCAGGGTCAGTACAGGCAAGGGGCAGAGGCAACACTATGTGGTGGTGATTAGGAACACTGTTGGTGGCTGCACTTATCTGGTGACACTGGGACATGTGTAGCGGTGGTCAGGAACATTTTTGCTGGCTTACACTGGTCTGGTGACACTGGGACTAACGTGGCAGCAATTATGAACACTGTTGCTGACTTAGACTGGTCTGGTGACACTGGGTCTGGTGTATAATCAATCAGGTTTCTAGCATACACCAGCCTGGTGACACTGCCATCGGTGTGACAGGGATAAGGGACACTGTCACAGGTGTGGCAGTGATCAGGGACACTGGGACTGCTTTTGGGAAGATTAGGGGCACTGCGACTGGTGCAGGATTGATTGGGGACACTGTGACTGGTATGGTGCTAATTAGGGGCACTCACTGGTAGCACTGGTCTTGTAACATTGTACTGCTGTAGTAGTGATCATAGACAATGTCTGGCACCACTGACATACAGTGATATAAGAGCAGCCAGTCATTGCGTATTATGCATGATATTTTTTTACATTTTACATACTGTCACTAGAGCAGTACAATTTCACCTTAGTGACAATTTACTGCTTTGCGCAGGTGATTGGATTCTTTTTTTTTTTTTTACACTGTGTAAATAATCACTTCTTACACTATTCAAATCCATACATGCAGCCTTTATTTACTACTGTGATCACAGTGATCACATGGTACAGGGCCAATGACGTTGGCCCGCCCCTGTTCCCCCAACATGTAATCTTCTGTGTCCAAGGGATACAGCGATCACAGATCTGCCTTGGGGCTTGCATGATTGGCAAGAACAGGATGCCGTACCAGTAAGACCTCCCGAATCAATGAAGCTCCCACTTGGCCATTAATATATAGTGGATGGGTGGGAAGCAATTGAATTGCTTTAGGTACAAACCAGACAATGGCTGCTAGACAGCCATGTTGCTGCCGCTACAAAGCTATGCTTTGGGGTGTATATAAAAAATGAGGGCATGTCACATTCATCAGACCACACCGCCTGCCACCGAGCCCAGAGAGGATGAATGAGGCCACATCGCAAGTGTGCTGCAACCACATTGCAAGCGCATTCATGCTGAAGTATGAAGGAAGTGTATTTCCACCCAATTGCCTGCTAACCACAGGCCACCCACTGCTGACAATGCAATCCACTGCAGATCAAAAGTCTACAGCTAAGCCCACGTAAAAGAAGTCTAATGCCACGTACACACACGACTGGTCTTTTTGACTGACTAGGTCTGATGGACTTTCGGTGGAGTTCCGACTGACTTTCCGAATGAATGGACTTGGACACACACAATCAAGCCAGTCCGATGGATTTGAACGTGATGATGTATGAGCGGACTAGAATAAGGAAGTTCATAGCCAGTAGCCAATAGCTGCCCTAGCGCCGGTTTTTGTCCGTCGGACTAGCATACACACGAATGGATTTCTCAATAGGAACTGGGTCTGGCGGAGTTCCGGCCGAAAAAATTGAAACATGTTCTATTTCTAAAGTCCGTCAGATTTTTGGACAGCAAAGGTCCGATGGAGCCCACACACAATCGTCCAACAGATCCGTTCCGTCGGACCTTTGCTGTCAAAGTCCGGTCGTGTGTACGCGGCATGAGTGCACATGGAATCTTTTTTTGCAAAATTCTAAAATAAAAAATGCAGTGGGCAGTACTAACCCACTCTTGGAATATCAAAACTGTGGCACTGCAAAAGCAACCACCATGTAACTATGGATTTGGCATGCATTTACCTTTTTAAAAAAAAAACATGTTATGCTAATAGAATTTCAGCCTGTCATTCCAGAAGAGACTGATCTAAAATAGATTCATCCTGCATAACGCAATTGGTTATTTTCATCAGCAGTCTGTCATCTTACACCCACAAGTTAACTTTGTGTGACCAAGCTTCAGTAGTGTTTCTAAATGAACTACAGCTAAAATGAGATATATACATCTTGATAAGATTTGATTAAATTTTTTTTTTTTTAGCTGTACATTTGAAAGTCCTAGACTGCTGCTTGTATCAACGTCCATAGTGTCTGGACAGTGGAGATGTTGGCAGCTATGTATGTGTGCCCCCCCCCCCCCCCAAAAAAAAGTACAATTAATTTTCCAACTGATTTACTTGCTCTGATTCTTCTCTACTGTTGCGGCAGGCAGGACCACCTGAAGAACAAGGTTTTGGCATCATAACACCATTGGATAATAAGGTTCAACTTCAGCAGTGCTATACCAGCAAACCGTATTCGGCACAGCAGAGCCTCAGGAAACTGGAAGCTGTAAGTCATAGAACAAGAGTATGTATTATTATAATTCACTTTGGGAGCTGCATACCATGTAAACACATCTAGCTTTAAAGACAATAAGCCCTTTATATACAGTAGGTACATCAGAAAATGTAAAGTGGAGCAATGAAAACACTAAACAAAAATCATTGTTTTCAATTCCATTAAAGCTTATGAAATGTGAAATGTGATTGCTTTCATTTCAACCACTTAAGCCCCGGACCATTTGGCTGGCCAAGGACCAGAGCATTTTTTGCGATTCGGCACTGCGTCACTTTAACTGACAATTGTGCGGTTGTGTGACGTGGCTCCCAAACAAAATCGACATCCTTTTTTTTCCCCACAAATAGAGCTTTCTTTTGGTGGTATTTGATCACCTCTGCGGTTTTTATTTTTTGCGCTATAAAAAACAATCGCCAATTTTGAAAAAAACTAATTTTTTTTTTACTTTTTGCTATAATAAATATCCATAAAAAATATATAAAATTTTTTTTTTCCTCAGTTTAGGCCAATACACATTCTTCTACATATTTTTGGTAAAAAAAAATCGCATTAAGCGTTTATTAATTGGTTTGGGCAAAAGTTATAGCGTCTACAAAATAAGGCATAGTTTTATGGCATTTTTATTGATAATTTATTTTTTTACTAGTAATGGTGGTGATCAGTGATTTTTTATTATGACTGCAACATTATGGCGGACAGATCGGACACTTTTGGCGTGATTTTTGGACCATTCACATTTATACAGCGATCAGTGCAATCAAAATTTGCACTGATTACTGTGTAAATGTGACTGGCAGTGCAGAGGTTAACCACTAGGTGGCGCTGTATGGGGTTAAGTGTGTCCTAGGGAGTGATTATAACTGTGGGGGGGAGGGGCTGTGTGTAACACGTCACTGACCTCCGTTCCCGATTACAGGGAGCTGTGATCAGTGTCAGTAGGCAGAACGGGGCAAATGCTTGTTTACAATGCTTGTCCACGGGACCCACAAGCACACTCACGGAGCTCGTGGCGGGCACGCACGCGCCCGCAAGCCACTTCTTAAAGGGCAACGTACAGGTACGTGATTCAGCCTGTACGTGCCCTTCTGCCGCAGTATATGTGCGTGATGCGGTCGGGAAGCGGTTAAGATAATCTACCTCTTGCCTTCTGAAAGATTTACCTGCCCTTCATGACCAGGCCATTTTTTGTGATACGGCACTGCAAAAAAAAATCTAATTACATAGTAGATGAGGTTGAAAAAATGCACAAGTCCATCAAGTCCAACCTATGTGTGTGATTATATGTCAGTATTACATTGTATATCCCTGTATGTTGTGGTCGTTCAGATGGTTATCTAATAGTTTTTTTAAACTATCGATGCTCCCCGCTGATACCACTGCCTGTGTAAGGGAATTCCACATCCTTGCCGCTCTTATGCCCTGTACACACGGTCGGACATTCTGACCACAAAATCCGTAGTTTTTTTTTCCGATGGATTTTGTTCGAAACTGCTGTTGCATGCACACGGTCGGACAAAGTTGTCGGAAAATCCAATCGTTCAGAACATGGTGACATTTGTTGCGTACGACAGCACAACGTAGAGGCTAGTAGCCAATAGCTTTGGTCTTGTAATTTAATCTGAGCATGCGTGGCACTTTGTCCGTCGGAAGTCCGATCGTTTTTTTTTGTCGGAAAATTTTAGATCCTGCTCTCAAATTTTTGCAAAATCCAGATACACGTCTACAGGCCTTCCTTTATCTAGATGGCAGCTCACCTCCTCATAGAAGGTTAATAGATGTATTCCTAGCCAGTGCTTGTGTACTGTGGAGGAGGTGCTTTTACTAAGGTAAGGCATAGATCCTTATCTCGGCTTTTCAGGAACACAGGATCAATGACTTCCCTACTGACAGTTCTTTACATAGGCAGATCGCTGTTCTGCCTGTGTACTGCAAAATCGGCAGGTGCCCTGTGTGATCACAGCGGAATGAGCCACCGGCGGCGCACGTCCACGCCCGAGACCCTGAAGTGTCAGATCACTTACCAGGTATGTGATCTGGCACAGAGCGGCTGCCCTGCCGGATTATATCTACGGTGGGCGGTCCACAAGTGCTTAAAGCAGTTTAGCGTTCAAGGAATGATCTATTGTAAACTTACAATGGGCTAGCTTGGTTACATGTGATTAGTAGTATATTAGTAGTCTGTGCTACATACAATGAGTGCTCTTGTGTCCTGGCTGGCTGCTGCGGGAGCAACTTGCCGTCTGAACACTAACCTCCCTTGTTTAGCACTTTTCTTGCATTTTTTTTTCAAAGAATATAAGATGTGCTTTAATTGGATGAGGTGGTGGCTTCTTCTGTCCCTCCTCTCCACCTTGTCTTATTAGAGAACCCCTTGTATGCCTTAAAAAAGTTGTTTGATTAATGACAGAGATACGGAAGCAAGTGACCCCTTGTGTTCAGTGCAGGGGCGGACTGACAACTCATGGGGCCCCCAGGCAATAGGAGATTATCGGGCCCTCAGGCAATCAGAGATTATAGAACCACACAGTATACAATTACACAGTATACACATACATGTACACACAGTATACACAGACATGTTTCTATTGGCTGAGAAGGTCCTGAAGAGGTGGGGCAGCTATAATCTCAGGATTTTTAGACCAAAGAGATGTCAGTAAGGGACATTTCAGAGACAGATGTAAAAATAAAGAGATTTTTACATACTCTCCCTGGTTTTACTGAGGCTTGCAACCCTGATGGGGCCCCCTAGTGGGCCGGGGCCCTCGGGCAGTGCCTGAGTGGCCAAAGGGTCAGTCCGCCCCTGGTTCAGTGTAGAGACAGCAAATCACACTAGCAGTATCTAGAACAGGAAATCACTTCTGTATGTAGCACAAGATACTACAGTGAATTCCAGCATTTCCAGTGGCCGTCCGCATGTGACACATAAATAATTACATGTAAAAAAGCTAACCTAATAGATCATTCCTGGTTCAGCTTTACTGTGCCTTGATTCTGGATGAAATACTATGGAACAATACATTTCAGGTGAAGTATTCTTCTTATGCACTCTCAGAGTTAAAATGTATTTAAAAACAAGGCCAGGAGCACAAGTAGAGCAAACGAAGGGTAATTTCTCATATGAAGCAACACATGTTTTAGGTGCATTACTGCATGCATTTGTTTTTTTTAATGGCATATTTGGACATTTATTATGCAGAGTGAGTGAGAAGCATACAGAATAGTGATTTTCCATGAAGGCAAATTCACAAAAACTGCACAATAAATTTATTTCTATGGAGAAATCGTTAAAAAATGGGTCCAAGGTCTTGCATACTGGTGATCTGTCACAGATACATTCATGCCATAAATTTCTAAAGCCTTGTGTGCTGTACCCACACAAGTAGCAAATTAGTTCATGGTATCAAGCTCTTACAGCCATTCTCCCCGAAGGTTCTGTGGAACCCTGGGGTTCTTCCTTGAGCTGTAGCCGATTGACCTCCCATCTGATAGTGCTTGGATAGTTCCATGCTCAATGCCACTTGGCAGAGCCAGTGACATGACAACCGTGATCTTTGTAGCTGTAGGTAACTGGGCATTGTGACCGCCACTGTAAGCCCTTGTACACACGGTTGGACATTCCGACAACAAAATCCGTCAGATTTTGTCAGACGGATTTTGTCCGAAACTTGTGTTGCATACACACGGTCGCACAAAGTTGTCGGAAAATCCGATCATTTGTAACGCAACAACGTTATTTCGTTACGACGGGGCTACGTTCACGCTAGTAGCCAATAGCTTTGGTCTAGGAATTTGATCTGAGCATGCGTGGCACTTTGTCCCATCGGAATTCTCTACACACAATCGGACAAAGTCCGATCGGATCATGTTGTCGGAAAGTTTTATAGCCCAGCTCTAAAACTTTGTCCGTCGGATATTCCGACGGAAACAGTCAGATGGAGCCCACACACAGTCGGATTATCCGACAACACGGCCCGATCGGACATTTTCCTTCGGAATGTCCGACCGTGTGTACAAGGGCTTAGGGAGTCACTCTTCCATTCTTCCTTTGGCCACCAATGTAAAGGGGCCACTCCTCCGTTCTTCCTTTGACCACCAGTTTAAGAGGCACCTTTTCCCCTTTGAATTCATTTTAGCAGGGGTTCCCTGAGACCTAAAATTATTTCAAACATTCCTTTGGGATGAAAAAGTTGACTGAACTCTTACAATAATTGATATCATGCAATAATTCGACTATTTGTGTGGGTAGCTTTACCATTGATCATAGCCCCCACTTATAGTAGTACTTTGGAGATATCTGAAGGACATATTCAAGCTGATACCTCAGTTATAGATATACTGTAAATAGAAGACTGTACAGCCTTTTCTTCAGCAAGGTTACATTGATTAGTTGGTATACAATGTCCAGAGGTCACCTTTACTGGCTTGAGAAGCTCACTTAATACTAGTTATAAATCAGAAACTGACAATACTGTATTCAGCTTGTTCATTGCTGCTGAGTTTTTCTTGAGTGATATGTAACCCGCCACCACTTTCGAGTGGATCATTTTTTGTCTGTTTTAAGAACTTATCTGAAACATAAACTCATAAAGGGTTTACTCAGTGCTTCAAGGTGTAAAACCAAACTGCGTTGCTTAGCTCTGCTTAGGACATGTGCATTTTAATGCATTGCTAAGCAATGCGCTGTAGATGTTCAAGTGCTGAAGGGATTTACTGTGTTTTTTTTGTACTGGATGATTCTGAATTTAATTGGAGATGTTGCTGACATTTTAGCTGCTTTAGGATATGCCTGAATTCTTAGCTCGTGACGGGAGTCTGGCAGAGGCCTTGGAAGCATAAAGCTTCCCTAGAATAGAAAGATGAAATCCCCTTGTCACTTGTAAATCTCAACACTGTCTTGAAATGCACATTAAGTTGATTATCCTACTTTCAGCTAAAATAAAATGTTTTTTGTTTTGTTTTCACCTGGTTATGATTGCAGGAGGATATGGCTGCAGAGAGAAGAAAACAGGCTGTTGTAGAGCAAGTTATGATAGACCAGCTGTCTAGGTATAATATAATATGAAAACATTTTGAATATCATACTCTAATAATACTATACTCTTTTTCATTATTTTTCTGTAAGTAGATTCTTGATTCAAACCTTTTTCACCTTTATTATTCTGAAAGTAGATCCTTGATTCAAACCCAAGGCCAGCCATACACGGTTCGAATGCTGAACCGGCTGAGATTCAAACTGTAATGGGCAGACTGAATGTACCAGGTTTATCGATCGATCAACTTAGGTACAACCAGCCTGCTGGATTCTCTTGCGATTATCACTAGCGGCTGCAATACCCGCTAGCAATAATCGTCGTCTTCTCCCAGGGGGGATCGCCGCCCCCCCCCCCCCCCCCCCCCACCTGTTTCACTGTCTGTGTTGATGGGGGAACTGTGGCTGCAGAAAAAAAAATCCCAGAGTGTATGACCAGCCTAAAGCCCCGTACACACGTGTACTTTAGCCGGTCGGACAGAAGCTGTTTGGCCGGCTTCTGTTGGACGAGCATGCTCAAAAACCAGCAGCCAACTGGCTCCCGAAAAGCGCTCTCAGCCAATGGCTGAGAGCACTAACTGGAGTGTTCTGGCGGAGGGTCACCCCCCCTGTCAGAACACAACAGCTCAGTGGGGGAAATCACTGTACTAATATCAGATAGTTACTACAGCAGCTCTGATTGGAGCTGTCAGTTTTTTTTTTCGTTCAACCCAAAAAATATTAGTGTGTACCAGGCTTACCGTAAGTGTGGCAAAACAGTAAAGTCCTCCCTCAGTACCAGTGGGATTCTACTCTGTCTTTTATTTATACTGGGAAATAAAGCTGGCCATAAACAATAGACAGTGATTGGATATGCTTCTTCTTTTTTTTTTTTTTTTTAGCATATTACAACATAAACATGAACAGTGTTATATACATTTTTTTTCATCTAGTAAAGATTCATTGGGAGTGTTGACATTGTTCCCTATACACATATGCATTGTACTACAATCTAGCTAAATAGCAAAAAAAGAAATCATTATTAGTATGTGTTGGTACCTTTCACCAATGGAAGCTGTGTTTTGTTGTAATAACACCAGGGTGGATCTTTATTTTTCAACAGGGTACTGTATCGAGATTATTTCTAACCTGGTCTAACCATGTATATCTTAATATTATAGAGACCATTGTAGCCATTTGAAAGGTAAAAAAAAAAACAAGTTCACGTTTAAATAACACAGTTTTAACTTTGGTCATGGATTACCAGGGCCTACCTTAAGGCTGGGTTCACACTATAGCGATGCGGGAACGCCGCAAATCCGCGGCGTTTACCCGCATCGCACACCTCCCGCCGGCAGTTCACACTGCCCTATGCGGACGGCTGGGAGTGTCAATGTTATGTTAATGACACCCCCAGATCCGTCGGCATATCGCAGTGCGATCTGCCGACTCGCACAGGAATCGGATCGCATGGTGTGAACCCCCATGCGATCCGATTCTGTTGCGGACCCAAAAAAGGGTCCCGTGCGAGTTTGCTGCGGGAGCGCTGCGAATTCAGCCATACTATCTGTATGGCTGAACTCGCATCGCTACGGAGATCGAGTGATTTGCTGTGCGAATCACATCCGGATCTCCCCCCGCAGCGGTGTGAACCGGGCCTAAAGGTTGTTGTTCTGGAGGGCAGTATTTTCAATGTGGAGCTAAAATCAAGAATACGGGGGCATGACCTCAAACTAGCAGAAGGAAAGTTAAAAATTAATCTTAGAAAGTATTTTTACCAAAAGAGTAATTGATGCTTGGAATAAACTTCCAGCAGAGGTAATGAGTCAGTCAACAGTAAGAACAGGTTACTGACTAAGTGAATAAATTTGTGAAACGCGTCAACCACGCTCCCCTCTGTCAAGATGATGTGACCAACATCTGGATTTAATTATATTTGGAACAAACATAGATCTATTTAAAAAGGTTAATGGGAAAATGGACCACTTGGTCTTTTTTTTCTGCTGTCACTCTTCTATGTTGTAAAACATATAAATAATACTAGAAATATAGAGGTCCTATGACACCTTGAATAGGTAAGGCATTCTTTCTGGTCTGTTTTCTCTTGGCAGCTGGCATCTATTTCTTTAAATCACGACTCCAGTCTTCTCTATATTTGGCACTGAGTTGGTAAACCGTGCTTTGCTTATTATAAATTGTGATGCTCAATCACCTCTCTTCACTATAAACAACTCCTTTCATATACACTGATGTCTCACACCAGATAACAATCTTCCTTTACCAAAACACATCATGGCATTGCTTCTGTTAATGCATCTAAATGAAAAAAGTATTCTTAAACTAAGGCTTGAGTTGGACTCCCAAGACCCTGGGGTTGATTTGCTAAAGATAAATAGAAGGTTCACTTTGCATGGAAATTTGCAAGGGAATTTCCCCGGAGCTTAGTGAATGTGATGTTCATTTTGAAAAAAAAATGTTCAATCGCTTGCAAGAAAAAAAAAAAAACAGCATTTTTGCTTGCACATGATTGAGTGATTGATGCCAGCAAAGCTTCACCCCATTTCTTATTTGATGGGGAAAATTTCCTTGCAAAGTCTAATATACCTTGCAAAGTGAGCAGTAATTTTACCTTTGATAAATAGACCCCCATGGGTTGTGTCTATGCTGCTATACTATACCAGCATACCAGACAACAATCCCTTATTTTTGCATACTGTTCAGTTGATTGTATGTCAACAGGAGTCACTGTGCTGCAAGAAAAATATTTATCCTTGTACAATTTGAACATACCCCTTTAAGTTTTACATTATATTATGTGTAACAGACTGATCCTTGGCCTCATCTAGCTTTATTCAAATATCTTTTAACCTCCCTGGCGGTATGATTATGTCAGATTTTTGATGCTCAAAGCAGTACATTGTTTCGCATGGAAATTTGGCGTTTAATATTATGGGCCAGTAATTCTTAGGAATAATTCACTTAAATCTGTCCAAACAAGAGTCTAGTAGACATCCTGGGTATGATAAAGTTTTAAAGACAAAATCATAAATTATATTATAACAAATAATTATAAATAATTATAACAAATAATAATATAATAATAATAATAATAAAATGTATTCAATAATGTAACAAATCAAAAACGCTGAAATTGGCTCAGTTGCAGAATTTTCGATGTCGTTACTTTCAGTGTTTGATGATGGATCTTCCCACAAATCACTATCGCTCAATTCTGTGAGTGTTTCTAATTTATTATCACTGTTTTATAGCTGGTCTAAAACTGCTTTTGACGCAAAGGGATGCTATTTTGGTTGCTGAAGTAACTGATCAATTCAGTCTAGTACTATTATTATCAGTTATGTATTCCGTTGTTTAGTCCCTATAGTTTAGCTATCAATCAATACGCCAAGCACATGTTATTGTTAATATCACAATGCTACCACCCTTGGCTATGAAATCAATACACGGTCTAAGATCAATCAAATCTCATTTATTTCCCAAGGAAATAAGAAAACGTGCATCAAGTATCAGTAGAAGTTACAATAATACATAGCATACAATCAAAGTGCAATATAAGCCTTATACTTATCGATCCTCGTGACTGGGTCTCCTGATGGAATAAAGAGAGCCAACTCATGGTTGCAACCCTGGTTTTGTTAAACATACCTCAGCCATACCACACCCCATAGCCCATCCTACTCTTTCCCGTAGACCAATCAGCGTCTCTGGGGCGTCTCCTCCCCCAGGCTAACAGTCCTGCCATACTTGGCCTCTGGGGGGGCAGTGTTTGCCCATGAATTGCAACTGCTCCGACTGGATTGCAATCTTGTGGCTTGATCTCGGACGCCCCACCAGCTGTCCTTTGTTCTTGCAGACAAGCCGGCGCCATATTATCTCTGAAGTTCAGTACATTCCAGGTGGGCTGAATAGAACTCATTCTGCTATTCAAATTGTGTCACATTCCTTGCTTTTAAACATGTGAAACTGCCTGGCATCAATATGGCTGAGTTCGGCTGTACAAACAGCTGTGTAGATGTATAATAATAATTCCTGTCTGATTCCAACATATGCCGCTTTATACCACCCTTCTTCAGACACGGCTCCTTTTGAACAGTCCATAACTGTCTTAACGTGTGTGGTTCCCCAACATGTGCTTCCGAACCAGTACCTGGGGCACAATCCTTAGCTTGTGTAACGCGTGGTTGTTTCCAACGAGCGCTTCAGAGACATCTCTTATGGAACAGTACACAAGTGTCTTACCCCGCTATGTTTTCAACGTGTGCAGAAACAGGTCCTATGGAGCAGTCCATAATTGTTTTACCATGTGATGTTTCCCAACACGTGCCGCTTTGCCACTGAGTGACACATCTCCACCATTCTTCAGCGACAGCTTCCATGTCACCATTCTGCATCTTGGGTATCTTCAGGACGGCAGTACAGGCAAGGGGTGCCCATTCATTCACCATTCACCAGCACCCATTCAGAGCAACATATCACCCAGCTTTCAGACCCAGAGTCTTGAGGAGGGCCTTTCTTGCCCATATTACTAGCCTACAATACCCATAAGTCACACTCTACCACAAACATAAATCAACTTATTACCATAATATATATACCTATATGTATTATGCACCCCGCTCCCAACCTCCTATAACCTTTTACTGTAAATACGGGTCGGGATTAGGCAGGCTTGCTCGCAGCGGCGTTGCAGGGCTCTGACTTGGCAGCAACGTCTCCAATTTGTACACAGAGAGCTCACCGTCAAATCGTCCCTCAACTTGCATAGACAAATGGGAGACCCTTCTAGATAAATATCGCTTAACTATACATATAAGTTTACAACAATTACCAAACCCACACAATTCCACCCCTGTGCCTGGATTTCAGAGATCATGCCCATTGTATACCATGCACCTCTACCTACGGTTAGGTTCAAGGAACCCTCTAGTCCCTTGACTAACACTACACCGGTATTCTTTAGGACAAAGAAACAAAAACTCGCCTATGTCCTAAATAATACCTGGGTGCCTTCTTCCCAGCAATGACCTCTCCATCCAGAATACAGAGAGAAATAACTTCCCAACATTATTCGTTCATCCCCATGTATTGACCTGGCCTACAAAGGACACCATGGTCATGCTTCCGACAAAGGGAAATATCAACCTGCCTCCAGCGTTCATCTTCTCTGATCACATGTGTGATATAGCCTTAAATGCAACAAGATAGAGTCCCCAGTCAGTAAGCCCATTGATGCCACCAAATATACAGACCAAGTCTGCACTTCTGTATATGAGAACATACAGCATAACACCTTTCACAATCCAACTTAGTACAGCCCATACAGGCATTCGACCACTACTTTGGATTAGTGTAAGCAACGTGTTTTGGCAAAATCTTACTGAGCGGTGATGCTAACTCATCAGGCCACTGCCCCTTCATACAGAGACGGTACAATCAGCTTGATGTTGGCTGATATTTCCACCTGCCACAGAGTGCGCGCCAGAGCCAATGACAGGTTTCTGTCCTCCCTACCAACCTCTCAACATGGTTGACAAAATCCGGAGCCACTCTAACCTGAGTGTTTCTGTGACTTCATTGAATGTTATCAAGGATGCCACCAATCTCCCAGGGTAACAAAGTCACGCTCCTTCTCTGAAGCTATGGCTGTGAGTTTGTTCCTCAGGAGGTCGATGTGCCCTCCATTACTAACACCCATCCCAGCTATCGTCCCCCCCCAATATAATGCTGAATACATCCCTCCTCTTTCGGGTTACTCCTCAGAACTAAGCATCCTGCATGGACTTCATTCTCATCTCTGGGAGTAAGTCACTGGTACAATAACCGCACCTGATTCGGTGTATACTCAGCACATATAGGGTGATAGGTTTTTGTCTACCACCATGAGATGTTGCAGCACCATGTGGTGAAGTCCTACTGTACCCTGGTAGCCAGCGTTTGTTCCCTTTATTTTAACGGAGCATGCTCCTGTGTGTATTTACTGGCATTATCTGTGCAGGGTTTCAACCTCTCAGGTGAGACACCAACCGGGCGTATCTTCCTCATGTCTAGTTCTGGTGTCCCGCATGTCCTGTAACCGAAAGCTTCTCTCTAGGACCGCTAGGATTGAGACACCATCCCTACGAGGAAGTTTTCCCCCATTGATGTGTCACCTGGCACCCTTTAGTCTGATCCACAGCTACCTTATTATGCATAAGCGCCAGTATGCCTCCTGGGTACCTGCACCATATTAACTCCGTTACACCAATACATGTAATACATTAAAACCTTTCTTCTTTCAATTCCTCCTTCCAACAAAAAACCACATATTTTACATTTTCATGTTTTGACGGATTGGATGTGTCATAACTCTTCCCCAACCTCCAACCCATTGCACATGTATAAATAACATGTTTGCATTCATCAGGAGAGACTTCAGCAAAAATATTTCACAAGTTCTCTTGCTAGGCACAGTCTTTCAGATTCAGCATTAGCACCAAATTGTCCATACGAAAAAAACAGGTATTAATCTGAATCTTTCAGTTTTCCTTCTCTCCTGATGTTTATCGGAACTAATTTGTGGTATGGTGTGGCACAGACAAACTGCCAACCAGATGATCATCTGTCATCCATGTTCCAGAAGCCTCTCCAATTCTCGCTCCACTTGGATTCTGGAAATGAAAAACAAGAGCAGTATCAAATTCTTATCCACAATATCTGATCGCTTACCATGCTTACTTATAGTTCCCTCCTTGGAGCCCAGGACCTCAGTATTCCTGGCTTCTACAACTCTGACCAAACTATCCAAACAACCATGACCTCTTTAGGCTACACCCACTGTAAAATGGATCCCCATGGTATGATCAAAAAACGTTTAAAACTGAACGTCAGTGTTGCTTCTCAAAAACTTCAAATTTTACAAACTAAAAAAAACAATGCATCTATCTGTATCTTTACGATGTATGCACTACCCCTTTTCAGGTGACTGGTTCTAACTGAGGGCATTGTCAATTCCCCCCCTTTCAGGTGGATTATACCTACTACTTTTCCACCTGAATAAAAATATAACTAAAATAGAGGACTAAACCAATATCAAACAAAACATTTTTGAGAAAAAAAAAAAAAAAATTAACTAAAAAAAAAATGTAAAAAACTTAAAAATCTGGCCATGATCACACAAATAACATGACAAGACAACCATCATACGACAAGACAACCATCATATGACAAGACTACCATCATACAACAATGACAAACACTCAACTTTTAGTTGACAACATCCATGGACTTTTCTCCTGCAAAGAGTGCTTATTCCAATCTGAAATACAATTAGTTAATGGGGAAAACGAAAAACAAAACAAAGCATATGTATCATCACAACATTTTTGTAACTCTTTTTAGTACTATTTATTTTTCATTGTTTGCAAACAATTACTAACTAATGAGCTCATGGTACCATGTGATAATCGATTATGCATTTACAATAACCTAACCCATGTTCTGCTATATTTTACCACTGTTGTTACTTTGAGAGACCTGCAAACAAATGCAAATGTCCGTATACGAACCAGTTTAACTTCTTCCTGGTCTCTGGAAAAAGGAACACACAAGTGATTACACACAATTCTTATGTTAATCAGCAGTATTGGATATTACTCAGGAAAAGTTTACAAAGACTGACAATAAGAGAAGAGTAAAGAAACACAAGATTAAAAAAAACTCATAACAGAAACATCTTTTAACCACACAAAAGAAAACCCACAATACCAATTCAGGGGTTTATCCCTAAAAGTACAAAACAAAAAAAATGTATATCTATATCCAGGTCCTCTATCATATTCTGAACTTGAAACTTGCATCAAACCTTTTTCATAGCCGGGAAACATTGACCAGAATATTCTTACCATGCTTGCAGCTCACTAAGTTCTGCTAACATTGTTTCCCCCAGTGCTATATTTGAGTAACCATGCGTCTATCTCCATTTTGACTCTAAGCAACTGTCCTACATATTGCTTTTTAGTTTCTAGACCCCGCATTTGCGTTTTACACGGGAAATGGTTTTGATTACTATGGGTTCCGTGCTGTGGATGGCTACCCCACCTGGCTGAATAACACACATGAAGCCTTGGGGTCGTTTTCGGGTATAATTTCCTTTCGATATCATTATTCGCCGCCCGACAATATTTTGAAGTGTGACCCCCCCTTTTACACAAAAAACATTTTAGTTCTGGTTTCCCTGCATAGGCCATTTTTTTAGCATATGGCGCTGGAAACCCACATTGCTGGATAATATTACTGCGATTGGAATGCACAGACTTTACACTTTCGTTGTCTGAGGAGTCATCCGAAGTGTCAACTCCTGAGTCAATTTCAAGTGCAGTTATCCCACCTTTATTTGCTTCTTCCACATCGATTCCCATCACAGTACTATCATTTGCAGTGATAATAGCATACGGGTTTTCTTCATATTTCACTTCTAGCTTTTCTATACACTGAGCATGTGTGGAGGGTACCTCCACTATTGCACACTTGGAGGATAACTCCATTATGGCTGCTTGTGCCTTAAGCCTTGTGATAACCTGCAAATTCTCAGCCTCCCTTTGATTCAAAGAGGCAATGCAACTTTCTCTTAATTTACACGTTTGTTCTAATTCATCTAATCTCTGTTGCAATACACATTTCTCAGTCACTAATTGTTTAATCCGACTACAAGCATCCGCATCAGCCTTTTCAATCCTGATTGATATATCACTTACCTGTTCCATCACTTTTTCTCTATCAGCAAACCATTCTAATTCTTTTTGTTCCGCAATTTCTTTCATTCTCAGCAACATGCATACAGAATTGGCTATTCTCTTTTTCTTGCCCTTTTTTGAAGATTTTTTATACTTTATGGCATCATTATGAGTATTGCATTGTTTCAATAGATCATTGAATTGGTGTGTTAAAGCATCCTTTCTTATACTGTTGAATTGAATACAAGCATTTTTCCCAAGAAACTCTTCAAGGATATCCATTGACATGCTAATTAGACTATCCCCACTAGATTGCTCAACCAGTTGCTTAGACAATAGAAAACAGATAAACAAATGGACAACCCCCCCTAGTCTTACCAAAAAAAACAAAACAAAAAAAACAAAAAAAAAAAAACAGATACGAACGTTTAAATCTACAGTGACTTGTGGTTCTACAGCATACAAGACACAAGGCACACTCTTAATCAATGCCTTGGTCTTCTATTGGACCAGAGCTATTTCACTCTCACGTGGGTAGAAATAAAAAACCTATATTTACCCCACTTTTTTTCTTTTTCCTCAAAGATGTATGGTAATTCCTGTCACTCTCTAACCAACACTGTGCATTAGCAATACACTAAACAGATACCAAGCACACAAAGATACAGATGAAGCTGTTTAGAAGCTAGCTTTGACCTGTAGTCCCACTCCAAATACAAAAAAAAAAAAAAAAAAGACAAAAAAAAAAAAACAAATACAAATCCGTTTACCCACGAATTTCTTTAGGAGAACACACTCTTATTCAATGCCCTCCTATACGATAGCAGGTCATAGGGAATTTCTATTGGGACAGAAAGTTTTTTTCACAATCACGTGGATATTTCCACTTTTCCCTCAAAATTGTATGATTTATCCTGTCAATCTGCGGTTATATCACATAACCAGGGATGATCAGTCCCTTATCTCGTCAGTGTGCCAATTTGCCCTCTGGTTACAGTTTCTGCAGCAAACACAACAATACGTACATATATATATATATATATCAGTCACAATTCTCACCAGGTTTTACGCGTGCGTTTATACCAGTGAAATATCTCACAGAATTTTCCTGCTCATCCAAGCGTGGTTTCAGAATTCGCGAGCCAGCGCCAATCTTGTCCACACTAGAGATGACTTTCAGTTCTGGGTGTCTGAGCATCTGTGCTTACAGGGACTCAAACAAAAATACCTTAGATTTTCGTGGATTCTGTGTAAAAATACGTTTTACACGCCTTCTGGGGTGCCAAATGAAGTAACTGATCAATTCAGTCTAGTACTATTATTATCAGTTATGTATTCCGTTGTTTAGTCCCTATAGTTTAGCTATCAATCAATACGCCAAGCACATGTTATTGTTAATATCACAATGCTACCACCCTTGGCTATGAAATCAATACACGGTCTAAGATCAATCAAATCTCATTTATTTCCCAAGGAAATAAGAAAACGTGCATCAAGTATCAGTAGAAGTTACAATAATACATAGCATACAATCAAAGTGCAATATAAGCCTTATACTTATCGATCCTCGTGACTGGGTCTCCTGATGGAATAAAGAGAGCCAACTCATGGTTGCAACCCTGGTTTTGTTAAACATACCTCAGCCATACCACACCCCATAGCCCATCCTACTCTTTCCCGTAGACCAATCAGCGTCTCTGGGGCGTCTCCTCCCCCAGTCTAACAGTCCTGCCATACTTGGCCTCTGGGGGGCAGTGTTTGCCCATGAATTGCAACTGCTCCGACTGGATTGCAATCTTGTGGCTTGATCTCGGACGCCCCACCAGCTGTCCTTTGTTCTTGCAGACAAGCCGGCGCCATATTATCTCTGAAGTTCAGTACATTCCAGGTGGGCTGAATAGAACTCATTCTGCTATTCAAATTGTGTCACATTCCTTGCTTTTAAACATGTGAAACTGCCTGGCATCAATATGGCTGAGTTCGGCTGTACAAACAGCTGTGTAGATGTATAATAATAATTCCTGTCTGATTCCAACAGTTGCCATGGACAATCTCAAGTTTCTAGGCAGAAAGAACAGTATACAGTGCCTTGCGGAAGTATTCGGCCCCCTTGAACTTTTCAACTTTTTGCCACGATTCAGGCTTCAAACATAAAGATATAAAATTTTAATTTTTTGTGAAGAATCACCAACAAATGGGACACAATTCTGAAGTGGAACGAAATCTATTGGATAATTTAAACTTTTTTAGCAAATAAAAAACTGAAAAGTGGTGTGTGCAAAATTATTTGGCCCCTTTACTTTACTTTCAGTGCAGCAAACTCACTCCAGAAGTTCAGCGATGATCTCTGAATGATCCAATGTTGTCCTAAGTGACTGATGGTGATAAATAGAATCCACCTGTGTGTAATCAAGTCTCTGTATAAATGCACCTGCTCTGTGATAGTCTCAGGGTTCTGTTGAAAGCGCAGAGAGCATCATGAAGACCAAGGAACACACCAGGCAGGTCCGTAATACTGTTGTGGAGAAGTTTAAAGCCGGATTTGGATACAAAAAGATTTCCCAAGCTTTAAACATCCCAAGGAGCACTGTGCAAGCGATCATTTTGAAATGGAAGGAGTATCAGACCACTGCAAATCTACCAAGACCTGGCCGTCCCTCTAAACTTTCAGCTCAGACAAGGAGAAGACTGATCAGAGATGCAGCCAAGAGGCCCATGATCACTCTGGATGAACTGCGGAGAACTACAGCTGAGGTGGGAGAGTCTGTCCATAGGACAACAATCAGTCGTACACTGCACAAATCTGGCCTTTATGGAAGAGTGGCAAGAAGAAAGCCATTTCTCAAAGATATCCATAAAAAGTCTTGTCTAAAGTTTGCCACAAGCCACCTGGGAGACACACCAAACATGTGGAAGAAGGTGCTCTGGTCAGATGAAACCAAAATCGAACTTTTTGCCCACAATGCAAAACGATATGTTTGGCGTAAAAGCAACACAGCTCATCACCCTCAACACACCATCCCCACTGCCAAACATGGTGGTGGCAGCATCATGGTTTGGGCCTGCTTTTCTTCAGCAGGTACAGGGAAGATGATTAAAATTGAGGGGAAGATGGATGCTGCCAAATACAGGACCATTCTGGATGAAAAGCTGTTGGAGTCTGCAAAAGACCTGAAACTAGGATGGAGATTTAGCTTCCAACAAGACAATGATCCCAAACATACAGCAAAATCTACAAAGGAATGGTTCACAAATAAATGTATCCAGGTGTTAGAATGGCCAAGTCAAAGTCCAGACCTGAATCCAATCGAGAATCTGGGGAGAGAGCTGAAAACTGCTGTTCACAAACGCTCTCCATCCAACCTCACTGAGCTCGAGCTGTTTTGCAAGGAAGAATGGGCAAGAATTTCAGTCTCTCGATGTGCAAAACTGATAGAGACATACCCCAAGTGACTTGCAGCTGTAATCGCAGCAAAAGGTGGCTCTACAAAGTATTAACGCAAGGGGGCCGAATAATTCTACACGCCCCACTTTTCATTTTTTTATTAGTTAAAAAAGTTTCAAAAATCCAATAGATTTCGTTCCACTTCACAATTGTGTCCCACTTGTTGGTGATTCTTCACAAAAAATAAACATTTTATATCTTTATGTTTGAAGCCTGAAATGTGGCAAAAGGTTGAAAAGTTTTAGGGGGGCCGAATACTTTCGCAAGGCACTGTATATAATATAAAAATGCATGCAGGGCACTGGACAGCATTAGGGACACAAGGGAGGTGAAATGATTTGATCCAGTAATGTAATCTGTAAGATTACAGTGTACTGTATGTGTTATGTGTTTCCCACTTTTTTAATTTGGTGCCGGGCTCTGTCCCGGTGCGTCGTGACACTGGCAGGGAATGGAGCCCGACACTGTGAATACACAGCCTGCGGACACAGCGGAGGGACATGCAGGATCCTGGGGACAAGGTAAGTAACTTTGCCTGGATTCTGCGATGCAATCCTGAGTGTGGCTCGGGGTTACCGCATTTGGTATTGAAAATTCACCCCGAATTCCCCCCCAAGCCACACTCGGGATTACCGCCAGGGAGGTTAAGTATCAAATAACAAAACAATATTATATTGTTATACTCTTCCCTTCTGTCCTCATTCAAACAAGCCCTAGCCAGATGAGAACATCATCTGTAATAATTGAGTTAAGATTGGCCCATGTAAGGCTACTGTGACTGTTGGAAGTATCACACACCGCTTGTTTAAAAATCCTTGTGTGAGTGGGCCAGATCTTATTTGTCTCAGTTAAGTAAAAGAACAAGGGTTGTGCACAATTTGTTCATTAGTCTAGCCAATAAAAACTAATCAGGACCCAGTACCGTATTTATCGGGGTATAACACGCACCGGCGTATAACACGCACCCCAAGTTTAGGAGGGCATTTTAAGGAAAAAAGTTTTAGGAGGGAAGTTTAAGGAAAAAAAAACGTACATTTAAATGGCCGTCAATGCAGCCTTATCAGTGTGCATCTGCAGCCTTGTCCATAATTGCAGACTGATCAGTGTCATTTGCAGCTTGCCCACCGCTGTTTGCAGCCTTGCATAGTGTCATTTGCAGCTTGCCAGTGTCATTTCCAGCTCGCCCAGCGCCATTTGCAGCCTTGCCCATGTTTAAATATCCCGCCGCCGAGACAGACCGAGCGAGCGCCGCCAAAAAAGACCGAGCCGTCTGCTCGGCTCCGCTCGTAGTCCCGCCTCCCTGCTGTTTCTGGAGCGAGCGCTGCCGAAAAAGACAGAGCCGACTCTACTCTGTATTCGGCTTGGCCCCGCTCGCAGTCCCGCCCAGTATGGGCGGGACTGCAAGCCGAGCCGAGTACACAGTAGAGTCGGCTCGGTCTTTTTCGGCAGCGCTCGCTCCAGAAACAGCAGGGAGGCGGGACTACGAGCGGAGCCGAGCAGACGGCTCGGTCTTTTTCGGTGCCGCTCGGTCTTTTTCGGCGGCACTCAGTATTTTAGCCTCACAGACAGTGGGGGTCGGCTTATAACACTCACCCAAGACTTTCCCCCGATTTTAAGGGGGAAAAAGTGCGTGTTATACGCCGATAAATACGGTATGTCCAAGGACAGACCTGTCTTACCACCCACCATTCTCAGAGAAGTACTGGCCCATATTTGGAAAAATCGAGTGTTGACTTTTAACAAGCCAAACAGCCTATTTATAAGCATAAACTTGCCTTTCTCAGAAAGCATCTTGTAGGACCTCTTGTGAAACCATTCAGAACCTTGTATTTAGCATTTTTTTTCTCCTGACACCATGGGAATGCAGTATTCTCTCATCGATGGGTGGGAAGGGACCGCTACAGATTGAAGGTGAGTATTGCAGCTATAGTTGCTTTTTTTTTTTCCCACATCCGTTTTAAAGAAAAAAATGACCTGGGTTGGGCTTTAATGTAAACAATATTATTATGAGACAAGCTTTTCACTCTATCAAGTTTTAAAAATAAAGTTATATGAGGGCAGACATATTTGTTCCTCAATTATGCATGCTTGTCTTCTTTCTTTTGGCAGTACAGTGAGAGTCTGATGAGAATGTACTCAAAAATGTGTGCTCTATGAGACTTATCCTGTTAGGCCTCATGCACACTGGGCATTTAGCCCGGGTGCATGAGATCCAGCATTCTGGTACTGGTGGAAGGCACAAGCACACCCCCACCTCTGTTGCTGGCATCCTGTTAAACTCTATGAGAGGCTGAAAGATGCGGCAGCTGGATGATGCACTGATTGGTAATGTTTAAAATAGCGTGCGCCCAGGGACAAAAGCCCAAAACACAGGTTGCTTGTGCTCCATGCACCTGTCCCTGAGCATACTGCCCTAAACATCAGTACCACTCAGTACATTGTCTATCCTCAGCAACTTTCAGCCTCTCGTTGAATTTTAAAGTGGAATTCAAGGCTAAAACTAAGCTTAAAACTACTGTAGAAGGAAGATGCATATACTTACCTATTCTCAGAGAACTCCGGTCTGGTCACATGATCTCCCCAGTGGCTGGCTTTAGAAGACTGGAGAGAACGCCGACAACCAATCGTATTGCCTGGGCTGTGACATTACCCATAGGCTTACTATGAGGCATCCGTTGTCGCTGTCCCTCCTTTTCCCTGAAGCAGGCTGTTGGGAGCCGATCACATGACCGAACTAGAGCACCCTGAGAATAGGTAAGTATTAGCATCATACTTCTATAGGGTAATAAGGATTGGTCTTAGAAAGGGAGTGGAAGTAGTTTTAAGTTTAGTTAGTTCTAGCCTTCAATTCCACTTTAAAAGCTGCTGGCAGCTGGGATGGATGATGAGCCTGTGCCTTCCGCCCGTACTAAAATGCCGGGATCTCATGCATCGGAGGCTAAACTTCCAGCGTGCATGAGGCCTATATTGTTATCTCATAGTAATCTAGCAAGGAAGCTGATGGCACTGCCTTAAATACAGATAGAAAACAAGAAAACTTCTGTAGGTAACACTATAATGAAAATATAACACAGTGGGGGTTATTTACTAAAGGAGAATCCACGTTGCACTGCATGTGCACTTGGAAGTAAAGTCACTGTAGATCCGAGGGGGATATGTAAGGAAAATAAAAAACAGCATTTTAGCTTGCACATGATTGGATGATAAAATCAGCAGAGCTTCCACTCATTTCAGATCTACCCCTTAGATTTACACCGACTGCACTTCCAAGTGCAAAGTGGATTTGCCTTTTGTAAATAACCCCCATTGTGCAGATGAAATGTGAATACCCTGTTTCCCCCGAAAATAAGACCTAGCGTGATTGTCGGTGATGGCTGCAATATAAGCTCTACCCCCTAAATAAGCCCTACCTTGTTTCCCCAAAAATAAGCCCTACCCTGAAAATTAGACCTACGAGGACTTTAACTAGGGCTTATTTGGGGGGTAAGGCTCATATTGCAGCTATCACCGACAATCACACTAGGTCTTATTTTCAGGGAAACAGGGTAGCTTGTGAAAGGTAAAATAAAAATGTACAAAAGATTCCCATTCATACAAACTACTACTCATCTATGAACACAAGGGGCTTAATACCCCCAACCTAAGCAGCTAAACTCCATTTCCTCTGTCCCCAAAAGCTCTAAAGCAGAAACAGAACACAATCACTTCTGTTTTAAGATTTATTATCTGATGACATCAGCAAGCAATTATAGTTCTAACCAGCAGGCAGCCTCTTTTGTCAAGTTTATTTATTCAGTTAATAGTTTGATAACATTTAGCGTCATTTGTTTCTCATTATTGTTTTAATGTCAGCGTTTACATTTTGCTTTTGTAGCTGAAAGTGCATGCTGTGTTGTATTCATAGGGCTGTTATCAGTGACCCAGAGCAAAATGCAAGTTCATCCATTCTGAATAATCCTCAGCGAGATGTAACATCTGCCCCTCTCCGCTTCAAGAAGAGAACCTTACATGAGACCAAGTAATATATATACTGTATATATCTATTCGCTTTTTGTCTGAACAAATGAAAACACAGGTGTCTATTGCTTTAGCCCTACTTTGGCAATATGTGAGTATAGCCTCAGGTTCACATAAATTGAAAATAAAGTACAAGTGCCATCATCCAGAGTTCATAATGTTAAAAAATTGGCTGGTATAACGATGCCAGGGCAGCCGCTCACACTAACCCTCAGGCAATTATATCCAACAGGACCCTACTTTGATTCTCAGCAAACACTATATGGTCTATACAGTGCCCTTAAAAATAATCACCTTCTTGGAAGTTGATTTTATTAACCACTTCCATACCGGGCCTTTTCCAGCATTCCTCTCCTACACGTAAAAATCATAATTTCTCTTACGTTCACTGACTGACACAGCTCCTTTACTCTTGAGCGTTGGGTTGTTACGGCACCTTCAGGAGAGGACTAGGTAGAACATGTTTTGCTAGAAAATCACTCAGAACCCCCAAACATTCTATATATTTTTTAGCAGAGATCCCAGGGAACAAAATGGCAGTTGTTGCAATTTTTAATGTCACGATGTATTTGCGCTGAATTTTTGGGGGAAAAAACATCTTCGTGAATAAAAAAAAAAATTACAATAGCTACCCAATTTTTTTTATATTATGTGAAAGATGATGTTAAATAGATGCCTAATATGTCACTCTTTAAAATTGCACACACTCGTGGAATAGCGCCAAACTTCAGTACTTAAAAATCACCATAGGCTACGATTTAAATTTTTTTGTAGCATACCAGTTTAGAGTTACAGAGGAGGTGCTAGAATAATTGCTCTTGCTCTAACGTTCGTGGCGATACCTCACATGTTCTGACTTCACATATACGGGCGCGACCTACATATGCTTTTGCTTCTGCGTGCGAGCACAAGGGGATGCCCCCCCCCCCTTTTTTACACTTTTCCTTGAATTTTTTAATCACTTGTATTCCTATTACAAGGAATGTAAACAGCCCTTCTAATAGCAATAGGGCATGACAGATCCTCTTTACGGAGGGATCTGGGGTCTATAAGTCCCCACATCTCTCCTCTATGCTGGAAAGCCTGAGATATAAAAAAGAAAAATCGATCTTAGGTTTTCCAGCTAAAAAAACAGCAGTATTTATATCTTCCAGTTTTAGGAAGTGACGTCATAACATTGCTTCCAGCCTCTGAGGGTCATAGAGATGGCTGGGGACCCTCTGGTCCACGGCCAGCTCTATGGTAAACCGCTGGTAAAAGCTCTATGGTAAACTGCTGGTGGATTCATTCTATGGCTCCCAATCGAACGGCCGGGCCCGGAGAAGCACCAGAGAGCAGCGGGAAGGCAGGGGTGGGTCAGCAATCAAGCAACTAAACAGCCGCTATGATGATTTTTCAAAGTCACTGGTCAGCGTGATTTCATGTGCAGCTTGCCGACACCTGTGCGACTTCATGCACAGATGTCAATGCAAGTCGCACATAAAATCGGCAGAAATAGCACAGGAACCCTTTCAAAATCAGTACAAGTCAGAGTGGCACCGATATGAATGGTTCCATAGCCAAAAATAGGGTGTGACTTGTCATGCAATTTGATCTGTCAAATCGTATGACAAGTCGCACTGGTGTGAACAGGGGCTAACAAAGCCACACAGTTAGTTAAATAGACATGGTCTTTGACGTGTGTGCATAGTCAAGGGGTCTCAAGTTACTGTAGTATAAAACACATTTATTTGGAAGGTCCATCTCTTGGTGGGGGAGAATTGGTCGCCTACACCACGAAGATAAAAAAACAGATTGAGGCTCTTTTACTAATGAAGTTGAGACTCTTTAAATAAATTGTGTAAATGTTAAAGTGATACTAAAGGTTATTTAAAAAAAAAAAATATTTTTACTTGTCTGCACTGTGTAATGTTTTTGCACAGAAGGGGTCCTTTAACTCCTCATTGGTAGTCCCCCACCAGTGCTTTCCGCTTCTCCTTACTCTGGTGCCTCCTTAGCAAGCTGGTTGCTAGGGGGCACCCATGCATGCGCTCCAGATCCAGGCTGTGTGCATCCATAGTCATACAGCACTGGTAAGTCCTGCTCCCTTCTCACAAGATTTTGATTGACAGCAGCAGGAGTGTCCCACTGCTCAGTGTCTCCTGTGAGACCAGGAAGTCAGAGCAATTGTGCTGCTGCTGGCACAGTGCTGGAGCGGTAGCAGAAGTCAGGTAAGTATTTAGGGCTGAGAGGCGTAGGGCAGGTAGTGGGGAGGTTTTTTATCTTAATGCAGAGAATGCATTAAGGTAAAAAAACATTTTGACTTTAGAACCACTTTAACGTCAATTATTCAGTCATGGGCAGATTAACTAATTCAACAGTAATTTGCTTTTCACATGATAAGAAAAATTGAAGTGAATAGTTACACAATTTATTGTATGAAAATTCACAACTCTATTAATAAATTAAAGTGGTTGTAAAGTCAGAAGGTTTTTTAATCCTAATGCATTCTATGCATTAAGATAAAAAAAAAACTTCTGTGTGCAGCAGCCCCCTTCAGCCCACCTAATACTTATCTGAGCCCATCTTGATCCAGCGATATTGCAGGAAAGTCTCAGCTGCTCAGGACTCTCCCTTCTCATTGGCTGAGACAGCAGGGCGTCATTGGCTCTTGCTGCTGTCAATCAAAGTCAGTGAGCCAATGAGGAGTGAGAGGGGGCAGGGCCGAGCCGCAACTCCGTGTCTGAATAGACAGAGTGGAACCTCGACTGTTACCCCCATAGCAAGCTGCTTTCTGTGGGGCAGGAGGGAGGGGCCAGGAGCTCTGGTGAGGGACCCGAGAAGAGGAGGATCAGACGTTAGTATCACTTTAACCTTGACAAGTCAGAGGATGGATAGAATAGAAGTTTTGAATATCCCTTGGAGTATAGTTAAAGTAAATCAATTATTAAGACATGAAAATATGCTCTCTGAGTAGTTGTCCAAAATGGATCACTCTTCAGATGGAAATACCAGTGTAAATGAGGCCTAAAGGAGTTACAGGCCTCCTTTGGTGAGATTGGAGAGACTACATACAGCAACTGTTACCTAGGTGCTTCATCAATAGCAGCTTTATGATGGAACTTTCACTTTTTGGCTTGTTCACTTTTCTTTGTTGATTATAACATATATTTCTTACTATCTTTCGGCCAGTATTTTGTGTCATTCTTCAAAAACAGGACCAGGTAGAAATCTTTTATCATACAATGTTTCCTGATTATTTATTCTTTTACATCATTTTTTCATAAATTTCTCTCAGTGTATGACTCATGTTGTGACTGTATTAATAACATTTCAAAGTCATTTTAGAAGAACAAAGACTCGCTAAGTAGATTAAGTTGGAAATCTCATGATATGACATTCACTAAACCAAATACAAGTAAAGCCAGAAGTTATACTCGTCCATTGACAAAGAAGAGGGGAAACATTTGACTAGAAACTATTTAAATGTACATCATGTTCTAGTGTACTGAATATAAGTCACTTTTTTGGCTTTGTACTAAAGGATAAAGACACATCTCATTTTTAGACATGTAGTCAGTTCGGGTTTTAGTGATAAAGAAATTAATAGAATTAATTTAAACCGCACTCTCTAAAGTGTGTAAAAGCAAAACCGTAGTTACACAAAATTAACACTAAACCATGTTATGTCAACAATCCATTGATCAACCATTATTCATACAATAGAGTGCAAATGCATATTACGGTAAGTATTGAAATGCAAGTACCCAAGCAATTAAATAATGAGTGTCCAAACAATAAAGTGATCCCAGTAGAAACAATTAGAAGTGACTGCGTATCTGTCAGAAACCATGAACCAGACTGAGACAGAAGTACAGTTGCTTGTTTAATAATAATTAAAAAAAAGGTAAACAGAGTAAACGTAGTCAAAACATAGCCAGAGTTCAGGAATCAGAATGGATAGTCAGACAAGCCAAAACACCAGGGAGCCAGAGATGAGCGTAGTAGAATAGCAAGCAGGATCTGGAGCCAGAAGGAATGTCAGCCAAGCAAGTCTTTAACAGGAACACAGTAGAGCGTCTCTAAAGATGTGTCCAAGGTGAAGGCAGAGATCATCTGGACTGGACTGCTTAAAGCAGAAGTAAACCCATCGATCTAACAGTTTGAAAAAACAGTTACATTCCCGGCATGCCGGAAATGTTAACTGTCACATTGGTTGTGCTCTCAACCAAACTGTCAAACCATCCAATGGCTGGTGTCATAACTAATCACATGTGATCCCAGTAGAAACAATTAGAAGTGACTGCGTATCTGTCAGAAACCATGAACCAGACTGAGACAGAAGTACAGTTGCTTGTTTAATAATAATTAAAAAAAAGGTAAACAGAGTAAACGTAGTCAAAACATAGCCAGAGTTCAGGAATCAGAATGGATAGTCAGACAAGCCAAAACACCAGGGAGCCAGAGATGAGCGTAGTAGAATAGCAAGCAGGATCTGGAGCCAGAAGGAATGTCAGCCAAGCAAGTCTTTAACAGGAACACAGTAGAGCGTCTCTAAAGATGTGTCCAAGGTGAAGGCAGAGATCATCTGGACTGGACTGCTTAAAGCAGAAGTAAACCCATCGATCTAACAGTTTGAAAAAACAGTTACATTCCCGGCATGCCGGAAATGTTAACTGTCACATTGGTTGTGCTCTCAACCAAACTGTCAAACCATCCAATGGCTGGTGTCATAACTAATCACATGTGCAGCTTCATGGCAGTTAAAGATTAAATAGAGGCCAAGATGGCAGCTTCCTTGGCTGAAAACGATAGGAGGGTTTACTTCCACTTTAAGTAGGCAGGACCGACGAGCAGGATATCATCAACAGGTGAGTCACTGTGGAGAGATAGGAGCTGGCAATTAGCGAACAGCTGAGCAGCCAGCTCAGAGAAGGAAGGGCTGGGCCCGCCCTGACAGTATCTTCCTCCACCAACACCTGTCAAACATCATACTCACCAGATCGCCATGACACCCATTACAGGTAGTCAAATGCATGGAAGAATCAACCAAAGTGAGAAAAGGTCCTTCCAGACTCGGATCGTATTGTTAAATCGCCAGACATTCGTGGGGTAATGAAAAGAAGAAAAGACTCCCATAGTGAAGTTCGTCATAACTTTATTAAAAAGTTGAAGTTAAAAATTCCATCGCGATATGCGATACAAGCAAATTGGAAGCAGGGACACCGTGTGCGCTCCAGCTGTGTCTCAAAGGGGTGGAAGTGATGTATCACGCTCAAAGCATCCAACTTGTTTCGTCAGCACGTTCTGACGTCATCGGGTCATATGACCGGATACGTCACCTCCTCAATTTATACAAATTCGCCTGTGAAGGATATCCAATCTGATACCATCCTTCCCAAAAATCTACAGAAAACTCCAATCAAGATACACATTGTACTTTATAACCAATTACCTCTTAGAAAAGATCCAAATTGACCAAGAAAATTAATCAAAAAAAATTAAATTATTTTTTAAAATCATATATAAGATTAAATTGGACTCAAACTCTAGATCATGGGTCTTCAAACTATGGCCCTCCAGTTGTTCAGGAACTACAATTCCCATCATGCCTAGTCATGTCTGTGAATGTCAGAGTTTTACAATGCCTCATGGGATGTGTAGTTTCACAACAGCTGGAGGGCCGTAGTTTGAGGATCCCTGCTCTAGATAGACTCAGAAAGGTCTATATCTAAATAAAGTGGCGTATGTGAAAGTTTAAGCGCCATCTTGTGGCGATATAGTATATTCTGGATTTAGTTCAAATTGGAACACCTTTAACAATAAAGTTGATAATATCATGTTTTTATTTACCTAATAATTCGATAAATAACATTTTTGATTAAATTTTTGTTGATATTCTCTGTATCATATTGCCCCCTCTCCAGTGTGGTTCTATTTTATCTTACCGAAAAAACGTTGCTAAACTAGGATCTTTATTGTGATGTACTCTGAAATGATTTGAAAGGCTATATTTTGGAAACCCTTTTTTACTATTATTAAGATGCTCATTTATTTGAGTGCTTAAATTCCTGTTAGAGCGCTCTACTTATTGTAACCCGCAAGGGAAGATGATTAGATTACATGGGTAGATTTACATGTTATCCATTTATCAATCTTATACTCATGGGTTACATGGGTTAGATAGAGCTATGTTTCAGAATATGAAATAAAAATGTGAATAATATGACTTTAAATATTCCTTCAGTGAACACAAATATACATTGATATTAATAAAAAATACAAAACGTTATTTCTTCCAATAAAATCTATATGAAATCACATATTTCATATAGCTGCTTGCATATATACCAATACTCATCATCCACTATAAACACACCTAGCCTATGGTCAAGATAGAGAAATGAGGTTGACACGTTTCATGACATCCCCCACTTCTTCAGGACCCTCTATCTCTTGAGCAATGGCAAACAACCAGAAGAGTTACTTCTAGAAATAGAAAATACATATATCGTTTATAAAGCCGTTAACAAGGTAAGGTATTAATCACCAAACCTTATATAGATCACTCAGAGGTGACGGAGGAGAAAAGAAAAAAAAAAGAAGTGTTTTTTTTTTTTTTTATCATTATCAATGTATTTTCATGTTCACTGGAGGGGTATTTAACCAAGGATAATACATCCACTGACACACAGTTCTAGGTAAAACTTCCCCCACACACATCTAATATATGTTCCGTTTTTCAGAATATGAGTATCCCTGTAATGAAAATGGAATTATTACTTATAGATGTGGTTGGCAAGCCTATTTTTATTACTTTTCTTTCTTTCTGAAAATTAAACATATCCCTTTCACTAGTATATGCAGTCTTATTTTTAAAGGAGTTGTAAAGGCAGAAGGTTTTTTTATCCTAATGCATTCAACTGTCTGTGTGTAGCAGCCTCCTCAGCACCCCCTAATTACTTACCTGAGCCCCATCTCTCTCCAGTGATGTCCATGAGGGTCTTAGCCATCCGGGACTCTCCTCCTGATTGGCTGAGACACAGCAGCGGCACCATTAGCTCCCACTGCTGTCAATAAAAGTCAGTTAGCCAATCAGAGAAGAGAGGGACAGTGTCGAATTGGGGCCGACTGGACGCACAAAGCTGTGACTCGGCTTGGGTGCCCCCATAGCAGACTGCCTGCTGTGGGGGCACTGAACAGGAGGGAGGGGCGAGGAGAGGTGGAGAGGGACCTGAGAAGAGGAGGATCTGGGCTGCTCTGTGCAAATCCACTGCACAGAGGAGGTAAGTATTACATGTTTGTAATTTTAAATCAAACAAAAAACAAGACTTTACAATCACTTTAACCACTTCCTGCCTGGCCTATAGCAGAATGACGGCTGGGCGGTGGTTCAGTTATCCTGACTGGACGTCATATGATGCCCTGCGGGATAACAGCCGGTGCGCAGCTGTGGGGGTTCGCATCACGCTGATCGGTGGTGCGGGTTGTCAGTCTGACACACCACTACACCGATCTTGGTAAAGAGCCTCTTGCGGAGGCTCTTTACCACGTGATCAGCCATGTCAAATCATGGCTGATCACAATGTAAACAGAAAGAGCCAGTGATCGGCTTTTCCTCACTCGTGTCTGACAGACGTGAGTAGAGGAGAGCCGATCGGCGGCTCTCCTGACGGGGGGGTTCTGCGCTGATTGTTTATCAGTGCAGCCCCCCCTCGGATGCCCACACTAGTTCACCAGGAAAGCCGCTAGGACCACCAGGGAAGCTCCTAACATGTAGATGGCCATGCATGGAATGCATTAAGATAAAAAATGTTCTGTCTTTACAAATACTTTAACTAAAACAGCTTATTTATGTATTTCATCTGTGTATTTAGATGCATGCCTGGCGTTAAGGATTAAATAAATACTTCTGTCATATAATACACATTTGCATTTGTGCACATGATCAGTAGCATTATCGTGAATATTATCTTTTTCATGGGCAGAATCAGTGAGCCCAAGTCTGACCCCATCACGTATTGTGCTACAACAGCTTTACCTATATCATTTTAGTAAAATACAGATAATAGCATTATTGGTCTCTGCTAAGTACTACAGTGAAAAGAATGTATGTAACGCTATGTATTTTTAAAGTAATAAGAGATGTATAATGTTCTCTTAATTTATATACAGGATAAAAACAAGGTCAACATTAACAGAAAACATGTTGTCACACAAGCTATGCTTTGATGCAAGAATTATATGCAGGTATGAAACTTTAATAACATTGTTGAGAATCTATACTAATACATTACTTATTTAAAAAAAAGATGAGCAGAAATTCCCATATTGTGACTTAGGGGTTTAGGTTACTTGGGTTACCATCTATTCTCCAACATTTTGTGGAGTTCTTACCTCTTCAGCTCCCACACCTATACAACTCCTATAGACCAGAGTAATTTTACATCTCTACTACCAACCTACTGATTTGGCAATATCTTTGGCAATACTGAAAGTGTTACTAAACCCACAACAGTAAAATCAGTCTGTATATACAGTAAAGCATGCTTGTTATACTCACTATGGAACCTAAGGGGTTTATCCTCTGCATTGTGTATAAAGGCTGTTTGACCCTGTCTCTCTAACCCTCCTCTTCTTCCACTGTCTCTAAAAAAGAACCTGATATTTACAGAGCCAGGGGACAGGCTGCACATGCTCAGTTTGGTGTGTATTGCTAGAGAGTTTATTTTTCTGTCTTGGGAGTGTGCATGTGACCAGCACAGGGTCAATCAGCACTATCCAGACAGAGGATCAGGGGAGAACGAAAAGTCCTACAAGCTTTACTAGGAAATGATAGAAGTCACAAGGCTGCTACAGTATAGGCTGCTGATGAGAAAAGGTATTTATCAGTTTATATTTACTGAAGTTATTGCATTTCCATGCACTGTGAGATATAGTGAATGCAGGTTTTGGGTTTAGTAACACTTTAAAGTGATTGTAAACAGTCACCTTGTAAAACAATCCATTCAGTTTAAAATCAAAATGAAAAGCTAAATATTTTTGTATAGATATAAAAAGAAAACATTATAAATACCCTTTTTTCCATTTTGTATAAGTGATCACATTTCCTCTGTTCTCAGCTGCATGAGAGCTGGAGAGAGGAGAAGCAGCAGTACACTGAGCTTCCCAGTGAATGGCTGTGCGGGGGGGGGGTTCTCAGGACAAGTCTATGGAGGAGAGCAGGCTGAGTTCCCAGCACAGCTAGAGAACTGACCACGATGTGTTCTTCTGCTTATTGTGGTCAGTTTTTAATAGAAAACAGGAGGACTGTCAGGAACACCAGGGATTTCACACAAAGGAAGCAATACAAAGAGAACAGGAGACTTTCTCATATAAGTACATGGTACAGCAGACACATATTAGGTATAGGAAATGTCAGGGGTAACAAACTCTTTAAGCAATACATATAATTTTTAATGACATACCACATTTTCTTTTGATAATGTTGTCTTGTAAAAATGATTTTATTATTTATGCAACCCATAAATAAAAATTACAGCAAAAATAAAAAATGCACTTTTTTCAACTTTGATAGGTGATAGTTTAAAAAAAAAATAGCGTTCCTGTAGATGAAAAGTATTTATTTTTATTCTATAATTTGTCCTATTTAAAATGCAAATAAAATAATTATTCTGGTACAAAACTTTGCAAACTTATTTACAAATAAAATAATGTTTTTTTTTGTTTTTGTTTTTTTCAGTTTTTTCAATTTAGCATGTTTTTAATGTGACACTTTTAATGTGAAAATGAATCAACAAAACTAACAAATACAAACCAAAAAAAATTTAATAATGATTAGAATATTTGTTAGAAATGCAGTGATGCTCTACTGACTTCAATCATCCAAAAATGCAGTTTCTTTTTTCCCCTCGCATGTGATTGGGTATTCTTTGCAAAATGAGAGTTCACTACGTTCACTATATAATACACTAGGGAAAATTCCTTTGCAAAGTAAACAGGCTATATACCTTTAGTAACTCAGTAGCAACATTGAAGTAATATAGAGTGAGTGTCTTGTTTTATTGTTATGCATGTCATTTATTACTTTATGTTAATTTTTGCACAAAGGATTGTGTGAGTGCTGCAGGAATTGTTTATAGTGTTTGAGGTGTGCTACTTTTGGAGAATTTTGGTTGTTTCCTAACAGATCTTTTTAACAACTTGACGTCCGTCTGCGCTATAGCCGAAAGATAGCTATGGTGTGGACCTCAAATGCCGGGTAGGCCTCCATGTACGTCTTTGGACTTGGCTGGTCACAGAGCAGGGTAAAGGGCCAATCACAGCAGGCCTTTTGCCACATGATCATCTGTCAGCCAGTGACAGCTGATCACTAGAGTAAACAGAAGCTGGTTACTGGCTTTTTTTTTCTTCACCCTACCAACATGAAGAAAATAATAAAACCGGTAAACAGCTTCTGTTACAGAGACATCGGTCCTCTAGTGCTGCTAATTAGTGCCCTCCAGTTCTGCAAGTCCATGCCCACCAGTGCCATCTATCAGTGCCAATCAGTGCCCATTAGTGCTGCCTATCAATGCCACCTCTCCATGCCACCTATCAGTGTCCTTCAGTGTTACCTATCGGTGCCCATCAGTGCAGCCTCATCAGTGCCTCCTGATCAATGCCCACCAATGCCACCTATCAGTGCCCATTAGCACCGCCTAAGCGTGCCCATCAGTGCAGCCTATCAGTGGCACTTCATCAGTGAATGAGAAAAATTACCTGTTTGCAAAATTGTATCACAAAATATGAAAAACATTTTGTTTTTGTTTTTCCAAATTTTTGGTCTTTTTTTGTTTGTTTAGCAAAAAATAAAAACCACAGTGGCCAAAAGAAAGCTCTATTTGTGTGAAAAAATGATAACATTTTCATTTGGGTACAGTGTTGCATTACTGTGCTATTGTCAATCAAAACGTGACAGCGCTAAAAGCTGGAAATTGGCCTGGGCAGGTAGGGGGTAGAAGTGCCCCGTAAGCAAGTAATTATCCACTTGTTGCTCTCTTATTTTCACTTGAGTTATTTATTGTCAGTTCCCTTTAGTAAATCAATCTCAATGTCTTTAACCCCTATACAAGGGTTCTCTGCTAATGATCGGGCCCTGGGGAACTGGACCCCGATCACATGATCACTGTGATAGCTTCTGATTGGCTTCACTGATCATCCATAGTTGTTTTTCCTTTGTGAAGAGGATAAACAACACACTTTCCCTCTAGGAAGAAGGAGAATTCATTGAATCTTTTCCTTCTCCCTATAGGACATGTCTGAAAAAAAGACGATTTTCATCTTTTCGTCTTTCGGGTGCTGCTGCCACCATTCATGGTAAGGGAAACCGGCAGTGAAGCCATGCAGCTTCACAGCCGGTTCCCTACTGCGCATGCACAAAGCGTGCTGCGCTTTCTAACTGGCCCTCCTGAGGGAGGAGGAGGGGTGGCTCAGTATCCCAGAAGTGGGGAAGGGTACCTTTCAAAAACAGGTACCCCCCCCCCCCCCCCCGAAAGGTGCCAAATGTGACACCAGAGGGGAGGGAAGAAGCAAATAATCAGAGTTTCCACTTTAAGTTCTGTTTTGACCCTGGTCATGAAGGGGTTAAACTTGGATTAGACGCTCAGGGTGAATTCACACTACAACAAAGACCTGCCGGAGTGATTTACCACTCCGGCAGTTGCCGGCTGCGCTCGGGTGCACTGTGGTGAGCTATTCAGGGCATCACACGTTTTTTTTTTTGTACAATGTACGGCTGCACTGCCATACATTGTCATACGATTTGACATGGTGTACTGCGATAAAATTCAGCATTTCTACATTTTATTGCAGCCAGCTGCAGCACGACATTTTATGCAAAGAACAGACACTGCTAGAGCCTGCACCTTGGTAAGAGCATTCTGCCACCTGCTGGTGACATGATGGAGTAACTTCATTCCATGACATGCATGAACTGTAACATACGACCCAGTGTTTATTGAAAATGCTGTCAAAACATTGCATATTACTTCCACACAAGCGTAAATCATTTCTATGACAAGCTGACAGCTAGCTAGTCTTTGTGCTGCAATCACTTTACAGTAAAAGGTGTGACAGTTCTTCATCCCTCAACAGTGCATACTAAATAAGCTCTTTTGGAAAGATCGTGAGAGACTGTTTTTTGTGTTGAATGTTTGGATGACAGGCTTGGAGCCTATAAACCTGGCTTCATATATCCGGCTGATGTAAATCTATACTGTGGACATCTGAGTCACTGCATCAAAGCCTTCAAATTCAAGGACAGAAAGTGTTTCACTGTGACCTTTATATGACATTATCAAGTGATTGAAAAATAACCCAATAAAGGCTTATTTGATCTTAAGAATCTTTAGCAGATTTTTGTTAGGGGACATTTGTTTTTAAAAAAAGACACCTACGGTTTTTCCACCCGCTTCTTCTTAAAAGGATTTGAAATGGCTAATTCCTCTCCGTATCGCAGTGATTCAATGATTACCTCAGAGGCATTGCAGCTTTACTTTCATTTGCCTTTCCAAAAGGAACCGTCTAACACTGCTGGATTCTAAATGGATTATTTATATTGCTTTGTAATGGATACACAAGGATGTATAATTCATTTTTTCCATGTTTTCGTTTTATGTATGTAGGTTTTACCAGGCTAGAGGGATCACTGCAAGGTGTGTGTGTGTGTATGTATATATATATATATATGTATATATATATATATATATATATATATATATATACACACAAGTATGAATGGCAGAGTATTGGATGAGAAGGCCTGGCTCGCAGTCTTCACACTAATTCATATCAAAAGTGTTCTGTCAGGTTGAGGTCAGGACTCAGGCCTGTCAAGTTCCTCCACCCCAAAGTCGCTCATCCATGTCTTTATGGACCTTGCTTTGTGCACTGGTCCAAATCATTTGGTGTATGGGTGATTAGGGTGTGGGGTTGTTTTCCCGGGGTTGGGCTTGCCTTATTTCCAGTAAAGGGAACTCGTGAGGGGTCAACATACCAAGACATTTTGGACAATTTCTTTTTTTTTTTTAAATGTTTATTTATTTTCAAAGAAAAAAGTATAACACGCTGGACTTGATGTACTAAATAGGTAAAGTACAAATCGGTATCACAGACAGTTACAATGGGAATAATAATACAGGTGAACAGTCAAACAAAGCTTAGTTTCAAAGTTAGGATCGGAGGTGAATCCTTTCCAACATCTCTTGTTCAAACTTAACACAGTGCTATTTCCCCTACGTCTCTACACCTTTTCGTTTCCTCCCCAAGATTTCAATTACAGTAAGTGTTAAGGGGTGTCTGTTCAGGGGTAAGTCTCTCGTCTCGGGGATGTTCAGTCTCCCATGGTAATCGGTCTGCTCCCCCGAGGTTTAATGGAGGGAAGTGGTGAGTGGGCGTTAATACTTCAGCCAGAAGGGAGGCGTAGGGGGCCAGAGAGGGGTTCACCTAGTCAGTAGGAAGCCGTCAACCGTTCGCGGGGATGGGTGTCTGTGTCAAAGGTCTGACCCCCGTGCGGGGGGAAAGTAAGGGCGAAAGAAAGAAGGAAGGGGTATGAAAGAGAGAGAACAGCGAAAGAAGGGATGGGGGGTAGGTAGTGGATACATAGGTTCGGAAGGGGATCTTCTCTCCGGACTGCCCCATTTGTCCATGTGCAGAATTTTGGACAATTTCATGCGGCCAAGTTTGTGGGAACAGTTTGGGGATGGCCCCTTCCTATTCCAACATGACTGTGCACCAGTGCACAAACAAGGTCCAGAAAGAAATGGATGAGCAAGTTTGGAGTGGAGGAACTTGACTGGCCTGAACAGAGTCCTGACCTCAACCCTGTAGAATATCTTTGGGATGAATTAGAGTGAAGTCTCGTCCAACATTAGTGCCTAACCTCACAAATGCGCTTCTGATAGAATGGTTAAATATACCCATAGACACACTCCTAAACCTTGTGGAAACCCTTCCCAGAAGAGTTGAAGCTGTTATAGCTGCAAAGGGTGGGCCAACTCAATATCGAATCCTATGGACTAAGACTGGGATGCCATTAAAGTTCATGTATTTGTGTAAAGGCATGTGTCCCAATACTTTTGAATATATATATATATATATATATATATGTATATATATATATATATATATATATATATATATATATATATATATATATATGTATATATATATATATATATATATATGTATATATATATATATATATATATATATATATGTATATATATATATATATATATATATATATATATATATATATATATATATATATATATATATATATATCATAGGATTTTTATATACAGCTTACCTGTAAAATCCTTTTCTTGAGAGTACATCACGGGACACAGGAGCTTCATTACATAGTGGGTTATATAGGCACCTCTGGTGATTGGACACTGGTTAACCCCCAATTAAGGAGAATTCCTCCCCTATATAACCCCTCCCATATGGGAGGCACCTCAGTTTTGTAGCAAAGCAATAAGAAACCACGTAAAACCCAAGAGGGGCGGGAGCCCTGTGTCCCGTGATGTACTCTAAAGAAAAGGATTTTACAGGTAAGCTGTATATAAAAATCCTATTTTCTTGATCATACATCACGGGACACAGGAGCTTCATTACATAGTGGGATGTCCCAAAGCAATGCTCAGTTTGAGGGGAGGGAGACACAGATCAGAGTTATAGACCGCCATGGACCAGAGGATCTAAACTGCAGCCTGCAGTACACTGCGCCCAAAGGCGATATCCTCTTGCCCTCTGACATCCACCTGATAAAATCTGGTGAATGTGTGGACTGATGACCAAGTTGCAGCCTTACAGATCTGAGCAAGGGAGGCCTGGTGATGCACTGCCCAAGAAGCACTTATAGCCCTCGTTGAGTGCACTTTCACTTGAAAAGGAGGGATCTTCCCCTTTACACTATAGGCCTGAAAAATAACCTGTCTAATCCACCTCGAGAGAGTGGATTTTGTTGCCGCCTGGCCCTTCCTAGGGCCTTCCGGCAAAATAAATAAGCAATCAGTTTTCCTTATCTGAGCAGTTGCCTGAAGATATATACTGATTGCCCTTACCACATCTAAAGTGTGCAAAGAGTCTTCTTCTGCGGACTGTGGGTCCGGAAAAAAGGATGGTAGGATTACATGTTGATTCAAATGGAATCCTGAAACCACCTTAGGCAGAAAGGACCTGTTGGGACGCATCACTACCCGGTCCTTATGAATAATTAGATAAGGTTCCTTGCTGGAGAGCGCTGCTAGTTCTGACACTCTTCTAGCTGAGGATATGGCTATCAAGAAAACCAATTTTTTAGTCAAAAGAACTAATGAAGCCTGATGCAAAGGTTCAAATGGTTGCCCCTGCAATGCCGAGAGAACCAAATTCAGATCCCATGGGCATACCGGAGGTTTGACTGGCGGCCTTAACTGCATAGCCCCCTGGATAAAAGCCCGCAAAAGTGAATGTGATGCAAGTGGCTTCTGGAAAAACACTGACAAGGTCCAAAATCTGCACCTTGATAGTGCTTACGGCCAAATTCATTTCTAGGCCTGAATGAAGGAAAGCCAAGATCCTGCTAGTGATATACTTTCTAGGATGCCATCCCCTGGGTTCACACCAGGAAACATATGCCTTCATGATTTTGTAGTAAATAAGCCTGGAGGCTGGCTTTCTGGCATTGACCAGAGTAGAAAGGACTGGCCCCGAAAGGCCACGATCTCTCAGAATGTGGGTCTCAGCAGCCAAACCGTTAAACTCAGACTGTGTAAAGCAGGATGGCAAATTGGACCCTGCAAGAGTAGATCTGGCCGGAGAGGGAGGATCCACGGCCTGCCTACTGCCAACTTCATGATCTCTGCATACCAAGATCGCCTGGGCCAAGCCGGGGCTACCAAAAGATCCAACTTTTGTTTCCCTCTTGACTCTTCCCAGGAACCGTGACAGAAGTGGGTATGGTGGGAAGGCATTAATCAGATTGTACTGATCCCAGGGAACTGTCAGAGCATCTGACCCCTGAGCAAGTGCATCTCTTGTCCTTGACACAAATTTGTCCAGTTTTCTGTTGAATCTGGACGCAAACAGATCTACGTCTGGAGTGCCCCACCTGCGACATATGTTCCGAAATATGTCGGGGTGTAGAGCCCATTCTCCTGGACACAACTGCTGGAGGCTCAGAAAGTCCGCTTACCAATTTTCCACTCCTGCAATGAAGACTGCAGAAAGGCATGGAACATGCCTTTCTGCCCAAGCAAGTATGCGATTCACCTCTCTTTGTGCATCCAGGCTCCTGGTGCCACCCTGGTGATTGATATAGGCCACTGCTGTGGCATTTTTGGACTGAACTCGAACAGGGAGACCCCGTAGTCTGTAAGACCAGTTTATGAGAGCCATATAAACTGCCCGGATCTCCAAAACATTTATGGGCAATAGCTTCTCGATCGCAGACCATTTCCTCTGCGAGCACGTCTCCTCCAACACTGCTCCCCAGCCTGTCAGGCTGGCATCTGTAGTTATAATCTTCCATGGAAGAGGAAGAAAAGTTTTGCCTTTCAGCAGATTCTTGGTCTGTAACCACCAAACAAGACTCTTGCGTGTCCCTGGGGATAGACACATAGGAAGATCCAAGGCCTGGGGCTTCCTGTTCCAAGCCGCAAGGATGCATCTTTGCAGAGGCCTTGAGTGAAACTGGGCGAATGGAACGGCCTCGAAGGAGGCGACCATTTTCCCTAACAGTCTCATACACAACCGAATGGGGGAAGATCTTCTGCCTAGAATTAGGCGCACCAGACCCCCTATAGCCATGGCTTTTGGCCTTGGTAGAAACACCCCGCCCTGAGCGGTGTCGATGACCATGCCCAGATACTCCAACCTGGTAGCAGGTTGTAGGGACGACTTTTCTAGGTTTATAATCCAACCTAGGCGTTTCAGGTGTTCTAGCGTTCTGGTAACACTGTGGTTCAAGAGCGCTACTGTTTTCTCTATGAGCAGTAAATCGTCTAGATAAGCCATGACGGTTATACCCTGAGCTCTTAGGTTTGCCAAGAGAGGGTCTAGAATCTTTGTGAAGACTCGAGGAGCCGTAGCGAGACCGAACGGCAAGGCCACAAATTGAAAATGGCGCAGATCTACCACGAACCTTAGATACTTTTGGTGTGCGGAAAAAATTGGCACATGAAGATATGCATCCTTGATATCTATCGATGCCATAAACTCTCCCCCTTGCAGGGAGGAGACCACAGAACGTATTGACTGCATTCGGAAAGACCGGATGTGCAAAAACAGGTTCAGATCCTTCAGATCCAGGATAGGTCTGACACCTCCATTTGGCTTTGGAACGGTGAAGATTCGAGTAAAAGCCTGAACCCTGTTCTTTTGGATCCACTTCAACTATCACCCCCTGAGATAGTAAGTCATCTAAGGCCAGAAATAGTGTTTTTTGCTTTACTGGATCCTTGGGGATCCTTGACCTTAGGAAGCGAGAAGGTGGAATCCCCTGAAACTCTAGCTTGTAGCCCAGAGATACCGAGGAGGTTACCCACTTGTCCCAGATCTCTTCCTGCCAGGCTTCTGCAAACTGCAGGAGCCTTCCCCCCACTCGGCCAAGCGGGGGCGCCCCTTCACAAGGAAGCTTTTGGGCTCTGCTTGGCAGGCTTTTGCCCCCAAGTCTTTTTCTGCCCCTGGGCATGGCCTTGAGCCTTTCCTGTAGAGGGAGGTTGGGAAGGCCGTCGCCACTGCTTAGAGCTTGATGCTCCGGGAGAAAGAGAACACCTAAATGATGGACGTTTGGTCTTTTTGATTGGAAGGAGAGTAGATTTACTCCCTGAAATTTTTTGGACGAATTTGTCTAATTCCTCTCCAAATAAGTGTTCCCCCTTAAACGGGAACCCAATCAAATACTTCTTACATGATAGCTCAGCTGCCCAATTTTTTAGCCATAGGGCCCTTTGCATGTGTACCAACAGGAGAGACAAACGAGATGCTTGTTGGACAGAATCCAAAATCGCATCAATCATAAAACATAGAATTTGAGGTATTTTTGCATAATTCTCCACTTCCTCACTGGGAAGAAGGCCAAGTATCTGCTTAACTTGTTCCTTGAGGAACTGACACAACCCCACAGTTGCGACTGTAGGTTGCACTACAGCGCCAGCCATGGAAAAGGAGGCTTTCAATAACGTTTCCAGCTTCTTATCAGTTGGATCCTTAAATACCTGAGCATTATCCAAAGGACAGGTCAGGTTTCTATTCACACAAGAAACAGCCGCATCGACAGATGGTACCCCCCATTTCTTGGTGAAACTTTCCTCCAGAGGATAAAGCATAGAAAACCTTTTAGGAGGAGTAAACAGTTTATCGGGATGTCCCCAATCCTCATGCAACAATTTATCCATTAAGGGATGAATTGGAAAGGAAAAGGCAGCCTGTGGGATTTTCCTGACCCCCAGGGAAGAAACAGAGGATGTGGCAACCTCAGCAGCGGGCATTCTGAATGTGGTACGCACCAACTCAGTATAATATTGAACCTGTTTTCTGAGTGCCTGGGAGGAGGGGACTCTCTCCTCTTCCTCTGACTCATCCGACTGCTCTTGATCCCTGTCCCAAGATAGGGAACTCTCCTCATTGTCAGAGGTGTCATCTGAAAGAGGAATCTCAGCAGAGGAAGGGGATCTACCCCTTTTTCTGCTATCTTTTAGGGAAGCTGAAATAAAATTCACGATTCTCGCCTCAAAACCCTCCAACATATACTGGGGCTGAAACATTAGGAGAGGCTGCAACACCTAACAGGGGCACTGACTCATCCTGTGAGGCTGGCTCCAGTCTTGCAGGGGGGGATGGTAATCTACAGGCATTTTTAGAACCCCTAGACCTAGGCGGTGATTTACCAGTGCCCTTGTTACCTCCCCCTGAGATCCTCTTATGAGGAGACATAGTCCTAAGCTACAAAGCAGAGGTACTAGTACAAAGGTGCAATCACTGTTGTGCTCCAAGTCTCGCAATAAATATATATGCTTAAACTGCACAACCTGATGCTGAGTAGGTGTCTTAGGTTTGCCTGGATCCAATCCCTTAGGATGCTTACTGCCCACAGCTCCTGTGTCTCCCACTTACAGCCCCCTGCCGCTTGGCGCGGCGTGCACGGCTCGCAACCACACCCCCCATTAGCATGGCAGCGCCCGTGCACGTGTGCATGAGGACTGCCGGTCGTCCAAGGGGGGAAAGGATCCCTACGGAGCCGTGCGGGACCCCCAGACTACGTGGGACCCCTCTTTTTACCTCTATTGTGGCAGAGACTGCAGCGGAGACGTGAGTCATCTGGAAAAAAACAGGCTTCACTGAGCGCGTGTATCTGAAAGGCATGTAAGTATGCCTCAGGCTGCTCTTACTCCCTCTAGTAGTGGAAACCAGGTAAGACATACAACTACTCAAATGAAGAAATCCATAATATATGATTTATATAGGATTAACTTCTCTTACCTGTCCTCGCCGCAGGAATTGCTGAAAACAGACAGATTCCAGCCTTCACCCATCACGGCGGGCAGAGTTGTGCTAACCTTCAGGATTTTTTGGGTTCTTTCTCAGAGGAACCTCTTACCTGGACCTTGTAAAAGACTCTGCCAGAAACTTTCGTGCCACTATGTAAATAGTACACCAAGTCTGGTTTTCCCAGAGCCCAGTCTTCCAATAGGAGAGGACTTACATGCAAAACCTTGTTTCTTCGGATGATGAGGCCCGGGTAACATACTATCTTTGGAGTCAAAATATCGGCCTGAGATATGGATCCGGTTATCATAGCCCTTAGACCCCTGCAGGGACCTGCACAGAGCTTTCTTCATAGCACATGTTTTACGTGACCAACCACCGTAGACACTGGCGAAAAAACTGAGGTGCCTCCCATATGGGAGGGGTTATATAGGGGAGGAATTCTCCTTAATTGGGGGTTAACCAGTGTCCAATCACTAGAGGTGCATATATAACCCACTATGTAATGAAGCTCCTGTGTCCCGTGATGTATGATCAAGAAATATATATGAATGGCAGAGTTGCAGAAAGTTTGCCCTAGATTTCCCATACTATTACTTCCAAATTACCATCATTAGTCCAATCATTCACAGATTCCTAAATGATTCCCCACATATGTATTTGAATATTTGATAAAGGGAACTGCTGCCGTTTGTAATATTTGCTCAAGGAATAAAGCGGTCAACTTCAAATTCGCTTTTCTGAAATATGCAAGTCCAAGTATTTCCCAATGATTCCCGATGGAGACCCTTGCCGCTCATTCACATGCGTGGTGCGTTTGCCTGCACATTTCCTGCTAATTAAGATGATTCTTTCATTGTTATTCACCTTTTGTAAGCTTTATACAGTAAATGTGGCAAACATGGGTAAATCCAGGCTGGTGAATGTGCATGGATTCATTCATCTGTTATAAATATGTCCCTATTGTTATTTCAAAACATATGTAAACCCTAAAAATGAACTTCACTTACTTTCTCCTTTTTGGTCTGTTAAATATAAAGTTGAAAGCATTTGTTATATCTGTTTGAAAAAAAAAAACTGTTGATCATGCCAAAAATCATGCCAGAGAACTACAGAGCACCTCCTGCTGTGAAGAAAAAACCTAATGTAGTCACCACATTTAAAAATTGTATACAATATTATATACCCTAGTTTAACCACTTTGCCTCTAAAACCTGTTCACCGCTATGGAGCGGAGCAATTTGTACATATCTGCTATGGACCTGTTTATTCGACAATAACTTTGTCATTATTAAAGATAACAAGGTAATACATATATTGTTTTTTAAGGACAAACAAGGCTTTCTTTTCCTGATAATAGCTTCCATCGATGATATTTTTTTTGCAATCCTTAGACAATAAAATTGAACAAAACTCACTTTTTCTTTTTTTGAGCAGTGTTAGTTCAACCACTTTACAACAGGGCATTTTCACCCCCTTCCTGCCCAGGCCAATTTTCAGTTTTCAGTGCTGTTACATTTTGAATGACAACAGTGTACCCAAACCAAATTAAATTTTTATCTTTTTTTCCCCCCCACAAAGAGAGCTTTATTTTGGTGGTATTTGATCATCTCTGCGGTTTTTATTTATTGCACTATAAACAAAAAAATAGCGACAATTTGGAAAAAAAACACAATATTTTTTAATTTTTGCTAATAAATATCCCAATTTAAAAAAAAAAATCATTTTCCTCAGTTTAGGCCAATATGTATTCTTCTACATATTTTTGGTAACAAATTGCAATAAGTGTATATTGATTGGTTTGCACAAAAGTTATAGCATCTACAAAATAGGGGATAGATTTATGGCTTTTTTTTTTCACTAGTAATGGCAGCGATCTGTGATTTTTATCGTGACTGTGACATTGCGGCAGACACATTGTACACTTTTGACACTATTTTGGGACCATTCACATTTATTACAGCAATCAGTGCTATAAAATGCTCTGATTACTGTATAAATGTCACTGGCAGGGAAGGGGTTAACACTAGGGGGCGATCAAGGGGTTAAAAGTGTTACCTAGGGAGTGATTCTAACTGTAGGGGGAGGGGGCTCACAACAGTACAGGCTCTGTACAGGGAACACACAATTGGTCTCCTCTTCCCTGACAGCAGGTGGATCTGTGTGTTTACCCACGTCCGTGTTTCCGACAATCTCGGGTGCCCGGCGGACATTGCAGTTACCGGACACGTGCAACGGCTCCCAAACGGCACACACGCCCCCTTTATAACGGAAGCCAAGGACATCATATGACACCTGCCCAGGATGGGATATCCCTCCTGCAGACGTAATTTGACTATGAGCGGGGTAGGAAGTAGTTAAAAATAAATATTGTTACTGCACAAAATGTACACAGTTTATTAATGTGTCTTGTTTAAAGAGGAAGTAAACCCCGATGGGTTTACTTCCTCTTTGATTCCCTGCAAAGGTAAAGCATAATGGACTACTATGCATCGCATAGTAGTCCATTATGTGTCACTTACCTGACACAGGAGCCAGCAAAGTCACCGCTGTCCCCTTGTGTACGGAGCCTCCATCTTTTCGGTGGGTCTCGCTGCTCCGGCGCGATCATTCGGTGAAGCCGCGATGATGTCACTCCCGCGCATGCACGGGAGCCGCCACTCACGGCATATCGCCGTTGACAGCGGCGCACTCAGTGCTGACAGCGGTGCCTGTGTTTTGGCAAATATCTCCTAAAGGAGATATTTCTTGGACCTACAGGTAAGCCTAAATCTAGGCTTTCCTGTAGGTCAAAGTGGTTTGTAAGAGTTTACAACCACTTTAAATGACACTAAAAATATGATTCTGGTACAAAGCATTACAAAGTTATTTGCAATTTAAATAATGTGTGTTTTTTTTTTGTTTTACAATAATATTAAAAAAAAATTTAACAAAATCAAAAACAAAGAAGTTTAAATATTAATAGTTAATATTAAAAGTTAATAAAATAGAAACGACCAAAACAATTAGCAGGAAAATAATAGGAGTTAATTAGGGCTGATTAGAGTAAACTAAGGCCGCGTACACACGCGGGGACTGTTCGCCCAACTTTGTCCGCTGAACAGTGTTTCGGCGGACAGTCCGCCCGTGTGTGGGCTTTCAGCGGACAGTTTCAGCGAACAGTTTGCTGAACAAGGTTTTTCGGAATTTCCGAAAAACTGTCCGCTGAAACTTGGTTTCAGCGAACAGTCCCCTCGTGTGTAGGCTTGTTCGTCAAACTAAGTTCCGCGCATGCTCAGAAAGGATTTACACGCCGAAAGTTGTAATGCAGTGTATAGGACGTTGTATTTTCCGTCCCGTCGTACGTGCCGTTCACGTCATCGCGCACGGTTTCAGCAAACTGTTCGTTCGTCGTGTGTGGGCAAGTCCGTCCATGCTAATTTTGAGCGGACTGTTTGCTGAAACTGTTTGACGGACAAAGTTAAGCGAACAGTCCCCGCGTGTGTACGCGGCCTAAGCATCAATAAGGGGTTAAACAGAGGAACATTTTATTAAAAAATATTTTTTTTTTTTACTTGTCAGGTTGCTTTACCTGGCATTATCTGCAGATCTTAGTTTATCCCTTTGATCTGCAGATGAATGAACAGAAAGACACAAATGTAACAATATGTTACTTTGTATCTTTGTATAATTACAGTCTGAAGCAGTGCTGTTTATGAACACTGATCCAGACTGCTTTTTTGACAGCTAGAGATAGAGTATACTGTAGTGTCAGTTTTGATGAATCAGAGCCAACAATTATGGTATATTGGGAAGAGGGGTCCCAGAAGCAGGGCAGAGAGACTGGATGTGCTACACATGCTCTGTGTACAATGATTATGTTTTTTGGGGCATGTGTAGCACGTGCAAAGGCTGCAACTAGTTAAATAGTATTGACTACTTATGTTCTTCTATTCCTGGTCAGGCAGTCCTCTTTTGCTGGTTGTCCTAGAGCAGTCGACGAGGAGCTGTCTTCAGTTGTGAAAGGTATGTGACATGGACAGACCATTCATTTAGGCTCAAAGAGGAACGCCTCACCCCCCCAATCCCTTTTGTCTTTAGCCAAATGGTGGCAAACAAACATTCTTACACACCCAGTGATTCAGCAGTGTTTTGTAGGGATCCACCACTTGGCAGCAGCACACACGGTCCCATAGCGCCACCTCTTTCTGATGTCATCAGAATTCATCTCGTTTCTTGTGATTGGCTTGCCACATAATGACATGGATGCATCCGTGCTCATCATCAGGGGGCCAGCTGTGTAAATCATGAAGAAACATCTGCCCTCCCACCCTTAATGCGATGTTGCACATGCACCGTAGAGTACCCTGCAGCCTCCTGGATTGCTAGACATGGTTTTCCAGGATGCTGGGGGAATATACCATTCTTACCTTAGCAAGATATAAGGAAGCCCAGGGATATTTCGCCCCAAAAATAAAAAATACAAAAAGACTAAAATAAAAATTGATACAGTATATAATTGTCTGAGAGGAAGGGGCAGAGTTCATCTTTCATTGAGCTGAATCATTAAAAACTCGTGTAAACTTTAGTATGTTATGGTAATTTAAAATTTAGCATTTAGTCTTTTTTTTTTTAATTGTATGTTTATTGAAATTTTACAAAGAAATACATATACAGAAAAAAAGACATTGAAAAATATGATAATATATGTAAATATAAATCACATATGTGGCACTGGGAAACAAGATTTTGACAAACTACAAAATGAAGGAAATATATATAAAAAACAAAGACACAAGGCAGAGTCTTGAACGCTATAGAAATGGCAACCCATTAGAACAGGCTTTGAAGGCAGGGGAAACCAACACATAACATTAATTACGGTTCTATGGATTAACCTCTTAGAGAACTTCCCAGTATAGGTTAAGACAGAGAAGGGAATTACCCTGAAGAGTATGTAACCTGAGGGGGGGGGGGGAGTGGGAGAGATGCACCATGGGAGATGGGAACGGAGGGAGAAAAGTCAATTCAATGAAATACATGGGGGGGGGGGGGGCAGCTATTAATATTAGAAGCAATGAGTCAGAGTTAGACTCAGAGTTACCCCACAACTCCCAAATTTTGGAAAATTGGGGTAGGAATTCATGTACCACAGCAGTAAGGTGTTCCATTCTACATATGTGAGCTAGGGCCTGCAATAGTGGGTTAATGTGGGTGGAGAGGTAACCACTGTAAGGGAATTACCCATTTAGCTGCTAAGAGGATAAATGCAACCAGCTTTTGGGCATACTTGGAGACACCAGGGACAGGCAGGCCTAAGAGATAATGGATTGGATCTAGAGGAATGGTGATCTCAAGACGGTTTTGTAGGAGGGCTTGAATTGAGAACCAAAATGGTTGGATGATGGGACATTCCCAAAAGATGTGGGAATAGGAACCCACGTCTCCACTGCATCTCCAGCACACCCGAGAAACCTTAGGGCCTTATGTGTGAAGAACCTCTGGGGTTCTATACCAGAAAAGCAATATGTTTATAGGCTGTCTCTCTCTGCTCTAGGCATCTCGAAGCTTTAGAAACTAAGTCCCATATCTTCTGCCATTGTGGGAGAGAGATTGGTCATCGGATGGTTTGGGACCATTTTTGCATATATAAATGGCAGGAGTCATTAAGCAGAGAAGCATCATGGAGGAATTTGTAAATAGACAATATAAGATGAGGTTGGTAGGGACCTTGGGCACATAAGAGTACGAATAGAGTGTGTTTATCTAAGGTCAAGGCCTGTGATTTGGAAGAGAAGTAATGTTTAAACTGTAGGAAGGAGTAAAAAAGTTACTTAGGGATCTGGTATTTGTGTTGAATCTCCTCAAAGGAATAAAGTCTATGGGTAAGTGGGTGTACCATATTACGAAATTGGAAGATGCCAGCTTGCGACCAAGGGTACGTTCGGCTATAGGCTAGGCTGTCGGAGATGTCTGGGTTAAAAAGCACATTTAGCAAGTGTGGACATGGAAAAGAGAGAGGACCGTTGGGAATTTTTTTTTTCCATATACAGAGACTGAACAACATAGGGTGCAAACAAAAGTTTCTTAGTTAGGTAATAGACGTATCCAGGGTTGACCACAACATGGCACAAGGGTGTAGCAGACAAGTGACACTCATTTCAGTCTCTGACCATCTGCTGGATGCCAATCTGTTTGACCATGAATTAGTTGCCTTTGAGGTGAGTCACAAAGTAATATTTAATAAGATCTGGAGTGCCCAGACCTCTAGAACGGGGAGCAATTACCACTGAGCTAGCTATGCGGTGAGCTTTGTTATGCCAAATAAAATTGAGAAACAGGTCACTGCATAGCTTTGAGCTGTTTCATTGGGACTGGTAATGTTTCAAATAGATACAGAAACTTTGGCAAAATAGACATCTTAAGGACATTGATCCGTTCCAGAAGAGAGACAGGGTATGTATCCCATTGGCGTAGGAGGCAATCAATATCCGTAAAAAAAGGAAGATGATTAGCCTGATAAAGGGTGGGGTAAGAAGAAGTCAAACGAATCCCTAAGTACTTAAGAGATTGGGAGTACCAGTGGTATGAGAAATTCTGTTGCAACCTTGCAAGGGCAGGAGGAAGAATGTGTAATGGTAAAGCCTCTGTTTTACACATGTTCATCTTATAACCTGAGAATGAACCAAAGGTTGTTAGTAAGTCATGAAGGTTCAGGAGGGAAGTATGGGGACTAGTCAGTGTCAAGAGACTGCCGTTAGCGAAAAGAGACAGCTTATATCCCCTCTGTCGCAAATAAACCCCACGGATATCAGGATGGGAGCATATGGCTTCAGCCAAGGGTTCTAGCATAGGATAAAAAGTAGAGGAGACAAGGGACACCCCTGTCTCTCTGCATTTAGTCTTAAAGGGAAAGTCAACCCTAAGCTCTTGTACACACGGTCGGACATTCCGACAACCAAATCCGTCGGATTTTGTCCAAAACTGTTGCATACACATGGTCGGACAAAGTTGTCGGAAAATTTGATCGTTCAGAACGTGATGACGTTATTTCGTTACGACGGGACTACGTTCAGGCTAATAGCCAATAGCTTTGGTGTAGGAATTTGATCTCAGCATGCGTGGCACTTTGTCTGATCGGAATTCTCTACACATGATCGGACAAGGTCCGATCGGATCATGTTGTCGGAAAGTTTTATAGCCAAGCTGGAAAACTTGGCCCGTCAGATATTCCGACGGAAACAGTCCGATGGAGCCCACACACGGTCGGATTATCCGACAACGCGGTCCGATCGGACATTCTCCGTCGGAATGTCCGACCGTGTGTACAAGGGCTTACACTAAAATCGCTACATCTACAGACATTCACGATATAAGCCTAACCTATCTAGTCCTATAAAGAAGAAATCAGTATACATATTTTTTTTGAAGCCCATCCGGTCCGGTCTCCAGAGGCCAAAGTTCTGTAGAGGACACAGTCAACAACGGCTGTGAAATGAATGGGAAGAGACACCACCCATAGACTTACTAAGGGGATTCCGTTGTTGGCTGTGTCCTCTGCACCCGCCTCCACAGAGAGTCGGATCGGCTTAAAAAATGGTATGCATACTGATTTCTTCTTTACAGGGTTAGATAGGTTAGTGTTAGATCGCGGATGTCTGTAGATTAAAACTGTTGCTTTCAATAAAATAATACCTGGTAATTCTGAAAATTAAGGCCCTTGTTCAGATGCTTCTTATTATATGGTGTAACTGTCTCTTGCGTATTGTGTATTCAAAGTTCATTCAAACCATATACAGCTGTTTATTTCAGGAGTCTGCGCAGGAATTCCCTATGAAGGACAACTGACCCCAAACCTGTATAGTTTACCTTTAAAACAATTTCATGTTTAATTTCTTAAAAAAACATATTCATTTTACTAATCATTTGGTATTTTGTCAAAATATTTGCTCCATTATCTCTACTGTTCTCTACTGTACTCTTCTATTTTCTGCTGCAAATAATTGCTCGTTTAATTTTAATTTTTTTTTACCTCCCTTTCCTTTATTTGTATGCCAAATAAAAGAAAGAATCAGCATTATTTTCTGTAATATGTGCAGCTTTGAAGTAACTTTTAAACAATGATCATCTTAAGATCAGGTCAGCACTGTGGCAGAATTTTTTTTTTTTAAAGATACATGCCAACCAGGCATGAAACATTTGCATTCAGGCTCACTCAGCGGGCATGGCCCGCCTGCTGAATGGCTCTGCTTTTCTTTATGGTATTCATATTGTGCAGTTGACAGCCCTAAGTGCTTATGGCTGCTGATATTCTTATCTTGAGAAGGGCTTATGAACCAGAACCTGCAGAAGAGCAGTCCAATTAGTTCATTGGTTTTGAGCATGGTCTTGTTGTAGGTTATTAAAAGGAAGTTGCACGCTAAGGGCTCTTGTACACTGCAGCTCAAAAAAAGCCTGCTTTTAGAAGCATTTGAGCTTTTATCTCAGCTTGAAGAAGCTTGTGCCTTTTTGTTGGCTTTTGCAAGTTTTTTTGAGCTTAAGTTTTTTTTTTTACAACTAAAGCCTAGTACACACGATGGGATTATCAGATGAATGATCATGCATTTTTTTTGGATGCTAGTCTCCATATCAAAAGCTTTATTAAAAAAAAAAAAAAGAAAACAAACATGCTTATACTTACCTGTTCTGTGCAATAATTTTACACAGAGCAGCCCTGATCCTCTTCTTTTTGGGTCCCAGCACTCCAGGCCACTCCTCTTCATCAGGTGCCCCCAGGGAAAACCTCTATCCCTGGGGGCACCCATGCGTGCTCGTCCCCAAGTCCCGTTGCTGTATCCATTGACATTCGCTCTCATGTCACCGTACATTACTATCAATCTGTCCAACATGGAGAGAGACAGTAACAGGAGCCCTTGCACTCATGCACATCGCTGCATCGAATTGGACTCAGATAAGGAAAAATGGGGGGTCTGGGGGACAGCTGCAGCATGGACGTTTTTTCACCTTAATGCATTCTATGCATATAGTATTATAATAATAATTATAATAATAAATAGTGTATAATAATAAAGTAAAATAAGTTTTCAAGAGAAAAAAAGGCCAGGCTTTCATCCATACCATACCATTTCAAGAAATATAATAGGAAAACCAAAAGGCCATGCCCATAGTGTATTACATATTAAAACCAAATTAATGAATACAGTATATTCTTACAAAAGTCTAAAGTGAAACAGTTTTTTACAGCCAATAAGATATTTGTTGACCAATACAAGTGCAAATATTTCTTCCCATCATTAGGTTTCACCAACATGCAGCATACCCCATGTGAAATGGACTCTCACCAGATAATAGGATCCTTAGATATCAATGGGTCATATCAGGCATGATGCAATAAAAACATGGCCACCAGGTGTCTTTCTCTACTTCCCTTAGGTTTGCTCTTCAGGTCTCTTTCAGTTCAGTGGATCACTCCAAGAAATAATATAGGAAAAGCTAAAACGTCAGGCCCATAGTGTAGTAGTTTTTAAAACCAGTTTAATATTGTAAAAATATTCTTACATGAGTCTAAGTTAAACAGTTTTAACAACCAGTGAGATCGTTATAAACAAAAATAGTGGATACCCCACTTCTGGTTTCGGTGCAAAGTGACCTCAGACACTGGACTGGAACTTGGCGTGGGGTATTTGTTTATACAGATCTTACTGGATTTTAAAGCTGAGGCACCATAGACTCCGTATTATTTGATTAAACTGGTTTTAAAAATGACAACAAAATGATAGCGCTGGTATTGCTTAAAGAGGAAGTAAACTCTCCCGCTCTGATGCTTCTTTTCATTTAGTCCATTATAATAAGTAATTATCAAACTATAGCCACTGTAATCCAGCCCAAATCGCATATTACTTACTGCTTAAAGAAACTTGTTTCCAGGGGTTAGGCAACGCCATCTTAAGTATTGTTTTTGAGTCCACAGTGGAGTGTATTTCCTCCCTTACATTGAGCACTTCCTTTACTGTTAACCAAGCCTCCTTCTCAATCCAACATTTCTATGTCAACCCTGCTTCCCTGTTCATAACTGACTTGTTTTATTTCATAGTATTTACTTGTGCCGATTGTCTAATGTTTGCCTGTGTCAGTCTTATCAGCTTCAGCTGATAAGACTGCAGTAATGGCCAGGTTTACACTGCATGTGATGTCACATGGTCACATGGGGTGTAGGAGGAAGCTTTGAATGATTATGAAGTCTCCTGGGATTTCAGTGTTGTGCCGTAGGAAGTCCTGATAACAGATAGACAAGCACATAGAGAGTGTGCCGTAAATCGGGGGAGATCTGGGCATGCTCAGTGACTTTATTCTAAAGAACAAAAAGGATTACAACAATACTAAGCAAGTAAGGAGATATCTACAAGCAGTGTTCATTAGGGTTTTTTATGCTGATTTACATGGGACAAAGTTGTGGGGGAGAGTTTACAACCACTTTAACATATTGATTTCACTTCTTGCCTGGCTTTAGGAAGACCTTATCCTCTAAAGTGAAAAGCTAAACATATAGTGGAGAGCAGAGGATAGCCCAGCATGGGCACTTGCCATTCACTAATGGAGATGGTGAACCCACTGACCTAACAGGAGAAAGATGGTGGTTCTCAAGGTGTATTTTTCTTACAAACCAACAAACTGACGTGTCACCACAGCTGTTCTGCAGCAGGAATGTTCTTTTCTGGTTCTACTTGTACATGCACTTAATGTAAGCTGTGCTATGTTACAGTCTGGTCTCTATTGACAAACTGTTCAGTCTGTGGATGTCATTATGTTAACGTGTTTATTTGCAATCTGCAGCTATTTAATAGCAAAATAAAATTAAGGCTCACATATAGAACCACTTGCCTTGCTAGCCATAGCTGAAAATGTACAAGTAATGACATTAGTAATATATCAAGTGCGAAGGAAATCTCATAATGTATTTTGTGGTATCCTCGCTTGAGTGTAATTTCTTTTAAAAAGTCTATTAAATTGTTTCCTATATAAATCTTTGGCCTGTTGGTGGCTTTGGTGAACAGAATACGTTAAACATGAGTTTGTAGCTCCAAGGCATCTGAGGATGTTATTTTAGTATAATAAGAATAAAAGACTGCCATGGATCACATTAGTCACTGTAAGCATGCCTTGCTGTGCCAGAATACAACAAACTAGCACTGGGGCAATGTTTCCTTTCCTAACGGGCTATTATTTTTATTAAATGCCTGTATCGTAAAAAAAAGTTTGGTGATTGTTTTGACTGTGTGTTTATTGGAAAAATACATGATATAATTTGCCTACATGGCAGCAAAAGAAAATCTTTATGTACCTTAATCAAGATTGTGGTTTGTTTTTAACAGATTTATTCAATTCATTTCTCTAGGTTTTGTTCAGAGCAATTTGTAGTTCTGCAGATGCACTCAGTTTTGCACTAAATATAATTCTGCATTTGAAGTCTAGTCTAACAAGTAATACATTTGAGTTGCTTTTAAGGATATACATGGTAGCAGATGCCAAGCATTTTCTTTATATCAAACGGATAATAGGAATATGTTTGAAAATTATATACTGTATGTCGCATTCCCTGGGAGGTCAACTAGGGGGTCTCTCACTGTCCCTTTCTTCTCTGCCTATCCCTCATTCCCTCCCCCCTTGCTGGGGCTTCTGTGTGACTGGGCATGAGGTGCGGTGTATGCACCTGGCTGGGGGTCCTCCGGGGTGGCTCCAGGCTTTGGTAGGGGGCTGCGCTAGCTGTTAGGGTCCATTTTTTTTCTTTACTGCTCTTTTTTCTTCACTATGAGGTGCTTGGGCTGTTTTACATGAGGAGAGGCCGCCGTCATTTTGCTGGGACCGCGGCCATTTTCCTGTAGTCTTATGCAGTCCGTGTGCTGTCAGTTTTTTCTACAAAGTTCAGCGCCCATTTTCTTGGTGATTTTTTACTAGGACGGCTGGCCGGCGACCATTTTCTTGTAGCCTCAGCACGTTTTTACCTCTAATGCTGGGTCTGTGTACCTCAGAACAGCGTGTTTTTTACTCCAGGCACTTTGTGACTGACACAGGGCAGAGAGGTCAGTGGCAGCACAGAGCAGCACTCAGTCAGGGTGGTGAGTCCTGCGGAGGGGCCCCTCAGTCTGTGAGCAGCTAGTAGGGTGGGATTTGTGTACCTTGCCTTAAGTTCCTAAGTTTTGGCAGGAGAGTGAGGGTTAGCATGGCGTCAGAAGCTGGCGCTTCTTCCCCAGACATCCCTGCTATTGCAACCGGCTCACCTGCTAAAAATGCGGTGCCTATGGATGCTTTGTCAGCGGTCCTGGACACCTTTTTTGCCAGGATGGAAGCGGCGTGTGGGCGCAAGGGGGCAAAAATGCCCCCTGCCACCCCATCTTCTTAGGAGAGCTCTGATTCAGACTCGGGTCCCGCGGTGACTGGCGGCCCCTGTTCTGACGTGTCTGAGGATGCAGACCAGGACCGTTTGGACAGTGAGAATGACTCTGTGTCTGGGTTGGTGCAGGAAAAAGTGCTAGTTGGAGCACTTATCACTGCAGTGCGGGATGCCCTGAAGATACAGAATGCAGCAGGAAATTCTACTGAGGTGGTGGTCCCCTTTGGGTCCCGCAAACCGGCTTGCACGCCTAAGGTGTTTCCGTATTTGACTTATTTTGATAAGTTCATCTACAATGAATGGGGAAGTCCGCAACTGGCCTTTTCAGTCCTGAGAGGAATGCCGGTGCGTTACCCATTTGAGGAGAGCCTCCTGAAAAAAATGGGCGTCTCCCCTGGTCGTTGATCCCCCCTGGTATCCAGATTAAATAAAGTAACCACGATTCTGGTAGAAGCCTTCAAGGACCCAGCCGACAGGAGGGCCGAGACAGTGGCCCAGTCCATGTTTACGGTGGTGGGGTCAGCGTTACCACCTGTGCTGGGCACAGCCTTGGTGTCGCAGACGCTTACTGAATGGACAAAGTTGTTACACCGTGAAATGCAGAAGCAGCAGTCTCCCCCGGTCTGCGTAGAACTGGCAGATCAGCTGGTGCATGGCCTTAAGTGTCTGTGATGCGGCCCTGGATATGGTCCCCCTGCTTTCTAGAGCATCAGTATCAGCAGTGGTGCTACAGCGCCTGATTTGGCTGAAATGCTGGTCTGCAGACCAGGCATCTAAAAAAGCACTAGCAGATTTGTCCTTCCAAGGTGAGAGGCTATTTGGAGCTTCGCTGGATGACATTATTAAAAATGTTACCAGTGGGAAGAGCACGTTGCTCCCACAGTCCAGGAAGGGTAAGCAGCCACGCCATAGGCAAGGGTCCTCTTTCTCTTATATTCACCCACCGACACAGCTCCTCTCTTAGCCATTGGGTTGTATACCTTACCTCTAGGAGAAATACTAGGCAAAGTTGTAATACAACACTCAGAACTTTCAATTCCGCCCATGGGGGTGGTCCCTTATATCTCCTAAACCGTGTAGGTTTAGGAGATATTTCTTGGACCTACAGGTAAGCCTTAATCTAGGCTTACCTGTAGGTCAAAGTGGTTTGTAAGGGTTTACAACCACTTTGATGACTCATCTAAGTCTGAGAATGGGACTAAGAATTGTTTTAGCATTTTCCCTTAAAGTCTAGGGGATACTTTTGAAATTATATGTTATATTAAACTAAAATTATTTCATAGAAATGTTGTTTGGTAAACCTACTGTTCATCAACACTATATTTAATTAACTCTATTGTGGAGCCAAACAGGAAGTGAGAGAAACTCCTTGCAAATTAAAAGAAGTCCTGCCCCCTCCCCCAGGTCACCATTGGAGGATTTCTCCTCTATTACTTTTCCGAGGACAACCCAAGATTTGGGATTTCTTTTAATTTTAATGTAAAGAGAACGAATAAAGATGGTGAATCTCCTTAATGCAAGGTGACCAGCGCCGAAATGAAATCCAGGGACATACTTTTTGTTTTTACTAGTAATGGCAGCAATCAGCGACTCACAGCGGGACTGGGATATTGCGGTGGACAAGTCGGACACTAATGCCGCGTAAACACGACCGGTTTTCCCGTCAGAATAAACTCCAAAAGTTTTTCCGATGGAGTTCTGACGGAGTTCCACTGAAACTGTCTTGCCTACACATGATCAAGCCAAAGTCCGACCGTCTAGAACGCGGTGACGTACAACACATAGGACGGGACTAGAAAAAGGAAGTTCAATTGCCAGTAGCCAATAGCTTCCGTCTCGTACTTGCTTCAGCGCATGCGTCGTTTTGGTCCATTGGAACCAAAAAACAGACTTGCGGTTTTCCCGATAGGAAATGGTTCCATTGCAAATATTTAGAACGTGTTCTATTTCTAGGTCCTTCAGAATTTTAGAAAAAGAAAAGTCAGATGAGGCACACACACGATGAAAAGATTCCATCTGACTTTTTCTTTCGGACATTCTGCTCGAGTATGTACGTGGCATTAGTGACACTTTTGATACTTTGTAGGAACCAGTGACACTAATACAGTGATCAGTGCTAAAAAATATGCACTGTCACTGCTTTTACTAAGGGAAGACATAGATCCCTGTACCTGCTTTGCAGGAACACAGGATCAATGTCTTCCACACTGACAGGATGGCGAACTGCCTTGTTTACATAGGCAGACTACTAGGCAAATACATTAAAAAAGTAATACAAACAATTCATCAAGGTAAATCTAAGAATGTCCGCATTAAAACAGCACTTTGTAGAAAGTCCTTTATAGAAGTAACAATGTACGAGCTATCACTAGAATAGCGTTGCAGTTCCAAACAGTCCTCCCATTTTGTCATAAAAATAAAACAAAGTGTGCACATAGCATAATACTGTTTTATTTTTTAAAAGGTTCGCACAAAACAATAGAATCACCCATTTACATATCTGCGTACATTGTCTAAAACATCATCAGCATTTCAAAAATGTGTACTTCACCGATTATTCAGATCTCAGAGCCATCCACAAGTGTTCCACTGTGTACACTGTGCTTCACTTCCTGGTCTGTGGTCAGCGGTGGAGCGCACACCTCACTTCCGGTAGCGTCGTGTAGGCCACGCCCTGACGCGTTTCGTCACTTCCGACTTCAACAGAGGGACGCCCTCTGTTGAAGTCGGAAGTGACGAAACGCGTCAGTGCGTGGCCTACACTCTGTTGAAGTCGGAAGTGACGAAACGCGTCAGGGCGTGGCCTACACGACGCTACCGGAAGTGAGGTGTGCGCTCCACCGCTGACCACAGACCAGGAAGTGAAGCACAGTGTACACAGTGGAACACTTGTGGATGGCTCTGAGATCTGAATAATCGGTGAAGTACACATTTTTGAAATGCTGATGATGTTTTAGACAATGTACGCAGATATGTAAATGGGTGATTCTATTGTTTTGTGCGAACCTTTTAAAAAATAAAACAGTATTATGCTATGTGCACACTTTGTTTTATTTTTATGACAAACTGGGAGGACTGTTTGGAACTGCAACGCTAAGGTGATATATTACCATACTCAAGGAAGTGACTACTCCTTAAGGCTTGTGTTTTCAGCAGTGTCTGGTGAGTTTAACCCCCTTGGGGGTACGCATCGCATGTGGGGAAGCACTCCCGGTTTATGGTGGAAGAAAGGTTGACAGCACTTTGATCACCTTGCAACTCTGATTAGATCACTATAGACACCTTATCTGCACATTAAGAACTTTCTAGTGATAGCTCGTACATTGTTACTTCTATAAAGGACTTTCTACAAAGCGCTGTTTTAATGCGGACATTCTCAGATTTACCTTGATGAATTGTTTGTATTACTTTTTTAATGTATTTGTACGATAACTTTTTAACGGCTGCTATTTTTGTCCGTATTGCTAGGTTTTAATACACTTAGCAGTTATTATTTAGTTTGCTGTGGTTTTATAATTTTTGCAGGCATCTGCATATGAAAAAATCTTTTTCTTTATATATGTGGGTGCGCCATATAGGTTGGTACATATACATATATATATATATAAATTTAGGGAGTGTGTGAAGGTCCCAGTTTGGCGCAGAGAGGTATATGATAGGCCGGCTTTAAAATATACCTTTTTTTTAGACTACTAGGCAAGTCTGCCAGATCCGCTGATTGGCTCTGATACCCAGAAATGCAGGATCACGTATATACGTGATCCTGCGCAGCACGACCACCCTGTAGCAGTAAATCTGCTATCAGGAGATCGGCAACTGTTTAAGATCATCAGCATTATGATAACTCACAGGCAGCAGGCACTCTATCATGGCTCTGGCTGGCTCTGTCACAGTGTGTCACAGGACATGGCTGCTGGGTGCTGATTTTGTTAACTTATGACCAATAAGTGCCCGCTGCTTGTGAGTTCTGATACCTTCCATTATGCCAGAGAGACAGACACACTGACATGTAGTCTATTCACAGACACCCCCAAAGCACACCAGTGTTGAAACCTTGAAGGCACTGGCAGCCTCATGATCTGCTTCCCCTCTATTCCTTGAGCCAAGGCAGAATAACATGTGAGTGGAGCTGAATGGGCATGTGTCAGAAAACGGAAGAAATAGTCCATCCGCTCTGACCATCTTCATATCATCATCAGAAAGGGACACAGATAATGGAAAAAATACACCCACCTAAGCTAGTAGGAGCGGGGCGGGGGGTGTAATTCAGTTTTTTTTTTTATTCAGCACTGATTGTCTTTGAAAATTGCCAGCTCCTGTTGAAGTCAAATCCAGGGACAAAACCGGGGACAGGGTCCTCAATCCCGGGACTGTCCCCTGAAACCGGGGACATCTGGTCACCCTACTTTAATGGGGGAACAGACAGCAATAAAAACTGACAAGCATTCTAATTCCTCTGCAGTCTATCCAAAACTAGGATTTCCTTAACCACTTCAGCCCCAGAAGATTTGGCTGCTCAAAGACAAGGCAATTTTTTGCAATTCGGCACTGCGTCGCTTTAACTGACAATTGTGTGGTTGTGCGATACTATACCCAAACAAAATTGATGTCCTTTTTTTGCCTACAAATAGAGCTTTCTTTTGGTGGTATTTTATAACCTCTGTGGTTATTAGAAAAGCATCAATTTTGAAAAAAAAAAACACAATATCTTTTACTTTTTGCTATAATAAATATCCCACATTTAAAAAAAATATAAAATTTTTTTACTCAGTTTAGGCCGATATGTATTCTTCCACATATTTTTGGTAAAAAAAAAATCGCAATACGTGTATATTGATTGGTTTGCGCAAAAGTTATAACATCTACAAAATAGGAGATAGATTTATGGCATCTTTATTATTGTCATTTTTTTACTAGTAATGGTGGCGATCTGCTATTTTTATCGGGACTGCGATATTGCGGCGGACAAATTGGATACTTTTGACACATTTTTGGGACTATTGGCAATTATGCAGCAATCAGTGTTATAAAAATGTACTGATTATTGTATAAATGTCACTGGCGGGGAAGGGGTTAACAGGGGGCGATCAAGAGTTTATCTGTGTTCCCTCACTGTGTTCTAACTGTAGGGGGGGATGGGACTGTCTAGGAGGAGAGAGAGATCATTGTTCATACTTAGTATGATCACATTATCTCTCTCTACTCCCCTGACAGAACCGCAGTAAAACTGCGGCAGCTGGTCCAAAAGTGGTTAATTTGCAGGGATTTCCTCTCACTTACTGTTTTGGCTATGGGACAGGAAAGGAAGGCAACAATCTCCAATGGTTGGTACACAGATTATAACTATCCCTTACTCTATATCCAAAATGAAAAAAAAAAACAGTTTTGCATATAGTTGTTTTTTAAAGTGTGTCCAAACTTAAACACAAAAATGTAATAGACTACATCTTACCAGTTCTTGGATGTAATGGCTGCATTATATTTTATTTTATAGACAACCAATATATAATAGTGCTGTACGTTATACAAGGCAGAAAATATAAATACAATGTTGTGCTGTTGCTGTAGGTTGGGGGGAATTTTCATATCTCAACCTGTTCTGTTGAAGAGATTTCTTCAGGAGACTTCAAGGTGAAAAGTCTGTACACAGCAAAACAAGGTATCCCTGCATGATCACAAGTTAGTGGATGAGTACAAGACCCAAGGTCTATTCAGCTCAAGGAGGTCAGGTGGACATCAGGGCTAACACACCATGATAAAAAGGGAGAAAAAACTGCGCTAAGGTGAAACATAAAATAAATCATTAATCATATGTGATACCCTTAAGAAAGAAAGGTTTAGCTGCAGCTTAACGGTGTCACATAAATACAGAAAAACAAGATGAAAAATAATAAGCCGCGCTTAACTCACACAAACATCTAATTGTGCAAAAATACAAAACGAATCGTGAACTAATAGTAACTTCTATATATAAATTGATATACACTTATATCATGAATAGTGAAAAACATATATGCATTATAAGCTCAAGCCGTGCAAATCACTCACTCCTTGCAATATAAGATCACGTTATATATACCTATAACGATATAAAAAGGAACCACCCAGTGTATAAACAATAAGTCCGTATATGTGAACCACAAGAAACTACTTTCAAAACTGTGAATAAAGTCCTCCACAGATGAACCACAATAATCATAAAAGATCCACTGCTGGGTCCAATTAAATAGTGTTTGATCCACCACCAACACACGATTAAATTTGCCGCTTACCAGAAAAACCTGACCCCCCGCTACAGAGGGTCACAAAAGACCTGTAGGTATAGATTCGACTTCCAGCCAAAAGGGGTCCTCAGTATTCTCCTAGTTTCACCGCTCCAATAAGAGTTATATAGAAAACACTCCCAGACGTCTTCCTCATGGATCCAGAGGGACTCAGGGCAGGAACATCAGAGCCATAAAGGAAAAATAGAACTCCAAATAGTGTAAAACCCTTTATTACTGAAGATAAAAAAGTAAAATTGCACTTACAGTGTATAGAAGATCAAAAAGCCTTGAGTCCGTTGCGCCGGCCGGACGCATACGGACAGACCCGTTTCCTGGAACCGTTACAAACACGAGGTGACGTTTAGCGTATCGCTCAGCCCTACGCATTTCGCAACAAAATTGCGTCATCCAGGGGAGCGATACGCTAAACGTCACCTCGTGGCTCTGATGTTCCTGCCCTGAGTCCCTCTGGATCCATGAGGAAGACGTCTGGGAGTGTTTTCTATATAACTCTTATTGGAGCGGTGAAACTAGGAGAATACTGAGGACCCCTTTTGGCTGGAAGTCGAATCTATACCTACAGGTCTTTTGTGACCCTCTGTAGCGGGGGGTCATGTTTTTCTGGTAAGCGGCAAATTTAATAGTGTGTTGGTGGTGGATCAAACACTATTTAATTGGACCCAGCAGTGGATCTTTTACGATTATTGTGGTTCATCTGTGGAGGACTTTATTCACAGTTTTGAAAGTAGTTTCTTGTGGTTCACATATACGGACTTATTGTTTATACACTGGGTGGTTCCTTTTTATATCGTTATAGGTATATATAACGTGATCTTATATTGCAAGGAGTGAGTGATTTGCACGGCTTGAGCTTATAATGCATATATGTTTTTCACTATTCATGATATAAGTGTATATCAATTTATATATAGAAGTTACTATTAGTTCACGATTCGTTTTGTATTTTAACACACCATGATGCCCACTGGAGAGAGGATCCCAGGCACAAGCATGTTTCAAAAGCAGGGTACAGAGCTCTCAACAATTACAGAACTGTTGGCTCCACTCCATACAGTGAGATGTATGCTTATCGCTGTTAAAGAAGGAATATACTTGACTTCTGCACTTTAAGTCCCACTTTCTATTTCTGTGTTTTGTTTCATATTGAGGGAGATTAACTTATCAAACCTATAAAACAATGTACTTTCAAATAGAAAGAAGTAGCCTGGCCGCTGCACACCTCACTTGAGTAGTTAGTAGGTATAAGCAGACCCAGCTCGATTTAATCAGGCCAAACCCCAACATGTTTGCCTCACCCTTGGGGCTTAATCATAGACCTCCAGCCTGCACCCTCACTAGTCAGTGGCATCCAACTTACTGGACCTTGTGAGCCTGAGAGGGGGCCCCTAAGCATTTATCTTGGGTCACATTATACTTTCAAATTTATATTTAACAAACCAAAAGTATTGGCTAGTAGGGACATTAAAGTGGATTTTTTTTTATGTCATAATGTAGAGTATAAGATTTCCTATCATTTGAGCCTAGTCTCCACAAAGAGTTAATCCATCTGTGAGCAATCCTCTTTTATTGTTCAGTCAGAAAAATCTTGACAAACAGAGAAAAACTTTGTCAAATCCTCCCCCTTGCTGTGAGTGACAGGTGATTTACATATCTCGTGCACTAGCCTAAGACATGCATTATTTTTTAATTCCCTCCCACTCCTTTCTTCTGCTGCTCTGCAAGGATTGGTTATTCCACACCTCAGCATGATTTGGCATGCTGAAGTCATGTGGGGACTTTTCTGGGTTTTGATTGGATGTTAGTGATCATAGCAGAAGTTCAGTGTAAGAAATACACAGGAGAAAATGCATGTTGATATGGGGAGTGTAGAGGTGGGCAGGGAGTCTACTGACATCACGACTCCACCCACTGAGCCCTCGAAAACAGACCCACCCACAAAATCTGCAGTTTTCTGGGTTTCATAGCAGACAAAGGGGAGACATTTGACAGATAAGTATACATGCAGGAGGCATATATATCCTTCTAGATAACCAATATTGCAGTAGTTTAGAAAGAATGAAAGTGGGTTTACATCCACTTTAAGATCTCTGGAAAGCATTAGGGTGAATGTGGTACATGTTACTTAAAGGACAAGAATAAATATGTAAAGTAAAGAAACAAAATATTTGAAACTACATAAAAATGTAACCCTTGAATATTTTTCAGAAATGGGCGTGATGCCATTCGGGAACTTATTGGGTTCTTTTTCGCTTATGACAAATCTGTTACCATCTATGAATATCACCAGTTTGGGAAGAATAGGTAAGGTTCATTTTTTTGTGTTGCAGCAAATGAAAAAATGTTGTCCATCAGATTTTAATATGCTAAGATCCAAACATCAATTAGGCAGTATTCAGGCCTCTCCAAAAGGAAAGTGGGCTTCTGGGCAATGTCTCCTCTCTCCTTTTGGCGAGACCTATTTGCTTTTAAACAACAAAACCCTAATTATGGAAGGGGAGATTGTTTTTCCAGCTTTAGACTAAAACCTATCCTCTGCTCTGCCTCTTGTTTTGTAATGCTTATTACAGCAACATTAATTCAGCAGTAAAAAGCAGCATGTTTATTCTCACATAAACTGTAGGTTTGCCTCTCTTTTAGCTTACATAATTTTTATATCTTTGAATAGGTTCACTTTCTCCTTCCCTAATTAACCACATCAGGAGCAGCATGTTAAACCTTCTTCCTGTCCACGCAATTTTTCAGTTTTCAGTGCTGGGATAGTTTGCCTGACATTTACTTGGTCATACAACTCGGCATTTAAATTGATATATATTTTTTTAGAGACAGATAGAGCTTTCTTTTGGTGGTATTTAATAACCACTGTTTTTTGTGTTTTATTATATATAGTTCTCCTTTTTAGATTATAAGCTCTAATGAGAAGGGCCCTCTGATCCCTTTTGTCTTTAATTGCATTGTAACTGTACTGTCTCCCTTTATTTAGTAAAGGGCTGCACAAATTGTTGACTAGGAGCAGATAACAGGTAACGGTTCAGATGTGCTGATTATGCAAAGAGTTCAATGAACAAGAGCACATGCCATAAGTAGGCTTAAGCAGAGCAAGTCAGCTGGAACTTATAATTCACCGCTGCAGATGAGGGTAGTTGTTGGCTGGATCTTGTAGTTCACTGCTGCAGATTAAGGTAGAGGTTGGCTGATGCTTGTAGTTAACCACTGCAGCTGAAGGTAGAGGCTGGCTGGACCTTATAGTTCACTGCTGCAGATTATGGTAGAGGTTGGCTGGTGCTTGTAGTTCACCGCTGCAGATGAAGGTAGAGAGTGGCTCAACAGCCAAGTAGTAATGCTGAGTAAGGCACTACAGTAGAATCAGGCAAAGCATAGTCTAGGCAAGCTGGGTCATACACAGGTAGATCAGAGTCTAAACGGTACAGAATCAGAAGCGAGCAAAGCAGGGTCAAAACTAGCCGGGTCATACCCAAAATATACAGAGAAGATATCAGCTTGGTCAAGCAGTAGCACACAAGGTAACAACTCTATCACAAGCACTGGTGGTATGCTGATACATGTGATTTAAAGTTGAGTTGGCCAATCACCATTGCTTCCCAGGCAAAAGCTGTATCCGGTGAGTTTTACTGGGTCTTAAGTTGATCCTAGTACTAACAGTACTAAAGCCAAGTACAAATCTTCTGTTATAAGTGGAAGAAAGTTTCCTGGAGGATGGAATTGCATTTTAAACCCCCCCCCCCCCAAAAAAAATACACAACATTGGTGGTCAGTGACATTTTAAACCTCCCTCAACTCAAACAATCCTACAAGCCTTGGTGATCAGTGATATTTTAGCTCCCCCACCCTTTCCCCATCTTGATGGTCACTGGCACATTAAATCCCACCAAAACAATCCCATAACATTAGTGATTAGTGGCCCTTTAAACCCCCTTTCCCCATCTACTAGATTGTTTACATGGGTGATTGGTGTTCACAGCTATCACATGGCACAGAGCCACTCCAGTCAGCTCTGTGCCTCTATCTAATGCTCTCAGTTGTCTAAGGACAGCAGGAGCAGCAGCTTGTATAAATAAACAAGGATACAGGCAGTCCCCGGGTTACTAAGAAGATAGGGTTTATACATTTGTTCTAAAGTTGAATTTGTATGTAAGTCAGAACAGGTAAATTTTTTTACGTTTTTTGGATAGCATAGGGAAAGGTCAACACCCCTGTAATGTTTGTTTTGCTGTCTGTACCCCTGTTCAGAAGATTTCACCTCACTTTCTGTCCTTGTGACAATTGGATTTTGAAAATTTTGGTTTGTTGTGGAAACAAAGATTGGTGATAAAACTTCAGTGGAGACACCTTTTTCCCATGATAACTCCCATGATAACTCTTACCAGATTGAATGTCCCTTTCTGGGTGTAGATTGCCTCTCACTTCCTGTCATTTGTAAGTCAGATGTTTGTAACCCAGGGACCACCTGTATATGGGTATGTACACCCGCCCTAGTAAAGGTGCAGACTGTCTGTCTAATTACAACATGCTGTTCTTAAGAAGTAACGTACATTTTCATTTTGCCTATGCCAACGAAAATATCAGATGCATTTTATTGTTTGGAATGAAAGGAGAATGTACTTAATTTCTCTCCATGCTGCCCTTATTCGCTTGCAGGCCACCTGCGTGTAAGTTTTGAATTGTTGAGAAAGTTGAAGCTAACATGAGACTTTGCATGTTGTCCCTGCTCCCATGTGGTGGTTGTCAACAATGGATCATGCAATATGATGATTGGACAGGGGGCTGTTGGGAGAGGATTAGGTTTGACTAAGTCCTGGGGTAATGGAAAGTCAAAGCCTTCACAGAGTGAAGCCAGTATCAGAAGAGCTTCTGGCAAATTAAGGCAATAGCAGACATTAGGGGCAACCAGGGGAAGTGTCCAGTTTTCCCACTATTAGGTATTTCCTTAGGCTCCAACAGCACATTGGAACTGCATGGGGAAGGTGTATAAATATTCTTTAGTGTCTTTTCAGCCAAGTGAATCTGTTACTTTGCCACACCGAGCTTCAGGGTTAGGGCTGTACTTGCTCATCAATAGTGGTTCTTTGTGGGTCAGCAAACAAAGGTTAAGAAGAGTTCAGACATGGGACAGTTGTCATGCTTGAGACTACTAAAGCCTTATTATACTGTATATGGCAGACCCGGAGTTAAGAATAAAGCAGATATATAACATGGTTGGACTGATAACATCTCAAGTGAATGCACATAAGTACAAACATTTTTATAAGCAATAACCCTTAAAAAACTGCCTTTTTTTGGACTCCTGTCTCCAGCTCTTAATCCAGAACTTCTGCTTTACAGCACATACCGTATATACTCGAGTATAAGCAAACCCAAATATAAGCAGAGGCACCTGATTTTACCACAAAAAAATGGAAAAACGTATTGACTCAAGTATAAGCCTAGGGTGGGAAATGCAGCAGCTACTGGTAAACAATGCCCATCTGTAGCCTCACTGTGCCCATTTGCAGCCTCACTGTGCCCACCTCTATCATCAGTGTCCATCTGCAGCCTCGCTGTGCCCATCTGCAGCCTCACTGTGCCCCCCTGTATCATCAGTGTCCATCTGCAGCCTCACTGTGCCCATCTGCAGCCTCACTGTGCCCATTTGCATCCCCAGTGTGCCCATCTGCAGCCTCACTGTGCCCATCTGCAACCCCACCTTTGATTATACACAGCGGGTGTGTCCCGCTGTGTCACGCAACGGTAGTCTGTTCAGCGGTCGTCCACTGTAACAAAGCCCCGCCTCCTCGTCCAGGATAGACAGAACACTGATTCAGTATCCCAGCATTGTATGAGTGTTCCGTCTATCATGGACGAGGAGGAGGCGGGGCTTTGTTACAGTGGACAGCCGCCAAACAGTTAAGATTGCATGACACAGCAGGAGACCCTCACTCGAGTATAACCCCGGGGGAGTTGGCTTTTTCAGCATTAAAAATGTGCTGAAAATTTTGGCTTATACTGGAGTGTATATGGTATGTTGCCTAAATATAGAGGCATTTGTCCCTTTTTCATATAGATGTTTAAAGCTTCTTATATCTCATCAGCACAAGACCAATATATGTTTTTGCAATCACACAATGACATACAGTACACACTAATCATATCATGATGTAGGCTAAAAGGCATGAAAATCCCTTTATTAAAACTCTGTTAAGTACAACCTTGTCTTTTTAAAACAGAAATTGGTCATGCTCATGCCTTCTTTCTTTTCAAATCTTTTAAAAATGTTTTGTTGTTTTTCTTTATTTAAGTAAAGCAAGAAAAAAACATGCAGATCATTCTATGCCCCTGTGGCTAATTCTCTAGTTAGTTTATATCACTAGCGGAGTGTAACTATACCAACGTGTTTGTATAAAGAAAAACATACAGTATATTTTAAATATACAGTATATTTCTTTGCATGCTTTATCTAACATTTAAGTTGTTTATATTTTCTTAAAGGACAAATGCTTTACCCTTCATCCAGAAAGGAATTTATCGCCATAGTTGTGGTCGAAGAAAGGGGAAACCCTATGCGCTTGATGATTTTTACCCTGTAAGTTTGTATTTTTTATGTTTTTGTTTTTTTAGACAATTTTCTTTTTTTTTTTTTTAAACAGAGCTAATATTTTTACTTAATCAGACAGAAATTAGTTATAAGGTTCTTAAAAAAATGATTGTGCTCCATTCAATGGAGAGAAAGCCATTTCATTGATGAGGACACCTTAGATCATGGGATGTTTTATGAGGACAGTAATTACACTAATTTATCTTGAAGCTATGTACTCTTCTTCAGTATTGTCATTACTTTTTGCCCTCTGTTCATTAAATAAAACATAAATAACTGTGTATGTCAGTGAGAAGACAAGTCAATTGTAGATCATGATGTCTTTAGAGTATGAGAGAATTAGATAAAACTTGTTGTTTTTCAGCTGCTGTACGATTTTTTTTTTGTAGGCATATTAATATATAGTTTTTAAAACTAGATATTTGTTGATAAGCATCGCAGTCTTTCTGTCATGGGCCCCTCAAATGTACAACATAGTTGGTATATGTACCAACATATGTGCATAATTGGAATGCATGAAAATTCTGAGATACTATTCACAATAATAAACATTATAGTTATGTAACTTTATTAATTTTATGATAAAGAGTTATAGTAGTAATAGGAACACATTTGAATATTAGCTAAAAAAAAGTGCACCACTGCTGTGAACATATATCAGTGAAAATAAGTAATGAAAAAAACAAATATTATCCCCTGCTGGAAATTGAATATAACCTTAATGTAATCAATTCTAAATTTCTTATAAAACTTCCCAATATTCACCTCTTTATATCTAGATGAATAAATGGTACTTGACAACAGCATACAACAATAGGTTAATTCAGTGCCAAATTCTCAATGTATTGTATTGGTTTATCTCAGTTAATTCAACAAAGTCCAACTCCAGTGCTTGTAAAGGATAAAGTTCTCAATGCTGTAAACAAAAATGCCATCCACAGGCTTTACCCTTTATGCTCTTTTATGCTTTCACCTCTGTTGTTGATCCATAAATATTTTATAGGTCAAATATGCGCCTTCCCTTTAAGGGGTGTAGCAGGGTGACCCCTTGCTACTTGGTAAAATGGTGGTTTACGCCAGATCTTGGTAGAAGCAGGCACAATAATGGCTCAGGTGTGTGCTGGTTTCATATTGGAGCCAGAATTAACGCTCAGGGCGCCACCCCTTTGAGGAAGTCAATGTGTGAAGGGAGCCATGAGGTGCTGGTGCACAATGCTGTCCAGGCTGGGACAGACCAAGGCCGAAGCCTATGAGAGAGCCCAGGAGGGACAAGCGCAGCTAGGGATTTACAAGGAAAGATGCAGATCTAAGATACAGCATCTGTGCATAAACGCTGCAATGTGTTTGATGGTTGGGAAGACCAAAAGGTGTTTGATGGTCAGGAAGACCCTGCAGAGGAACTCGGAGCAGTAAAGCTGCCACAAGAGAGCCAGGAGGCTGAATGTTCTTTGCAGTGATGGTGAGAACCCCATGCATGGGAAGAGCTATCTGTATGAACTTTTTTTTAATAAAAGTGGACTGCCATGCCCTAAAATACAGTTTTTGGACTGGTGCAACTCATTGTAAACACACTTACCACTTAAGTTTAATCACCCCAATCTCACAGGGGTCAAAGCCCTCTCCCCCTCTTGGACACTTCTTCACCTCAACCTATTAACTTAGTTTCTTTTAAGTGGGTAATGGCTCCAACCTTCCTTTTGTACTGCTCCACCAGCTCTGCTCAAAAAAAAAAATACATATGAATCATAGTGCTTTCTGCATCATTTTTTATTTTTTTTTATTATCGCTTGCTAATGTGCACTAGATCCGGTGAACTGCATTGTGTCTTTACACACGTCACTTTTTCAGACTATTAAGAAGTCATGCATGTACTGTAGTGCCATAACATATAAGGTAGAAGCCAGTGATGTTATCACTCTAGTCCTGGAAGTGAGCAAGCACTAGGCTGAGTGGTGCTGCTCACGGTCCACAAAGATCTTAGGGGGATTTTCACATTATCAAGTGAGTATAACTTTATTGTTTTAATAAATTAAAACATGATGCAGAAAGCATTATGATTTCTATGTATTTTTTTTTTTTTTTGATCGAAGTCTGGTGGAGCAATATAAAAGGAAGGTTGGGTCCATTACCCACTTAAAGGGAAAGAGGTGTTGAAAGATTAAATATGGATATTGGAGGTAAAGAGGTGTCCCATAGGAGAAAAAAGAGTGGCTTTGACCCCTTAAAGTGGAATGCCTATACTTGACGTATAAAATATTTATTGGTCAACAGAAGAGGCGAGCGCAGAGAAAAGAGCACAAAGGGTAAAGCACGTGGATGGAATTTGTGTTTACCGCAATGAGTACTTTATCCTTTACGAGCACTGAAGTTGGAATATTTTAAATGAACTGAGATACACCTGATTGAGACTTTGGCACTGAATGAACTTATTGTTACATTTTGTTATCATGTACCATTTATTTATCTAGATATAAAGAAGTGAATATTGAGAGTTTTTTATATGAAAATTTTAAACCTGCAAGGCAATGTCATAATGTGCTAGTATGCATCACATTGTAGCACATTATGTGAACCTTACTTCAGAGCGAAGCCCTGCAGTGGCATGCTGTCACAGCTGAAGGCGTTTCCATCTTCACCCAGTCTTCCTTCTGAGTTTGCAGAGTCCGGCTGTGCGAGTGGCCGGAGCTGCGATGATGTCACTCACGCACATGCGTGTGGAAGCTATTGTTTACAGCACAGGACTCTGAAGGAACGGCACGGGTATGCCGTTCCTTCAGAGTGCATGCGCTGGTATCTACAGTAAAAATCTCCTAAACTGTGCACGTTTAGGAGATATTTACAGTACCTATAGGTAAGCCTTAATATAGGGTTACCTATAGGTGAAATTTATGCATGGGAGTTTATTCCGACTTTAAATGTATTTTCCAGCATACTGCACAATATTCACCTTTTTTAAATTTGCACTGATATATGTACACAGCAGTGCTGCACTTTTTAAAGATAATATTTCAAGTTTGATGCGGTAGCACATATCATTGCTGGGGAGCTGCTGACAATATATTATTGCACAATTGTGGTAAATTCTGTGTTTGAATTGTGATGCAAGAGTACATTGGGTTATATGAACACATTTGGATGTTCCTAATATAAGAGAAGTAGTAAACCACTAGAAATTGTGTTGACACCTAAAGAGACGTTGGGGTTGATTTACTAAAGACAAATACACTGTGCACTTTGCAAAGGGCAGTTGCTCTCTGCAAGAGCAGTTGCTCCAGAGCTTAATAAATGAGCAGAAACTCTGCTGACTTCCATCATCCAATCACGTGCAAGTAAAGATGCTGTTTTTTTTATTTTCCTTGCTCGTGATTGGATATTCTTTGGATATTCTTTGCAAAGTGAAGCCTTACATCATTTACTAAGCTCTAGAGCAACTGCACTTGCAGAGTGCAACTGTACTTTGCAAAGTTCACAATCAATTTGCCTTTAGTAAATCAACACCTTTGTCTCTTAAAAAAAAAATGAAGAAAGCTGCTAACAAATATAAAGTGTGGACACCAATAGGTTATTGTATATAGAGTACATAGACAAATTGATTATTAATAATTCACACTTTACAGAGGTAAATTGATGAAAAAAAGAATAATTTGTAAACCTTGCAGGGAGGTGGACTGTCCTTTGAGAGGTATTGAGACTTTTACATCCCTTACTAATGATCGGACATTTTCTATCAAACATTTCATTACATGTAATACTACACATGTAGTATATGCATTGACCTGCCCATGTGGGTTAATGTATATAGGGCGTACTAAACGGCCACTAAAAGTTAGAATAGCCGAGCATGTATACAACATACGTATCGGGTATAAAGACCATAATGTTTCCCTCCATTTCAAATTACATCATGCTCAGGATCCATCAGGTTTAAAATTCTGGGGGATTGACCATATTGGACCCAATTGGAGGGGTTCCAATATGGTCAGGGAATTGTCTAAGAAGGAAACTCAGTGGATTTATTTGACCGAAAGTCTTGCACCTCGTGGGTTAAATATTGATTTAGATGTGAATTGTTTCATTAGCGATGATTAGGTATGATTGATATTTTTTAAATTGTAAATTTTTTTTTTTTTTTTTTATCCATATTGTATTTTCTATTTGTAATATTTTATTTTTAATCTTGTTTTTATTATATAAACTTTTTTTACGGGTGACCACAGTAGAGAGAAGAATCACATTCTGCAGCGCAAATATAGGCTGTTTTTTTGGTTATTTTCAGCACTATTTCATTATGGTGCTCCCTGTGTTTTCATTTTGCCTTCTTCCTGTTGTGTGTCACCGTAGGTAAATGTGCATTAGTGTTTTGGAACATTTTAAAATATTCTAGTGAGGTTTAATTATATGATGGACGTTATACTAAGTTCTGATAAAAGTCTGTCTCTCAGTGATTTTCCATCATCAATGAAAAGAAATATGGCATATTGATATATTTGCTGAGTTTATTGCTCTTGTGCCTCTCTATATAGAAGATCCATAGCCTGATGGCAAATGCAGTCTCCGCCCACCCTTGTTTCTGATAGGTTAGAGGGTCTGGGTGGATTGATTCGCTGATAACCATGTAGAGGGCGGGATTATTGGATATTTAAATCCGGAACGCCGCGCCGTTAAGCCACGCCCCTTTGACAAAGTCGAATGACGAAACCGGTCAGGGATTGGCTGTACGGCGACCGGAAGTGACGCTTATGCAGGCTGTTACCAGGACAATACACAAACGAAGGAATAGAAGCCCTGTTACAAGTACACACAGTGATTCAGGTATTTGCCTGGCTAATGTAAACAGCTGAATAGGGCTGGTGGTGTCAAGTGTCTGCCATCTGTTTGTGTGATCTGCCACAAGTATCAGCTATGCTTGGAGATTTTTATTGTGGAGAATGCTGAATGTTTACTGCATCTGCCAAACGAGATACTGTTTTTAAATGTGAATAAATTGAAAATTTGAGAAGATCTACTCGATGTGGAACTTATCTTTTTCCATGTGCTGCTGCTGTTGCTGACGTATGGAGGTGTAAATATGAAGTGAATGTGTACGTCCAACACATAGAATTGCTGTCTTTTATACCATTGGAAGACGGGATCGTATAATCTGAAGTGATTGTGCTGATAAGGTTCTTTCTTGAGGAATTTCTGGTGAGTTTAACCCCCTGTGGGAGTGTGGAGCACCGTCTGGAGGAATTAGTGTGAAGTGCACCTAGTTTTCTACCATTTCTCACTGGAGTCACTCACTACGGCCCCCTTTGCTTTGGACTTATTCACTTCCTTAATCTTTTGTTGCATTCAGAGCACTGGAATTGTTGGACTGATTACTGGAGTCTGATTGATTAATCTTACCGATCAAATTATTCTGGTTATTCACATGTTATGTTATAATATAGAAAAAGTTATTGTGTTGATGACACAGAACTGATAGAAGCGCTGCTTGGATTATTATTTTTTTCATCAATTTACCTCTGTAAAGTGTGAATTATTAATAATCAATTTGTCTATGTTTATGTATATATATTTAAGTAGCTGCTGTCTCAGGTGTAAACCTGTTTATATGTCTATTATTATTTTTTTCTTTTTACATTGAGCTTTTAAACCATTTAGCGCCGAGGTGAGAGAAATAGTGGGAGCGAGCTTGTCCTTTTTTTTTTCTCTTATTGTTTAAATATAGAGTACATGCAGTAACTTTAAAGTGGAACTAAACCCCCATAAATACACACTGCCACCCCACAGTGATGCGGCGGTTCCATCCCCTGCTGGCCTCTGTCATCCTCTCCCCAGCTACTTCTGGGTGCAGGGTTTTTGGCCTTTTAAATGGATGGTAAGGGTCATCCTGCACATGTGCATGGGAGTGAGTCGTTCTGGCACAGCTGGAGTGTGCCAGGTATATATACTGAGCTGCGCGTTGTAACTTCGGGGGTTGTTTTAGCTTAAGGGTAGAGCTTACCAGTGAGCTGAGTCCACGCCAGATATGCCATTTTTAAGGGCTTGTAGGCCCACTTTTATTAAAGAAAGAAAATGTCCGATAACAGAAGAGTTGCCCACACAGGGGTTTCAGCTTTCCTGGCTCTCTTTAGCAGCACTGCTGCTCAGACTTATGCTTCAGCCCTCTCGGCTCTATAACAGAGTTCCTGTACACCCAGTACCTCAGCACTCTTTTCCAGCTTCCTTTTTCAGCCCACAAGCTTGGACCGTCTGTCTGCTCTGACAGACCGACCTGTGCAGACATGCACACTTCTCCCTTGCTTGCCTGGACTCAGCGGGAGGGTGGAGCCCAGAACCATGGTCAGGTGTCTACAAATAGCCCAGCATACACCTGACCAGTCAGTGTGCTGGTGAATCTCAAAACCTGGACCCAGGACTGGGGACTTCATCCCACCCGGTTGGCTACGAAATCCCCAGGCTCCAGATCTCAAAACGGACTTTAGTAAACAATGAAGAAACTGAAAAGCCAGTTTCCTCCCAAATAAGCAAATAAACTGGAGCCCCTCAACCTGCCTGGTTGAGAATCCTCTGTCCAAACACTGGTGGGGTACCTCACTACCACAGCGTGTACAGCCCAGTGTACATTCAATAGAAGACCGCAAGCAGGCAGTTATTTGGTATTGCAGAAGAGACATGGGGGTTATTTACGAAAGGCAAATCCACTTTGCACTGCAAGTGCACTTTAACCACTTGGGATCCGCGCTATTGCAAAATGACGGCAATAGCGCGGACCCACATTTTCGGGACTACGTCTATTGACGTAGTCCCGGTTACGAGCGGCCTGCGCGCCCCCTGAGGGGCGCGCGCGGCGCGCTCTGTGATCGGCGAGTCCGTGAGACTCGCCTGATCACCGATCCGTGTAAGGGGTCGATCCCGACCCCTTATCACGTGATCAGCTGTCAGCCAATGACAGCTGATCATGTGATAAAACGGAGCCGGTAATCGGCTAGTATTCCTCCTCGCGCTGACAGCGCGAGGAGAAAAAAAAAAAGCCGATCGCCGGCGGCCGTGTTCGGGACATCAGTCCCGATCACGGCCAGCAATTTAAACGGACACCTGCCCCCTGCCAGTGCCCACCTGCCACCCGCAGTGCCATCCTGAAATAAAGTAAGTGCCCCCCTGTCAGTGCCACCCAGCAGTGCCCATAGTGCCCACAGTGCCACCCAGCAGTGCCCACAGTGCCACCCAGCAGTGCCCACAGTGCCACCCAGCAGTGCCCACAGTGCCACCCACAGTGCCACCCAGCAGTGCCACCCACAGTGCCACCCAAAATCTGCCTCAAAGGTGCTGCACCCCAGTGCCGCCCATCAGTGCCCAGCAGTGCCGCCCATCAGTGCCCAGCAGTGCCGCCCATCAGTGCCCAGCAGTGCCACCTATCAGAGCCACCTATCAGTGCCACCTATCAGTGCCCATCAGTCCCATCTATCTGTGGTACCTATCAGTGCCCATCCATGCCACCCATCCGTGCCACTTATCCGTGCCACTTATCCGTGCCACCCATCCGTGCCATCTTATCTGTGCCCATCTTTGCCCATCAGTGCCGCCTTATCTGTGCCCATCGGTGCCGCCTTATCTGTGCCTATTAGTGCCGCCTTAACTATGCCTATCAGTGCCCACCAGTGCAGCCTATCAGTGCCCACCAATGCAGCCCATCAGTGCCCACCAATGCAGCCCATCAGTGCCCACCAATGCAGCCTATCAGTGCCGCCTAATCAGCGCACTTCAATGAAGGAGAAAAATGACCCGTTTGCAAAATTTTATAACAAACTATTAAAACATGATTTTTTTTTTTTTGCATCTTTTTTTGTTTGTTTAGCAAAAAATAAAACTCCGAGCTGTAACTACCGTAAATACCACCAAAAGAAAGCTCTATTTGTGGGAAAAAAATGATAAAAAATTCATTTGGGTACAGTGTTGTATGACCGCGTAATTGTCACTCAAAGTGCATCAGCGCTGAAAGCTGAAAATTGGTCTGGGACTGAGGGGGGTTTAAGTGCCCAGTAAGCAAGTGGTTAAAGTGCACTGAAAGTGTACTTGGAAGAGCAGTCACCCTAAATCTAAGGGGTAGATCTGAAATGAGTGGAAGCTCTGCTGATTTTATCATCCAATCATGTGCAAGCTAAAATGTTTTTTTTTTTTTAATTTTCCTTGCATGTCCCCCTCAGATCTACAGCGACTTTACTTCCAAGTGCACTTGCAGTGCAAAGTGGATTTTCCTTTAGTAAATAAACCCCATAATGTCTCTTCTGCAATAAGGAGCTTCCTGCTTACAGTTTTTACTAGCTGAGTTTAGTTCCAATTTTTTACCCTCAGCTATGCATGAATGCAAGACCATTTTGAATGGGTTGTGTCGGAGCTTGCTCATACATTACTTTCCAACTATTGGCCACCTTTACCATAGTGCTGCCACTTCCCATATGTTAAAGGAGATGCCCAAGTGCTCCCATTTATTTGTGACTGGATTGCTGATGGATTTGAAGGTCTAAATGGGGACTAATCCATTCAAATTAGCAAAACTGTACAACATGCTACAACATTATACTGTATCTACCCCTAAAAAGCGATAATGTTTCATTGGACTACTAAAATGAAATACTGTATATTGAACAGTTGTATGTATGCCTGCTACAAACAAAACCACCTTTTAAAAAGCATTGGTAAAATTGTCAGACCTCTCTCCATCACATTTTTTTAAAATATCTCCATTATTCACTACACTCTTTTCTACTGTTCTTCTTCTAAAAAGTTTTTCTAGTACTGCTTGTAGGAGCACAATAGTAAAAGACAGACATAGGATTCAAAAAATAGAGAAAATACTATTTAAAACATTATAAATTCAAATAAAAATAAAATAAAAATCCAAAATTAGTTTAACTTCCCTTGAAAATCCCCCCAGCCCCTGCAGAGCTTTTTAAAGATGAATGTGCTTAGTACCAAAAATTGTAGTAGTGGGGCCTAGGCAAGTCTAAGGCCCCTTTCACACAACCGCAACTTGAAAGTAATGCGATTTTGCGGACACAGTTATAACGTGATTTTGCCGTGATTTCAGGGAATGCCTGTGTAAACTTGAGGTCTGTGGCCCTCAACTTGCAGGACCAAAGTAGTACAGGGGCTACTTTGACATCGGTGCGACTTGAAGTCACACAGATATGAATGGTTATCTTTGAGAATCATGGGGTATGACTTGTCATGCGACTCTGATGTCCAATGTCGCAGGAAAAGTCACACAGGTGTGAAAGGGCCTTAGCCTGAGAGCACTCTTCATTAAAATCTAAATGTATATTTTATTATAGCAATTTCTTTGTTCCATAAGTTTATTAAATGTGAAACAGAGAAGTGTACAGAAAGAAAAAGAGGTGGTGACATCTAATATAGCACAACATTAGTCATATTTGACAAAGAAAATAATTACACAGGAAACACAACTTGATATCAACCAAAACATGGAAAGCCAATATTAAAAGAAAGGTAGAGATAATAAAGGGGGAAGGATGGAATCTCATGATGTTCAAGCATGCTAGATTCAGGTAGTTAAATGATGTAGTAAGTGCCAAAGTTACCAAAAATATTGTCTATCCAAATTAGAATAAACAAATGTGGCAAGCATGCAAATCTGCTGTATACAGTAGTAATAGGGTATATGGTGCAAAAAGTGCTGTGTGTACATAAATGTCTATGCAGAACAGCAAAAGGTTCATAGAGTCCAGTTGGAGTGTTCAGGGTAACTTTACACTGATCTCAATGCACCAGATGCAGCACCTCTGAAGAGACTGAAGTATCTTTAGGCAAACAGATAAGAACAGCAGTGCACACTCTGAGTGTAGTATATTAACAGATTTATTGTGGTGAAAAAACAGAGGCCAACTCACATTGTGACAGTTAAAATCAGGCTCATCACATAGTAAGGGCTTCCGATGCACAGTCTCACAACAACAGGGAACCTCAGACCAGGATAAATACTGGGAGGATGGATACACCTATAGGACTTAGAGAACACATTGCGGAAGGGGGGCACCAAACTAAGTGCAGCATTAATTGTACTGAGAAATACTAGTAAATTAGCAACTCGTATGGGAAGAAGAATTGTCTCTTTTTGTATGTAATCTGTGAGCGTTCTACCTACAACTTTCAGCCTGGAAAGTCCAGATATCAGGTTGGACGACAGCTTAGATGAGGAAGTGGAAATCAACAAACTGGTGGAGGACTTCTTGTGGGATGCAAAGCAAACCGGAAGTGATTTCATGATGATATCAGGTGGGCAGAACTATGCAAGCCTGAGAAAGAAGCTTGGAAGCTTGGGTGGCCTTGAAATGCATAGCTCAGCCCCCCTGACATCCAGATGACATCAGTTCCGGTCTGCTCTGCATCCCACAAGAAGCCCTCCACCATCTTGTTGGTTTCCACTTCCTCATCTAAGCTGTCATCCAGAATGACATCTGGACTTTTTTTCAAGGATGCGAGTTGTAGAAAGAGGCTCCCCAACCCAGATGTATTAGCTGACCATTTACAGATTCCATACAAAAAGTGCCATTTCTTCATCCCATGTAAGTTGCTAATTTATTAACATTTCTCTTTACAATCAATGCTCCACTAATTTTGGTGCTCCCCAGTGTGTTCTCATGGTCCTGCAGGTGTATCCATCCACCCCATATTTCTATCCTGGTCTGAGGTTCCCTGTTGTTGTTAGACTGTCCAACGGAAGCCCTTTATGATTAAACACATGATGTAAGCGTGAAACGTGTTTACAATTGTTGTGTCTTGCTTTCCTGACTGTGAAGACATTAAAAGATTTTCAGAAGCTCTGTGGTGGTGTCTGGCCAATTTCCTTTTAGTACTCACCTAAACGGTATACACACCCTATTTGGATACATCGGAAGCCCTATGTGATGAGCCTGTTTTTAACTGTCCCAATGTAAGTTGCCATTTGTCTTTTCACCACAATAAATCTGTGAATATACTACACTCAGTTTGCGTACTGCTGTTCTTATCTTATCTGTATGCAAATCTGCTGTGTCTAAAGCACAGAGGCAAGCCGCTACTCATTACTGCCCAATTTTAGTGCGACAACGATAGAGTCTCCAGGATCATAGGGCAAAAGTCTTCTATCCACTACATGAGACAAATAAACATAACTTTTTTTACATCACATGGAAAGCCAGAGAACAAAATTGCTAAAATAAAAGTAACAACAACAGTAACTGAAAATATTACCACAATTGCTTTTACAATGCAGCAGCAAATGGATCCAATATTGGATAATGCACAAGAGTCCTTAGAGAATTGTGTTCATGCTTGTATTTCAGGTGTCCCTCCTCTTTAAAGGAAAATGGCTTTTCCCTTTAAATGTTGTCTTTATCAATGCAATATTTTCTGCCAAATGATGCACTTCTGTCTATGTTCTACCTTTTATAGTATTTGTATTATTAAAGCAGCAGTAAAATAAATGAGCAAATATAACCACATTTAGCTTAATACATTGCGGGGTAGACACAAACAGAATGTTTTTGACTACTTGTCGAAGCAGTAAGCAAGGCTTCGCTCAGGGGTCTACTGAACTAGACTTTGAATTAGGAAACCTGCCACTACATGTCTTTACAGGGATTCATTGTAGAACCATTTTTTGTGTTTGTTTGCTTTACTTCACCTGAAATTGCTTGTGAAAGTTTCACTGATTTTCAGTTTGAATTGTATATACAAACTGCCTCCTTCTATTGTCTTGTTTATAATCCTGAGCAATTGCCCTATTATACTGTCACAAAACATTACTGGGAGCTGAAAGGACAAAGGATGGTTAAGCTAAAAACAATTTGGGAGCTTAAATTACATAGAAATGGACGAAGATTGATGGCTTTCCAAGTCAGTTGTATTAGCTATTGACTAACCATGAAGGTTATTTATTTAAATTTGCCTTTTTTTACAAGCTGTCTCCATAATGTGAAAATGAATACATCACTGGTCAACAGATCATCCCATTCAATCAAGTGCAAAATTGCAGCTTTATCTTCTTCAAAAAAGGAAAAAGGGATGTGTACTTAGAAGGCTTTGGATATAAGGAATACAAACGATAACATTTACAGACTTGCCTATTATAATTGGCTCGTTTCCATTCTGATTACACAGTCTGTAATTTCAGCCAAATGTAGTTCAACCATTAGTTCCTTCATTAGTTCATCAAAAGCACGAGTTGGAGTTGAGGAACAGTGTAAAGATACATATCAAACCATTATTTTCAACTGATGGCTTAATTGTTTTTCTACTTGTTATTCTTTTTACACAAAAGGATTCTCCTCCAGCTGTTTTCAGTACTATGTAGGGAAAGCTTGCAAAATAACTGACTCTGAATGTACTCGATGTTATAGTGTGAAAGAGCATAAACCACTTCTTTATAGAGGCCAGTCGTCTGTAAACCAGTTGGCATTCCTTTCATATTTTGGATCCATGTTTCCATTTAGCCATTCTTGTGCATCGCACAAGCCAGGTATATATACACTCTTATTTTTAGAAATAGTTTTGCATTTCCTGAATCACCCCTTGACCAGCAGCTTGCTCATTGAACAGTGAATCAGCATCATTATTACCCAAAGATCAGACAGATGGAAGCTCTGTAGAAGAACTCTGAATAACAGTGTCATGTTACTGGCTATACAGCAGGGGTCTCCAAACTTTCTAAAGGAAGGGTCTGTTTACTGTCCTTCAGACTTTAGGGGACCAGACTATGCCCAGTTGGAGTAAACCATGCCTGATCTTTGGTATTAGGAGTAGAAATAGTGTCAGTGGGAGGAACAATGCCCATTTTTGTTGTCCGCTGGAAGGAATTATGCCCCATCGTTGGTGTCAGTGGAAGGAATAGTGACTCATTGTTGATGTCAGTGGCAAGAATTATGCCCCATTGTTGGTGTCTGTGGCTGGAATAATGCCTTAAGGGCTGGATAAGCGCAAGCAAAGGGCCACATCAGGTCCCGGGGCTGCAGTTTGGAGACCATTTGTATACAGTGTGACGATGGTGTGTAAATCAAAACGATGGATGAACTGAAGTACAAATCCTTTGCCAGACAAAACAATTTGATTGTATGCTTTTTAACTGTTTATTTCCTTTTTGCCTGAAGCTCTTTAACTATAAGGCCTCATGCACACAAAGTTTTTACAGCTGCTTTGGCTTCAGGCATTTTTTCTGTAGCCAGTAAACTCCCCAGAATGTTATCCTATGTGTCCATTAGGAATGAGCCGAACACTCCCCGGTTCAGTTCGCACCAGAACCTTCAAACGGACAAAAAATTAGTACGAACTTTAGAACCCTATTAAAGTCTATGGGGCTCGAACGTTCGAAATCAAAAGTGCTAATTTTAAAGGCTAATATGCAAGATGCAACAGACAACACCAGCAGTAAGGGGTATCTTCAGGTGTATACTGTGCTGGAGGCACACAACACCCACTTTAACTCCTGCAGATGCCTGAGAAAAGAACACTGTCCCTGCCTATCTTGCTCTTTCCCTGCACGCCGGAACACACTACACAAGGCCGCCACGCTGGCGGCCTTATATAGTGTGGGGTGTGTACTAAACGCCCTGAGCTATAATTGGCCACAGGCATCCTGCCTGTGGCCAATTATGGCTCTCCTCTCTGTCGGCGCTGTGATTGGCCAAGCATATGGGGTCACAGTGCATGGTTGGCCAATCATGAGCCAGCAATGCACTGCGATGGCGTAGTGCACTGTGGGCCATTCGTGCCACACGGATTTGGTGCGAACGGTCCACAAAGTTCTGAATCAGATGAACGGCCAATGTTCGAGTCGAACATGCATTCGAGTTGAACACAGAGCTCATCCCTAGTGTCCATACTCACATAGGCTTTTTATCAGTGTTTTTTGGCAGGGGCGTTTTCTGGCTGGACGAGGAGTTTCTCTTTCGTTCATTGACGGACACAGCTCCATTAATCTTGACCATAGGGTTATTACGCCACCTTCAGGAGAGGACTAGGCAGAACATGTAATGCATGTGAAAAAAATAGAGCATAGAGCGATCAGGCTATGCCTCTCCACATGGTCGATGAGACTATGAGCGCATCCGATCAGAATCCAGTCAGACAACGCCATGGCAGTGGCATATGTCAACCATCAAGTAGGAACAAGAAGCTCAGCTGCAGCACAGAAGGTCACTCACATCCTTCGGTGGGCAGTGTGACACGTACCGGCCCTGTTGGCCATATACATCCCGGGAGTAGAAAATTGGCAGGTGGACTTTCTAAGTTGCCAGATGCTGGACCCAGGAGAATGGTCACTGCATCAGGAGGTGTTCAGGCTTCTTTGCCTGCGGTGGGGCACACCAGATGTGGATCTTCTGGCCTCTCGGCTCAATTGAAAGGTGCGGAGGTTCGTGTACAGGAAAAAAGATCCTTTGGCGGACGCATCATTTGCGTTGATGGTTCCATGGGAGCAGTACCGGATGATTTACCCCTTCCCTCCGCTCAAATTGTTACCACGTCTGCTCCGCAGAGTGGAGGCCGAGAGGATTCCAGTAATACTGATTGCCCCAGATTGGCCTTGGCGTCCTTGGTATGCCGACTTGGTACGCCTGGTGGCTGTTGCTCCTTGGCGGTTCCCGATGCGAGAAGACCTCCTATCCCAAGGTCCAATACTCCAGCCTACTTTACAAAAATTTGGGAAAAAAATACTGCGCTAAAGAAATCTCTCAACAATCAGTCTAAATATCTAAAGGCTACGATTGATACGATGTGATACACACCTATAAAGCATATAAGTCAGGAATTTCAACCGCGCTCACAATTACAAAAATCTAAAAAAATATATCTAAAACCTATAACAGAATAATATGTATACATTATAACTAGTCAAAAATTATAATACAAAAACCCAACTAAGTGAATAATAAAAATATACTCTATAACTCATACAATAATCAAGTGTACAAAAAAAAAAAATATATATATATATAAAGTGCTCAAACATTATATATAAGCAACAGTTCCTCATAAAGACATAGTCATGAGCATACAGTGGTAAAGTGCACAGAATTTTTGTGAACAATCAGAAATATTATGAATAGAGTGCTCAAAAATTATATATAAGAAAACAGTTCTTCATCAAGATGTAATCGTGGGCATAACAGTCCAATAATCATAAGTGTTTCTTCTCAAGAAATCCTATGCGGGTTCAAGAGAGAGAATTTCCTTCACCAACACCGTGCTGATAAATGGTAAAAATGCATGCTTACCAAATCCCAGTATCAGAAAGGCATTTGATATCAGAAATCTAAGGCCGCGTACACACGCGCGGACTGTTCGCCCAACTTTGTCCGCTGAACAGTGTTTGGGCGGACAGTCCGCTCGTGTGTGGGCTTTCAGCGGACAGTTTCAGCGGACAGTTTGACGAACAAGGTTTTTCGGAAATTCCGTAAAACTGTCCGCTGAAACCTTGTTTGAGCGAACAGTCCGCCCGTGTGTAGGCTTGTTCGTCAAACTAAGTTCCGCGCATGCTCAGAAAGGATTTACACGCCGAAAGTTATAATGCAGTGTATAGGACGTCGTATTTTTCGTCCCGTCGTACGTGCCGTTCACGTCATCGCGCACGGTTTCAGCAAACTGTTCGTTCGTCGTGTGTGGGCATGTCCGTCCATGCTAATTTTGAGCGGACTGTTTGCCGAAACTGTTTGACGGACAAAGTTGGGCGAACAGTCCCCGCGTGTGTACGCGGCCTTAGGGGTCATCACACAGGGACATCACCTCGTTTTCACGTGGTTGGACCATTCATAAAAGGCAAGCAAAGACTCCCATAGAGTAAAACCGTAAACCAAAATCTTTTATTCCATAATAAAAAACATACTCACAAACATAAAGGTCAAATCAGCGTTAAGAAAAGCCGGCCGGCAAAGCGAACGCCCAAATGTCACGTGATTTGCGTCAAGCACGTCAAGACTACCCTACGTACGTTTCGCCATATGTGGCATCGTCTGGGGCACGGCCCAAGAAATTTTTCAGCTGTAAAAATGCTCTAACGCTGAAAAACACAGCTATTCTGCATTTATGAGCATTTTTAAACCATAAGCTTTTGTGGGAGTATAGTTTTGCTAAACAATGCTAAAAAAGCAAACACTAAAAAAAGCTAATGCATAAATGCGGCAATTCTACAGCTAAAGCTACTTCCTTTTTTATAACGTTCAGTGTGCACGAAGCCTAATAGAAGAAAATTAGGTCACCCACTTCAGTGAGCAGTGTGGTAGGCTGTTGGGTGGATCAAAGTTGTGGTTCAGTGAAATCACATATGTTTTACTTATGCCACATACACATGACTAGACTTTCTGTCAGAATAAACTTTGACGGTCTTTCGGACGGAGTTCCGACCGAACGGACTTGCCTACACACTATCACATCAAAGACCGTTCATTTCAAATGCGATGACCTACGACGGGACTAGAAAAGGAAGTTCAATAGCCAGTAGCTAATAGCTGCCCTTGCATCGTATTTGGTCCGTCGGAATAGCATCCTGACCTAGTGGGTAATAAATAACAACATAGAATATAGGTAAACTTACAAAGGCAGGCTCAGCAGCTAGCTCGATATCAAGGGCCAAAAACTCCCAATCTTATAAGGTATCTGATAAATACAATAAGGCAACGCTAAAAGGTCTGCCACATTCTGCCAGAAGGCAAAAAAGTATATATATATATGCATGGAAAAAAGGAAAGGGATCTTTACAAGCATAGAGAAGTCATAGTCACCATTATAGCGCACATGGACAGGAGCATTGTTTAAAATGTATAAATAATTGCAATTACCTAAATAAAAGGAGCTGTGTATGTAGCTTTGTCGATTCCCGCAACGTCTCCCTGCTGCTCGCAGTGGCTTTAAATACCATCCATCCGGTATACAAACCAGATGCGGACATAGAAACTGTGCTGTGCATGTGCGATCATCGCCACGGTAACACGCTCACACACTCCTGCCGGGTCCTAAGGCTCGGTCAAATGTGCATAAATGGAACTCCCTCTGGTGGTAGGGAGGGAGAATCTCACCTGTCACAAGGACGTGTAGAGATTTGGGTAAGCACGGTGATGCATACACAGCCAGCACAGAAGAACGGGTGCCTTGCTCATTAGCAAGGCTTGAGGCGATTCAGTTCGCATTGCAGTGCTATACAAATCATTCATTCATTCGTAGCATAGACACCCTGGGTGTCTGTACGGCAGCCTCCTTTCCCAGTCAAAGCCTCTTACGGAGAAACGCGATGGGTGGAGCTGCAGGACCAGATGTCACTACGTAGCAGCTGGCTGGCTTGAGCCGCAGCTGCAGTTTTACAGTGCCTTGCGAAAGTATTCGGCCCCCTTGAACTTTTCAACCTTTTGCCACATTTCAGGCTTCAAACATAAAGATATAAAATTTTAATTTTTTGTGAAGAATCACCAACAAGTGGGACACAATTGTGAAGTGGAACGAAATCTATTGGATATTTTAAACTTTTTTTAGCAAATAAAAAACTGAAAAGTGGGGCGTGCAAAATTATTACGCCCCCTTGCGTTAATACTTTGTAGAGCCACCTTTTGCTGGGATTACAGCTGCAAGTCGCTTGGGGTATGTCTCTATCAATTTTGCACATCGAGAGACTGAAATTCTTGCCCATTCTTCCTTGCAAAACAGCTCGAGCTCAGTGAGGTTGGATGGAGAGCGTTTGTGAACAGCAGTTTTCAGCTCTTTCCACAGATTCTCGATTGGATTCAGGTCTGGACTTTGACTTGGCCATTCTAACACCTGGATATGTTTATTTGTGAACCATTCCTTTGTAGATTTTGCTGTATGTTTGGGATCATTGTCTTGTTGGAAGACAAATCTCCGTCCCAGTTTCAGGTCTTTTGCAGACTCCAACAGGTTTTCATCCAGAATGGTCCTGTATTTGGCTGCATCCATCTTCCCCTCAATTTTAACCATCTTCCCTGTCCCTGCTGAAGAAAAGCAGGCCCAAACCATGATGCTGCCACCACCATGTTTGACAGTGGGGATGGTGTGTTGAGGGTGATGACCTGTGTTGCTTTTACGCCAAACATATCGTTTTGCATTGTGGGCAAAAAGTTCGATTTTGGTTTCATCTGACCAGAGCACCTTCTTCCACATGTTTGGTGTGTCTCCCAGGTGGCTTGTGGCAAACTTTAGACGAGGCTTTTTATGGATATCTTTGAGAAATGGCTTGCTTCTTGCCACTCTTCCATAAAGGCCAGATTTATGCAGTGTACGACTGATTGTTGTCCTATGGACAGACTCTCCCACCTCAGCTGTAGTTCTCTGCAGTTCATCCAGAGTGATCATGGGCCTCTTGGCTGCATCTCTGATCAGTCTTCTCCTTGTCTGAGCTGAAAGTTTAGAGGGATGGCCAGGTCTTGGTAGATTTGCAGTGGTCTGATACTCCTTCCATTTCAAAATGATCGCTTGCACAGTGCTCCTTGGGATGTTTAAAGCTTGGGAAATCTTTTTGTATCCAAATCCGGCTTTAAACTTCTCCACAACAGTATTACGGACCTGCCTGGTGTGTTCCTTGGTCTTCATGATGCTCTCTGCGCTTTCAACACAACAGACTATCACAGAGCAGGTGCATTTATACAGAGACTTGATTACACACAGGTGGATTCTATTTATCACCATCAGTCATTTAGGACAACATTGGATTATTCAGAGATCCTCGCTGAACTTCTGGAGTGAGTTTGCTGCACTGAAAGTAAAGGGGCCGAATAATTTTGCACGCACCACTTTTCAGTTTTTTATTTGCTAAAAAAGTTTAAATTATCCAATAGATTTTGTTCCATTTCACAATTGTGTCCCACTTGTTGGTGATTCTTCACAAAAAATTAAAATTTTATATCTTTATGTTTGAAGCCTGAAATGTGGCAAAAGGTTGAAAAGTTCAAGGGGGCCGAATACTTTCGCAAGGCACTGTATATCGGTACACCGCTTGTTCTCAGAATTGGATGTCAGCTGTGTATGAAACCACTATTTTTTAAAACTGGAATAAAGAAGCCCTATTTTTACAAAAAGTACTGCACCATAAAGTTTTTTTCTTCTGCCTTATATGAATATTTATAAGTGATTCCAGCCTGTTGAAAGTTCCATGGAACGGGGATAGCACCGTAACCAGCTGAGTGCTGTGGGTAGGGGACACCCATTTTTCACATCAGGGGATTGGATGATCCACACCAAGGGATCGGATGAATATATTGTCCAGCGTTGAAGGTTTACCCTCATACATGCCCATATGATCTCTATTATTTAAGATACTACGGATCTGGTAAGTGGCCATCTGGTTATTATTACGTCTCTGGCTGATGTTTTCTTGATTTATCCAATGTGTGTTGCTTCCGTGTGAAGAAAGAAAATTTATCTTTGCGATCTTTTGCCACTTTGCTACTTTTGCTACATTGAAAAGGATTCTTGATTCTATTTTGCTACATTATTCATAATATCCTAATTTACATGATCTATGAACATTGGGATTTGCTACGGACTATAATTTGAACTGTGGTACAAGATCACATTGATAACTAACTAATTAATTTATTGATTGATTAATCACTTTATTTATTGATTAAAATTTTCACTAAGTAGGTCATTTTTGCAGTGTGTCACTCCAGTCATTTGAAATAATTTATTATATTAGTAGTGTGTCAATTCATTCAGTTTTGGGTGAACTGTGATTATTCAGTTATTTAACACATTTAGGCTGCGCAATTGAAGTTTCTTTACACATGCACAAGCCGAATATTTAGGTTTTTTATTGCAGCACCTTTTTCTTGTTTGTTTTATAATAACAACCATATCCTCATTTGAGTCACAGTTTGTATTTAGGTATAATTTTAGATACATATACAAATACGGGTATATGTACATTTACTTTTAGGGTAGCACAGATACCTCACTTTAAACAAAGAAGTTTGTTTGAAATCTTTGCAAATGTATTAAAAATGTCGGTAAAGTAACACTGCACATCGCCCTGAACACACCATCCCCACCATGAAACATGGTGGTGGCAGCATTATGTTGTGGGGATGCTTTTCTTCAGCAGGGACAGGAAAGCTAGTCAGAGTTGATGGGAAGTTGGATGGAGCCAAATACAGGGCAATCTTAGAAGAAAACCTGTTAGAGTCTGCAAAAGACTTGAGACTGGGGCAGAGGGTAACCCTCCAGAAGGACAAACATACAGCAAGAGCTACAATGGAATGGTTTAGATCAAAGCATATCCATGTGCAAGAATGGCCCAGTCAAAGTCCAGACCTAAATCCAATTGAGAATCTGTGGCAAGACTTGAAAGATGCTCTCCATCCAATCTGACAGAGCTTAAGCTTTTTTGCAAAGAAGTATGGGCAAACATTTTGCTCTCTAGATATGCAAAGCTGGTAGAGACACACCCAAAAAGACTTGCAGCTGTAATTGCAGTGAAATGTGGTTCTACAAAGTATTGACATGCTGTACATGTGATTTATTTATTTATTTATTTTTTAATAAATTTGCAAAGATTTCAAACAAACGTCTTTAGAGTTGTCATTATGGGGTATTGTTTTTAGAATTTTGAAGAAAATAATTAATTTAATCCATTTTGGAATAAGGCTTTAACATAACATTGAAGCGCTGTGAATACTTTCTGGATGCACTATACACCCTTATTTTTAGGAATAGTTTTCCATTTCCTGACCATTAACTTGCTCATTGAACAATGAATCAACATCATCATTACCCAATGATCAGATGGATGGAAGCTCTGTAGATGAACCCTGACATGTTATTTTACTGGCTATACAGCAGGGGTCTCCAAACTTTCTATAGAAATGGCCAGTTCAGACTTAGGGGGACTGGACTGTGCCCAGTCGGAGTATACCATGCCTGATCTTTGGTATTAGGAGTAGAAATAGTTGGTGTCAGTGGGAGGAATAATGCCCCATTTTTGTTGTCAGTGGAAGGAATAGTGACCCATTGTTAATGTCAGTGGCAAGAATTATGCCCCATTGTTGGTGTCAGTAGCATGAATAATGCCTCAAGGGCCGGATAAGGGCAAGCAAAGCACTGCATCCGGTCCCAGGCACGCAGTTTGGAGACCACTGCTATACAGTATGATGTTGGTGTGTAAATCACAACGATGGATGAAGTGAAGTACAAATCCTTTGCCAGACAAAACTGTTTGTATGCCTTGTATGCCTTTTATTTGTGTATTTCCTTTTTGCCTGAAGCTCTTTAACTATAAGGCCTCATGCACATTGGACATTTTTACAGCTGCTGCTTTTGGCTTCAGCCGTTTTTTTCTGCAGCCAGTAAACTACCCAGCATGTTATTCTATGTGACCATACTCACATAGGCTTTTATCAGCATTTCTTGACAGGGGCATTTTCTGGTTGGAAAAGAAAACCCAAAACTAGTGGATTTGAACAGGAGTTTTTCAACTGAAAAAATGCTCTAACGCTGAAAAACGCAGCTATTCAGCATTTATGAGTGTTTTTAAACCATAAGCTTTTGTGGGACTATAGTTTTGCTAAACAATGCTTAAAAATGCAAACGCTAATGCAAAAACACTGCAAAATTTGTGTTTTTAATGCAGCACTCTACAATTAAAGCTACTTCCTTTACTATAACATCTGGAGGTCCAGCATTTCTGGATCAGAATATTCAACCTGGTCTACTCAGTGCCAGGACAAAATATCCCTAAAAATTCTAAAATGGCGCTGTTTGCGGACTTGCCAGATGAGATCCCCAAAAATCTCTGAACCCTTATTTTTTTAAAAAATTTTTTAGCAGATGAAATTACTATAGCGTGTATATGGAAATCTCCAGTGGTTAATGTTGCATTAGTAAAAGATAAACTTTCCTGGATCATGGTCAATGAGAAACTGACCAGCATCTTCAGAGACAAAAACAAACCAGATTTGAAAAAGTTATATTTTTGACATTTGACTTTGATGGTCTATTTGATACTTATATAGTGTGATATTGCATTTGAATTTTTATTTGTCTCTTTCCAATTGAAGTAATTAGTTTGTTACCCTTTGAATATGTACTACAATCTTTGTAAAATTCACATTTGTTCTCTTTTATTTTATTCAAAACAATAAATAAATTTGACAAGGAAAAAGTGTGGACTCCCTGGATTAAATACCTTCAAGCCCCATAGCTCCTGGGAATTCTGTGGTCAGGGGCCTGGGCCAAGGGAACCGATTCCTGTTCCTTTTCTTTCTTCTTTTTACCCTTTTCTTCACTTTCTTCTTATGATTTTGCTGTATTAATTGTATGCATGCAAAAGGCAAGTTCTTGGAGCCTCTCATATTTCAATGATAATATGGGAGCAAGGTACCGTGCCTTGAGGTAAATTAATTCTGTCTATAAGGGCTCCCATACCTTTTCATTCTACTGCATTAACACTTGACCATCTGACCATCTTGACCATCTGGTTAAAGTAATTTCTTTGCTCTGTTTTTGCTATAAGAGTAATTATACTTATCTTACTTATGCCCTGGGTAAGCAGTAGCTTAATTTGGAAGGATCAACCTTTAAACTTGGTTCTTGTTATGGTTACAATGATCTAATCCTTGATTACCTTTGAGGGTGCATATATCTTTTTATATCTGTTTGATACTGCTTGTATTCTAAGAATTTTATAAATCCTTTAAATAAAAATGTATTGCAAAGACAAAATATGCATGTGAGCGCACACACAGAAAAAATAAATATTTAGGGTAACAAACACTTTTACAGTGGGGAAAATAATTATTTCCCCACCCTGCAGATTTTGTAAGTTTGCCTGCTTACGAGGAAACAAAGGGTCTATCATTTTTATAATAGGTGTATTTTGAAAGACAGATACAGAATATCAACCAAAAAGCCAGAAAAAACACATGATACTAATTTTATTAATTGATTTGCAGTTCAGTGAGTAAAATAATAATTTGATCCCCAAGCAAAACATGACTTAATACTTGGTGGAGAAACCCTTGTTGGCAAGCACAGAGGTAAGACTTTTCTTGTAGTTGGTTACCAGGTTTGCACACATCTCAGAAGGGATTTTGGTCCACTCTTCTTTACAGATTTTCTCTAAATTCTTCAGGTTTCTTGGCTGTCGCTTGGTAACTCGAAGTTTCAGCTCCCTCCATATAGGATTAAGGTCTGGAGACTGGCTAGGCTACTCCATGAACTTAATGTGCTTCCTCTTGAGCCACTCCATTGTTGCCTTGGCAGTATGTTTTGGGTCATTGTCATGTTGAAAGACCCATCTATGACCCATCTTCAGTGTTCTGACTGAGGGAAGAAGGTTCATATCCAAGATTTTACAATCAACCCATTGGCCCCACAATGCCGCAAAGTTGGCCTGTACCTTTAGCAGAGAAACAGTCCCAAAGCATAATGTTTCCACCTCCGTGCTTGACTGTAGGGATGGTGTTCTTGGGGTCATAGTCAGCATTTTTCTTCCTTCAAAGATGGCGAGTTCATCTTTGGAGGAAGAAAGTCGAGTTCATGCCAAAGAACTCAATTTTGGTCTCATCTGATCACATTACTTTCTCCCAATCCCTTCTCTGAATCATTTAAAAGTTCACTGGCAGTCTTCAGGTGGGCCTGTACATAAGCCTTATTGAGGAGTGGGACCTTGCGGACGCTGCAGGATTTCAATCCGTGACAGTGTATTGTGTTACCAGTGGTTTGTTTGGTGACTGTGGTCCCAACTGCCTTGAGCTCATTCACAAACACCTCCTGTGTAGTTTTGGGCTGATCCCTCACTTTTTTCATGATCATCTATAGCGTACCCCATGAAGCGAAATCTTTAATGGAGCTCCAGACCGAGGCCAATTGATGATTATTTTGTATTTTTTTCCATTTGCGAATCTCTCCAACAGTTGTCTCCCTCTCATCAAGCTTCTTGCTGATGGTCTTTTAGCCCATTCCAGCCCTGTGCAGGTCTACAATCTTGTCCCTTATGTCCTTTGACAGCTCTTTATTTTGCACATGATAGTGAGATTTGAATGGAAGAAAGAAATTCTGTGAACAGGTGTCTTTTATCCCCAATAACGAGTTAGGAGCACCTTTTTAAATTGACGGTAGTAATCTGTGTACCACACGAACACATACTGTAGCCAGTCTGTGGGCACCAGAATTATTGTTGATTGCTAGGCTATCAAATATTTATTTTACTCACTGAACTGCAACTCAATTTATAACATTTTTATCATGTGCTTTTTCTGGATTTTTGGTTTATATTTTTTCCCTGTCATTTAAAATACACCTATAAAAATGATAGACCATTTATTTCTTTGTAAGTGGGCAAACTTACAAAATCTGCACAGGATCAAATAATAATGTTCCCCACAGTATATGCCTTTCAAATATGCATCTGTATACAGTATGTTACACATTAACATGTGTAAGTCGATGCAGAAATGCAAATGAAAACACAAGTTATCGTACAAACACAAGTGTGAATCTGGTCTTAAACAAGTGGTTACCTAGTAATACCATCGTTATTTATTACACAGGAAAACATTTATTCAAACCTGCCAACTCTAAATCTGACAGAATGGAGCTCAGCAAATGAGGTTAAAATGGAACTACAACCAAAACTATATTTTTTTCATCTTGTTCCACATATTTTAGGAAAAGACTAGGACTTGTGTCAGTTAATAATTACTGTCTGTGTCCCTGCTGGGAGTAACTTCAACACATCTCGTCCTTAGTGAGAGTGGTTACCGAGACAGAATGGGAAGGGAAGCTATTCACTGGGGACTCAGAGAACAATATAAACATTGAGAAAGATTGACAAAGATTGTTAAGTTATTACTATCTACTTCCCTGCTGGTGAGATTCCCCCACTTCCTGCCCCTGTGATGACATCTGTCTCCAGGTGAGGTCAAATATTTTTAAGCTAGACACAAAAAGCAATAAAAAAACAGACAGAAGTTTGAGCTTTTCTTTACTGTAGACCATAAAATAAAACGTTTGTGCTAAATTAGTGAAATTTGAACGATAAATTCCAATAATGTATTTGATGTAATAATGCATGCTGAATTATTGGTGTATTAAAGTTAAACAGATAGGTATTGCTCATAATATTATGTAAATCTTCTCTTTGCAGGGAGCAAACCTCACTTTTCTCACAGTGGATCATCAAAGTCTTTCGGAAAGCTTAAAGAAAAATCCTATACTTACCATACGAATCACAGCCATGGATGAGGGAGCAATGAAGTCCTTGAGGTAAAAAAAATAATCAATTCAATTAATAACAAAACGATAGATAGTTAGATAGATAGATAGATAGATAGATAGATAGATAGATAGATAGATTGATTTTGACATTGATATTCATTCAGGGTTGCTGTTTTTTTTTTCCAAAGTTCTGCAGATTAAATGTCTAAAAAATTACTATGTAAAGCTTCCTTACATCAAAATGGAATACTATCTGGCTTATTTAGTGCAGAAATGTAGAATGAAGTGACCCATAGCAGCTAATCAGATTTTGGTTAAATATACTGAAGTCACTTAAGAGATTATTTCTAATTGGTTGCTATGGCTTTCTGTACTTGCATAAGCCACTGCACATTTTCATGTAATCAGTAAAAACAGACTTTTAGGGAGTAAATTACTAAAAGTGACCTGTTGGGAAGTAATGTGATTACTGCTAACACCTACTAAAAATGCAGTGAAGGTACTCTTGCAACTAGTTCAAGTCCAGACTTAGTTGTTGACTACTGCCCTTGCTAACAGGGACATGACATTTTAGCCCTTAAATCTTTAGAATAAAGACTATTGTTTTCCCCTTAGCTTAGTAAAAGTGATACAAACTCACTTTTGAAAAGAATAGCCATTCATGTGTAAGGACAATTTAAAAAACAAAACAAAACAAAAACAAACCAGTATTTTACCTGCATATGATTGGATGATTGAAGTCAACAGAATTTCACCTTATCATACAATACAAAAATGTATTTATTGTCCATAGCAAACAGTCATGTCCTCCTACTGCGTATGGCGATACCCCATGTGTAAGACTTTTAAAGAGCCTGGTCACATACAGAGGCCCAACATTGAAGTAGCAACTTCAGGCATTCTAGGAGCATCAATTACACATCTAATTTCTTGACTACCTGTTACACTTTTGAAGGCCCCGGAGCATCAGGACAATGGAAACGCTCACAAAATGACAGTCACTGTGACACTGATAGGCACTGTGACACTGATGGACACTGTTTGGGCACTGTATCAAACTGTAAAATGTATTAGATAACTCACTCTGTTCACAGATCGCTCTCTGTGTGAGGAAGGAGAGCCGTCAATGAGAGATGATCTCATATGTTTACATTTGAGATCATCTCTCATTGGACATGGCGATCAGGTGGTAAATGGCCGCTGTAATTGGCCATTTATCATGATCTGTATTTGGCTGTGTCCGAGGAACACAGCCATCACAGTTTTTCCCTGATGCGCCCAAGGGGGTACGTGGGGAGCGTGTTCCTGGGAGGGAGTCCATGTACGTCCTCCCAGGAACAAGTTCCCCGCGTGCCCCCTCTGGCAAGTTAAACCCCTCTCTAGCCGTCTTTTGGCTATAGCGTGGGCATCAAGGAGACTTGCACTCAGTTTAGCATTGTCCTTCTGAAATATGCAAGGCCTTCTCTGAAAAAGACATTGTCTGGAAGGGAGCATATGCTGCTCTAAAACCTGAATTTATCTTTCAACTTTGATGGCGTCTTTTCAGATGTAAAAGCTGCATATTTCATATGCACTAATGCACCCCCATACCATCAGAGATGCAGGCTTTTAAACTGAACGCTGATAAAAAGCCGGTAGGTCCCACTCCTCTTTAGCTTGGAGGACACGGTGGTTGCCAAAAAGAATGTCAAATTTAGATTTGTCTGACCACAGAACAGTTTTTCACTTTGCAACAGACCATTTTAATGAGCTTTGGTCCAGAGAAGAAAATGGAATTTCTGGATCATGTGCAGATATGGCTTCTTCTTTGCATGATAGAGCTTTACCTTGCATTTTTGGATGGCAGGGAGAACTGTATTCACAGACAGTGATATCCATCACAGAATCATGCCTGTTTTTAATGCAGTACCGTCTGAGGGCCCGAAAGATTGCATTTTGTCCTTGTCCCTTGCGTACAGCGATTTCTCCAGATTCTCTGAATCCTTTGATAATATTATGTACTGTAGATGATGGTATACAGTATTTAAAGTATTTGCAATTTTAAGTTCAGGATCATTATTCAGAAATATGTTTTTTTTTTTTTTTACTAATAAAGGGTTTACTTCCTCTAAGTTTTCTACAAATCGTGTTTATACAGTATAGATTGACCATTTCAGCTCCTGAAGGTTTACCCCCTCATGACCAGGCCATTTTTTGCTATAGGGCACTGTGTTACTTTAACTGACAATTGATAGGTTGTGCAATGCTGCTGTACCCAAATAAAATGTATGTCCTTTTTTCACACCAAAGAGAGCTTTCTTTTGGTGGTATTTGATCACCTCTTAGTTTTTTATTTTTTGCACTATCCACAAAAATAGACAATTTTGAAAAGATGTATATGTATTTTTACTTTGTGCTTCTTCAAACTATGGGATACATTTATGGAATTTTTATTCATTTATTATTTTATACTAGTAATGGTGGTGATCAGTGACTTAAAGCAGGACAAATCGGCGGACAAATCGTACACTAAGTGACACTTTTGACACTTTTGTGGGGACCAATGACACTAATAGTGATCAGTGCTAAAAATATGCACTGTTACTGTACTAATGACACTGGCAGGGGAGGGGTTAACATCTGGGCTGATCAAAGGGTTAAATGTGTGCCTAGGGAGTGCTTACTAATTGTGGGGGTAGGTGCTTGTACTATGGAAATGCAGAGATCTGTGTTCCTGCTTTGCAGAAACATAGGATCACTACCTTCACTCCTCACAGAACGGAGATCTGCCTTGTTTATATAGGCAGACTGCCGTTCTGCTTCTCTCCCAAATGATTTGTGGGTCCTGGCAGACATTGAGTCGGCTGGACCCACTGATTGGCTCCTGCTGTGTCCAATCACAGTGGGAGCGGGTAGCCGGTGTACTTCAGACCCAGAAGTGCAGGATCACATACAGGTACCTGATTCTGCACAGGAGAGCCACCTTGCCACCGTATATATGTACAGTATATGGCTGGCAAGCGGTTAATCCACTGAAACTGGCTTACTAAAGCTACCAATGATCTATTAAGTACAAGATCGAAAAGGCTTGATTCTCTCTTTGGCATTACAAGACTTTCTATTTCCTTTCTTAACTGTCTCATATTCACTTACTATCTCTTTTTTTTTTGATTGATAGAAAAGACAGTACTAGCAAAACGACAGTACTAGCAAAACTAAGAATAATAAATACGTTTTAAAAAAAGTTTTTTTAGAAATAAAAATAAAATAAAAATGACTTACTAAAGATATATACTTTGGTTTTATGAGAAAATGCCTTATTTTTAGCTCTGACACAAAACTATACTGACAAATGGTAAGTACACTTGGAAACCTCCATACACCCCGCCCTCATGTGATACTTGCATTACTTTAGTTTATTCTGTTAATGGAACATTGAGCAGAACATTCAAGCTGTGTAGATAATGTTGAATCATAGCATTACATGTGTCTTTAATGTTATTTTCTCCACTCACATTCATAAGTTCTGGTTCCATTTTTAGAATAAGGAAAATAATATTGGTTCCCTGTTTTCAAATCACCTGCATAATTAATTTAATTACATCTCTAATTACTAGAACTTGGAAGGCTCAATGGCTAAACCTAGATATAAACAGATTTTAGTACTAAATTATAATGTGCACCACTGACAGCCTAAGACCTAAGTGCTCAGGGGATCAATGTTAAAAGCAATGTTCTATAGACAGAACCATTTTTTTACCTTGATTTAAACAATGATTTACATACATACAAATAGACACCTAATTCACAAATAAGATTTAAGCTCTTTACCTTAAATGATTGTACACTCTTCCATAAAATACATGACGTATATAATAAAATAAAATTAATTGTATTGCGATGAATGAAGGCATTTGTCACAAATTATTTACTGGCTTAATAACACAAGCGAAAAGTTGTAAACGTGTTAGGCATTTTTGTCCTTAACTGTGTGCCATTCCACCCAAAGCTGTTGTCATCAAGCCTTTGATATAATACTCTGTCAAGGATCAGAGCATTCAGAGCCATTCTAAGGGATGATAGCAAGCAATTTAGAAAGTACTCATTATTGTTAATTGAGATTTTCAAGTTTGTACTGGTGGTATAGTACTTGGCCTGCCCTTGCTTTTTTTATTTTTACTTTTTATTATTTACTTTACATTTTTAAGTTTTAACAGTCTATGACTAGCAATAGATTCTATGGACATACTGTAATTTATTGCTTTGAGTCCCTGCTTAAAACTTCAGTTCCATAATTGGGGATCAGAGAGAATGTCAAAATCCAAAAAGGCAGACTTTTCCCCTGACTTGCAATCAAAAATTTCGAATGGATGCCACCAGGCTCTTTACGAAAGCTTCAATTACAAAGCTTAGGAGACAATCTTATTCTAGGTGAAATAAGTTTAGGCATAAGTGAAATGGGCTTAGCAGACCAGTTTAATTTTTTCATTTGCCTAACCTAACCAGCCCCCATCTTTCTCTGGCCAGGAACGAGCACACCTGCTCTAGCTGGTGTCTCGTGTCCTAATTGGATAGATTTATTGGCTCCCGCTGCTATCAGTCAAATCCAGTGATGCAGGCGCCGGGGCCGAGTCCTACATTCTGTGTGAATGGACACAAAAGCTGGACCCTGGAGCGCACCCGCACGAGTGTCCACCTTAGGAGAGCCTTCTCCAATGTGGCCACTTGATGTGGGGAGGACCCACCAGCGCCACCAGGGGACACCAGAAGAGTCAGATCAGAGCCACTCTGTGCAAAATGAATTGACATGTTTATTAATTTAAAAAAAAAATAGCGTTTACAACTCCTTTAAAGTGTTACTAAACCCAGGAACCTACATTTACTATATCTGGTCTCTCACAGTACACAGAACATGGAAATGCAAATCATTTAGTAAATATAAACTGCTAAATATATTTTCTCATCAGCAGTATATATAGCTGTCTTATGACTTCTATCAGTGTCCAGCTGAGCACTGGTTAAAGCTTGTAGGAGGAGTTTTCATTCTCCTCTGACTGTCCTATGAGGCTGCATGATACCTGATTTGGATACTACTGATCACATGGACCCTAAAAAAAACAAAAAAAAAACCTCTAGCAATACACCCCAAATTGAGCATGTGCAGAGTGCCTCCCAAGGCTCTGTCCTATCAGCAGATTGATTAGGAACAGTAAAAAGGGGGGGGGGGGGGCAGAGAAGACAGGGTCAAACAGCCTTTTTAAACAATGCAGAGGATTAACACCTTAGGTTCCACAGTGAGTATAACAAGCATGATATACTACATATACAGACTGATTTTACTGTTGTGAGTTTAGTAACACTTTAAACACTTTAGAGTCTTAATCTATTCCATCGTATTCACCAGGCTTAGAGAGAAGTATAATCCATCTAGTTTGCTTTGAATGTTTCCTGGGGCCTTCTGCCAGTTGGATGTGCCTGGACAATTTCTATTGGCAGCCTCCCAGGTGACATCTGTGTGAGATACCCAAAGCACCAGACATAATGATGTTCCCATTTGTGTTACCAGGGTCATGTTTGAAGAAAATAATTGTGAACCTGGCGTTCACTGGCAGGATGATGAAAACATTCTTTTAGCAGTACAAGGTATGTGATCAGTGTTCAGTCTTTGTTTATCACAATTGACCTTCATTTGTTAAAAAAGTTTTCCATTTTGCTGTACTGTTGCAATACCGTGTCATTGCCTGACTTCACATTCTCTTTATACAGTGTTGTGGTTTTCATTGATACCGAGTTAAAAAGAAAATTATTTATGACCTGAAAATTATTAAATTTTTTATAGATGCGATGAAAGAAAAGTTGAGGAAGAGAAGTGTTCGAACTCTAACAGGTTTGGGGAAGTACTTCCGACAGCTTGACAAGAATGGAAGTGGATGCTTAGCGAAAGCAGAGTACAAACAGGCTCTGAAAACCTACCACTTGGATATGTCCGAAAAAGTAAGTGTTGCTTTCATATAAAAATGTATTTGTTACTATTATGCAGATAATGAGGATTCTTTTACTTCATTACAATGTGTTCCCATTGGTTGCTAGTGTCACAGTAACCTGCAAATGTATAATTTCTGGAAAGTTGAGTTCAATTCTGCATTAGTACACAGTACATGCACAATATGACAGGAGACTCATCTAATATTTATGTACAGGATATTCATATAACACTACAAGATGAATAAATAAGGACACAATACATGGCATAATATCAGGAGGAAAGTGAGTTTACCAAGAAACAATCCATCTAAATGGAGCTGAAGCTGGGTCTTATAGAAGATAATAACAATTTGTGGAAAATACGTCTTTCAAATTAATGAAATATAGAGATGACACATTTGAATGACACTATGATTTTGAAATAAAGTTTTTCGAAGAAAATTAAAAGTGGTGTTATAACAACATTTGCATCTATTAACCACTTGCCCACTGGCCACTTAAATTACTAACAATGCCAATTTTCAGATTTCAGTGCTGTCATAGTTTGAATGAAAATTACTCAGTCATGCAACACTGTACCCATATGAATTTCTTGTCCTTTTTTTTCACAAAAATAGAGCTTTCTTTTGGTAGTATTTAATCACCACTGTTTTTTTCGTTCTTTGCTCTATAAATTAAAAAAATACTAAAAATTTTGTAAAAAAAAAAAAAGAATTTTTCTTTGTTTCTGTTATAAAATTTTGCAAACTAGTAATTTTTCTTCATAAATTTGGGCCAAAATGTATACTGCTACATATCTTTGGTAAAAATAACCCAAATCGGCGTATATTATTTGGTCTTTGTGAAAGTTATAGAGTCTACAAGCTATGGTGCCAATCACTGAAAATTGATCACACCTGATGTACTGATGGCTTATCTCATTTCTGGAGACACTAACAAGCCAGGGAAGTACAAATACTGTGACCCCTTTTTGGAAATTAGACATTCCAAGGTATTTAGTAAGAGGCATAGTGAGTTTTTTCACATTTGAATTTTTTTCTCACAATTCTTTACAAAATTGAGATTTTTTTTATTGCATTTTTTTCTCAAAATTATCATATTAACAGGTTATTTCTCTCACATGGCATATGCATACTTCCAACTACACCACAAAACGCATTCTGTTACTCCTCCTGAGTATGGCAATACCACATGTGTGAGACTTTTATACAGCCTGGCCACATACAGGGGCCCAACATGCAGGAAGCACCATCAGGCGTTCTAGGGACATAAATTACACATATAATTTCCTGACAACACACTTTTGAAGGCCCTAGACCACCAGGACAATGGATACGCCCATAAAATGAACCCATTTTGGAAGGAAAACACCCCAACATATACTTTATGAGGCATAATGTCATTTTTTTCCACAAGTTTTTGGAAAGTGTGGAAAGAAAATGAAACCGCATTTTTTTCTACGCATTTGTTACACATTTTTACGGCACTGAAAGGCTCCGATGAGGATCCACTGATAGGGTGGCACTGATGAGCACTTACTGATGGGCACTGTATTGGCACTAATGGGCACTTTAGTGGCACTGTAGAGCACAGATGTGGCACTGTAGGGCATGGATGTGGCACTGCAGAGCACAGATGTGGCACTGTAGAGCCCAGATGTGCACTGATGGGGCACTGTAGAGCACTGATGGGGCACATAAGAGGCACAGATGTGCACTGATTGGGCACTGTATAGCAGTGCTGCACACAGGTGTGCACTGATGTGGCACTGCTGGGTACTGATGTGGCACTGCTGGGGCACAGACGAGCACTGCTGGAGCACAGACTTGGCACTGCTGGGCCACAGATGTGCATTGCTGGAACACAGATGTGCACTGCTGGGCACTGACGGGGCACTGATGGGCACTTTGAATAGATAAAAATACCTCAAGCAGCCTCAGGCTGCAGCTTCTCCCTCCTCTACTCACATGATCAGAGTGAGGAGAGGAGAGAACTGGACAAGTGGTTAAATAGAGCCTAACGCATTATAGTCTCAAGTCTCAGGGGAAGTCCCAAAACACCTACAGGCTAAGCAGAAATATAGCTGAAATTATATATTTTTTTTGTTTTCCATTACTGATAAAAAGGAATAAAAAGTATAATATGTGTGCAAACTTTTATTATCTGGAGGTTCACCTTTTAATTTACAATATTTAGGTGCTTATCATTCACTGTACTAGGTCCTTAAAGCAGTGTTCCACCTGGGGAAAAAAAAAAGTCAGCATCTACAAATACTGTATGGTTATGGTATACTGTAGTTGATATCCAATATGTTGGAATTGGCTGCGCCATGAATGTCAGAAGATCCATTTTCTATGTGGGTGGCATTCTTTGTAATTAGACACATTGAGCAAATTCCATTAAAGCTAAGCTGTCAGTCATTTGTTTTAAAGTGAAAGTCTTGAATACGATCAGGCACCACATGGTGTTTGGCTATTACTTTTGTTAGTAATAAAACTAATGAATGCATAAATGTACTGTTCTGTCATTTATTGTTACTGTTTACAGCCACAGGTAAACCATTTTAATGACTCTAGAAACAGTTATCTATGGTGTATAATATTAAACTGCTAATTGCAATTTTTCAGATGTTTGAATCCATATGGGATATTCTGGATGAAAACAATGAGGGAAGAGTTGATTATTATATATTTCTCCATGCTTTTGTGGGGGAAATGAATGAGTACAGAAAATCATTGGTTCGAAAGGTAATGTTATAAATTAGTATTTTGTGTTTTCTAATATAGTATTTTACATTACTTCTCAGACATCAGTGAGCTGTTACATTCTAAGACATGGATCAGCAGTATTTTCCACATAAAGTGTCAAACCCAGTTCATGCATCTTCAGACCTCAGACCAATCCCGATCCCTCCACCTTTGTACCACAGATCAGCTACAATTTCTGCACTTTCACACCTTAACCACTTTCAGACCGGACCATTTTGCTGGCTTAAGATCAGACCACTTTTTGCGATTTGGCACAGCATCGCTTTAACTGACAATTGCGCGGTCGTGCGACGTGGCTCTCAAACAAAATTTATGTCAATTTTTTCCCACAAATATAGCTTTCTTTTGGTGGTATTTGATCACCACTGCAGTTTTTATTTTTTGCGCAATAAACAAAAATAGAGCGACAATTTTGAAAAAAAACACATTTTTTACTTTTTGATATAATAAATATTCCCCAAAAATATATCAAAAAACATTTTTTTTCTTCAGTATTCTTATACATATTTTTGGTAAAAAAAATCGCAATAAGCGATTATTGCTTGGTTTTCACAAAATTTATAGCGTTTACAAAATAGGGGATAGTTTTATGGCATATTTATTCATCTTTTTTTTTTTACTAGTAATGGCGGCGATCAGTGATTTTTATTGTGACTGCGACATTATGGTGGACACATCGGACATTTTTGTTATATATATATATATATATATATGCTATATAAATGCACTGATTCCTGTGTAAATGACACTGGCAGTGAAGGGATTAACCAGGGGGTGGCAGTGTATGGGTTAAGTGTGTCCTAGGGGCGTGTTACTAACTGTGGGGGGCTGGGCTATGTCTTAGTGAACACTGATCTCTGGAGCAGAGATTAGTGTCACTTGTTGCTAGGCAGAACGAGGAGATTCTGTTTACATCGGCATCTCCCCGTTCAGCCTCCCTGTTCACGGGCATCCCTGCAGTGATCAAGTCCACGGGACCTGCGGCTGGACTCACGGGGGTCCCAACCAATACGCAACAAATACAAATGGACGTACCTGTTTGCCAGTTTGCCTGCCGTGCCATTCTGCTGACATACATCGTCATGCGTCGGTCGGGACATGGTTAAATTAGTCCCTAAATCATTTGTATTCAGAACTCAGATCAACCCCCAAATCATGCACCCTTGAGCCTCAGATCAACCCTAATTCATGAACCATCAGACCTCAGATCAGCCCCAGTTCCATGTACATTCAGATTTTACATCAGTCCTGGTTCCTCCACTTTCAATGCTCAGATCAGCCACAACTCATGTACGTTCAGACCTCAAATCAACCTCAATTCCCACAACTTCAGACCTCAGATCAGCCCCAATTTATGTACCTTCTGACCTCAGATCAGCCTAAATTCCTTCACCTTTAGACCTTAGATCAGCTGTAATTCAAGCACCCTCAGGCATCAGATCAGCCTCAATTCATGAACCTTCAGACCTCACATGAGCCCTAGTTAATGTGCATTCAGAGTTTAGGTCAGCCCAAACTTATGCACCCTTAGATCCCAGATAAACCCTTATTCATGCACCTTCAGACCTTAGATCAAGTCACTTTCCTCAGGCTTCAGACATCAGGTCTTCCTTTCTGCAGCTTTAAACCTCAGATCAGCTTTAGTTCATTTAACTTCAGACCTCAATTCAGCCCCAATTCATGCACCTTCAGACCTCAGATGAGCAACAAATCATGCCTCTTTAATTCATGCACCTTCAGACGAGCCCTATCTTCAGACCTCAGATCAGCCCCAATTCATGTACCTTCAGTCTTCAGATCAGCCCCATTTCCTCCACTTTCAGACCTCAGATCAGCTCCAATTCATGCACCTTCAGACCTCAGATTAGGCCAGATTCAATCACCTTCATACCTCAGATCAGCCCTATTTGCGCTGCCTTCAGACCTCAGATCAGCCTGAAATTTCTGCACCCTCAAACCTCAGATCAGCCTCAATTCATGCATCTTTAGGCCTTATATCAGCCTAATTTAATGCATTTTCAAAGCTCAGATCAGCCCTAAATCCTACAGAAATGCAGGGGTGATATACACATATCTTTTGCAGGCTGTAGTTCCACTTAGAGCAATGTAGGTAGGTGGACTTCATCACATTGTACATCATCATCCACAACTGCATGTCAAAGAGATGAGTGGGCTGCTGAATGGCAGGAGAAGTTTTGTAATTGACTGCTTAGTGAGCTGTCATTTTCAGCCAATGGCAGCGGTGCTTTCATATGCCACTGAAAAATACATTGTGGGGTTGATTTACTAAAGGCAAATAGACTGTGCACTTTTCAAAATGCAGTTGCCCTCTGCAAGAGCAGTTGCTGCAGAACTTGTCCTGTCTCTAGCTATTAGGCCTCCTTGGCTTTTGGATATTCATCATAACCCCTTAAGGTCACAGGCTAATTGCTTAGAAATGGCATCTGTTTTAGTGTGTTTCCTGTGCTACTAGTTGTTCCGTTACTTTTACCTGTCTAGGTTCCCTTCACTGTTCCTGTCATAGTAGTAGCTTACAATTCAGAGTTATTCACTGCCAGAGTATACCTCTCCACCTTGGTTATGGATGATTCTCAGAATACTACCTCCCACTCCCTTGCCCTCTTTAGATTGCCTCCCTTTCTTTTGTCTCCCTTAGCATTCCCCTTGGTATCTGTGAGTCTCATGGTGTTGAGAACTCTTTCTGTGACTGGGGAAGTGATCTTGTCTTACACTAAAGGAAGTTGCAGATGTTACTCTGAACCTCAAGGTTCCCTTTTGAGGCACTGTTTTTGTCTTCTGGGCCTCCTCATCCTGTAGTCTCTAGTTTGCAGACAAAGATGTGTGCACATGGGTGTGCTTTACGTCCCACGTTGGAGAAAATATCCATTGCAGGACTTGGTATACCCTTAGATTCCCAGCAGACATCCAATTCTGCGACCGTGCAAGATAGTATGCATATTGGGGTTCGCGTAGCTTTTGATTATTTGGAGTCAGGTCCTACTACTGTAGCTGACTCTGCAGCTGTTCTTAATCAGGTGACAAGGCTTAGCGCTCTGACTAAGGTTCCAACCCCTCTGTTCCATGGCTGTGGATGTTTTACTGGATTTTGGCAAGTGTCAGGACTTGTAGTCTTATGTCCTAGATTAGGCACACAGTTTCTATGGGGGGGAAGGGTTCCAATCAGTTTCTGTTGACATTGTCTGTGGGAACAGGTCTGCTCACCCTACTGTTTTACTGGTGTAGCTGCACCAGTAAGACGTGTTCATCTTCCCACTTCAGTCTATTTCAGCAGAGGGTACTATTTGTACCCTATTCCCTCAGTTTTTTTTACTTAAGGTCATCGGTTTTGTTGCCAACTCCCATGTACTTTTATGGACTATCCGGCGGACTTAGCCAATGTTTAGCTGAACTTATGCTGGGATCGAACCATTCGCCCAACTCTACATGTACTTCCTGTTTGTTTTGGGGAACCCATTAGGGGTTTCCCTGTTAGTCTGGAGCTGACTTTAGTTTAGTTACTGGGGTCAACAAGCAGCTAATTTGTCTGTTTTATGCTATGGACTTGCTATACCAAGTTTTCCTGACTTGAAACTGTGTCTGTTTGCTGCCGAGCTGAATAAAACTGCAGGACAAATCTGCTTGGACTGTTCCAGAGTGTCCCTGTTTCATGCATGGTTTACCACTGCCACTGACAGTTGAGCCTGACTCCCTTACAATAATTATGTAACCATGTTCTGTTTTTAGGTCTTTATGAAATTGGACCCAAATAAAACTGGTGCAGTGTCTATGGTTGATGTGAGAAAGTTTTACTGTGCAAAGAAGCATCCCCAAGTGTTGGAAGGTAAGTTGGTTTTGACCTGATTTATGGGGTCTAAGTGGTCTGCTGCCCTATATAATAATGACTGTGATGTCAGACAGCCAAAATCAGCTAACTTAAAACAGGTTTGTCTGTCTCTGCTGGGAGAACACAGTGATTATTCCTTGAGACTATAACAGATGCAAGTGATAATTGCTTTTAAAATATGGCAGGCTAGTTGTTACCCAGTTTAATCGCTCAACTAACTTGGGTACATTCAGCCTGCCCACACATGGTTAAAATCTTGGCTGGTTCCTGCTGTTCCATCTATGGCCGGCCTTAAACGTCAACGCTTTGCAACCTGCAGTAGTTAGGTGTATGTATTGTATAGAGTGTAGGGGTCAGGTGTGTGTAATGTACACAGTGCAGAGGTCAGAAGAACATACAGCCATGTGCACAGCACATGCTAGTGGAAATTAGGCAGTCAAATGTTTTGTATAAGAAAGAGGTTGCCCCTTAACTTTGCCTTACTATATGAACAGGACTAATGCCCCTTAATGTGGTATAGACATTAGAGAGCTCTCATACATGCAGACATAAACTCTACACTCTACTCACTCAAACTGTTTGACACAGAGCATCATAAGCCTTTACACTTGGTTCAGCTAAGTGGACATGTCAGGGCAGGGCAGATGTGCCCAGTTCTGCCTATCTCAGAGAAAACAATAGGTTTTCTCCCTGAGAATTGTTGACCTGATGCACTATTGACAAGATATTGTGACAGAAAACAGCCAGATTGTGCAACTATAATCTTGTAATATAAATCTCAGGATCTAAACTTAAAACCCACTTACCCACCACTATGCCTAGGTATATGAATATAGTATAAGAAAAAACTCAATAAAGCTGCCACTTTATATTAGCACATCTACCATAGTAAAACAAATAAAACATGTGTGCACAGTAAATAGTGGCACTATACCCAATAAGCATGTGCCATAAACACATAAATTAATATGAACCAGTGACTGAAAGTGAAAAAAAAAGTCCAAGAAATATTAAAGTCCTCAAGTTAACAGAACATGAGATGTTCAATAACATAATCGTGAAAAAGTATTCTTGCTTAAGAGCTTCCCACCACACCACGTGAAGATCATGACACCGCTCCCCCATAGGTGTCAGGGTGCCAGGACAATGTTGTAATGAAAAAAACGCATTGGGCCATGGCTGTACAGCAACCAGAAGTGACGCAATATGTAGTACCAGAAGTGACATTCTGGCGGAGATGACATTGGTTGGGTGAGACTGCTTACCATATACTGGGTCCGCCGTGACCACAATATGCCAGTAGAGTGTCGCTGTATGATACAGTATGTTGCACTACATGCATAGTGCATAATGTGAGTGCAATATTTGGAGGTTTTTACGTTGACTTTACTAAATATTTGTCAAACATTATTGCACTATTGGAGGTTTTTTGTTTTTGCACTTATGGTTTGCCTGAGAGTTACCATTGAAGATTGGAGACTGTGCAAATTGTGCTGAGCATGAGAATGTGAGGCAATTATTTCTGGTGAGTTGACACCTATTGGGGAGCGGTGTCACGATCTTCACGTGGTGTTGTGGATAGCTCTCAAGCAAGAATACTTTTTCACAATTATTTTATTGAACACCTTATTTTCTGTTAACTTGAGGACTTTCTTGGACTTTTTTTTCACTTTCAGTCACTGGGTGGCATTTAATGTATGTGTTTATAATTGGGTATAGTGCCACTATTTACTGTGCACATATATGTTTTATTTGTTTTACTATAGTAGATGTGCTAAAAAACTATAATATTGTGTCTGTGGCCAGTACAATGCTCCATGTAGAGGATCTTATGGTGTAAATCTCAAGCCTATTTCTCTGTAGGAGGTGGAGAATTACTGAAAACCACAAAAAGTAGGATTGAACATGCATGCTCATAATTTTACACCTTAGCAAATCACAATTTACAGAGTATATGTGATTGTAAACAATCACCTTGTGTATAGACAGAAAAAACATTATAAATATCTTCTTTTTTTTTTTTTTTACTTTTTTCTTAGGGATCGCATTCCCTATGTTCTCAGCTGCATAAGAGCTGGGGGAGGAGAAACAGCAGCACACTGATCTTCCCAGTGATTGGCTGTGCTGGGAAGTGGGGGGGGGGGGGTGTCAGGACAATTCTGATCATTGGAGAAGAGCATGAAGGAAATTAGAAAATCTGGCACGGACTTGACTCATGATGAATGAATGAATGAAATACTTATATAGCGCACAATGCGAACTGAATCGCCTCTAGGCGCTGTGGCGAGCTTTGATCATCTGCTAAAAGAGGAAGGTCTTGAGTTTTTTCCTAAAAGCCAGGTGATTTTCTTCCAGGCGGATGTTGATTGGTAGAGCATTCCATAGCCGAGGCCCTTGGACAGCGAATCTCCGATCACCCTTGGATTTATACCGGGCTTTGGGCACGAGGAGGAGGTTTTTGTTGGCTGATCGAAGACTGCGGTTTGGTGTGTAATGATTTATTTTCTCCATTAGGTATTGCGGAGCTTCTCTATGCACGCATTTGTGGGTGAGGCAAAGGGTCTTGAACCTGATCCGATTTTTTACGGTTAGCCAATGTAAGCTCCTCAGTGAAGGAGAAATGGATTCCCAGGTTTTTTTTCCTGTTATCAGCCTTGCCGCCGTGTTTTGGATCAGTTGTAATCGCGCAAGTTGATATTGTGGTAATCCTATGTAAAGCGAGTTTGCGTAGTCCAGTCGTGAATTAATGATTGTTCCAACTACCACTGCTTTGTCATTCTTTGGGATAAAAGGGATGAGTCTGCGAAGCATGCGCAGCAGATGGTGAGATCGACTGACTACAGATCCTATTTGCGCATCCATTGACATTTGTGCGTCTAAAATAACCCCGAGACTCTTCGCTTTGGTCTTTGGGGAGATAGTCTGCCCAAAGACGGTTGGTGGAGACCAGGAGGTTTTGGTTGCGGGCTTATGATTTGGGTGTAAGATAAGAAGCTCTGTCTTTGATTGGTTCAGCTGGAGGGAGTTGGTGGTCATCCAGTCCTCTATTGATTTGAGGCAGTTTTCAAGTTGTTGTTGGTGATCTTTTTTTCCATTGATCCGGAAATAAAGTTGCGTGTCGTCAGCGTAAGAGTGGAAGCAGAGATCTGAGCATCTGATGATTTGAAGGAGTGGGCGAATGTAAATGTTGAAGAGAACGGGTGACAACGGAGAGCCTTGAGGGACTCCGCAGGTGACTGCCCGAGTTTCGGAGAGGAATTTTCCTAGTTTCACTGTCTGTGACCGATTTCCTAGGAAGGACGCGAACCATTGGAGATCTATGTCTTGGACTCCGGCTACTTCTGTGAGGCGGACGAGTAGAGTATTGTGATCTACTGTATCAAACGCTGCACTTAGGTCTAGCAGTACGAGGAGACACGGCTCTCCGTCATCTGCTGCTTCGAGGGCGTCATCCCAAATCTTGAGGAGAGCTGTTTCTGTTCCATGACCCGGGCGGAAGCCTGATTGCAGCGGGTCCAGGAGTTTGTGAGTATCCAGGTGACGTTGTAGCTGATGTACTACAGCTTTCTCCATGATCTTAGAAATGGTGTTGAGGCTTGTAATCGGCCTACGGTTGTTTGGATCCTGAGGGTCCAGGTTTGGTTTCTTGAGTAGAGGTTTGACGATGCCTTGTTTGAGGATGCTGGGAACAATCCCTTTGTGGAATGATCGGTTTATGAGGTGGGTTATGGTTGGAGCCACGATGTCGGAGCATTCTTTCAGTAGTTTTGTGGGGATGATGTCAATAGGTGAGGTACTGTCACGCAGTTTATTAATGATGTTTTTTGCGGTGTCTACGGTAATTGGGGATAGTGAAAATTTTGGCGGTTGCGGTATGTTGGTGCGGACATCCTCTTTATGTATTTGCTGGCTGAGGTTGGATGTTTTCTTCTGACAAATTGTTTCCCTGATGGTTTTGACTTTATCAATGAAAAAATCCGACAGTTTGTCACAGTAATCCTGGGATTCGTTTTCTGGGGGTTCTAGGCACACCGGATTCATTGATTGATTAACCAGTTTAAACAGTTCCCGTGGTTGGTTTGCGGCCGTTGAGATTGTATATGAGAAGTGGTCCTTTTTGGCTTTGAAGATTGCTTTCCGATAATTCTCTGTCAGACCTTTGTAGTTAAATAGGTTTTCCTCGGTGGGATTTCTTCTCCATGTTCTTTCCGCTCTTCTGCGTTCTTGCTTTAGTACGGAGAGGGAGCTATTAAACCATCCAGCATTTTTCTTCCTGATGAGATGATAAAATGGTTCAAGTTTTATTCAATATCCATCAACACATAAAAGTATCCATCGTGTAAAAGATTTTGCTGCATTTCTGCCCCAGAAGTTTAGTCATAATAAAAAAAGTCAATGTCTTGGCGGATATTGAATAAAGCTTAAACCATTTTGTCATCAGTCAAGTTGGTGCCGGGCTTCCTAGTTTCTTCATTTTTGTCTACGGTATTTACAGCTTATATCTTGCCATAAACTTCTGCACCTGTCCCAGTGGACACTAAACTTAGGGGTGCAGCATTGACTGGAGAAGAGCAGGCTGAGTTCCCAGCACAGCTAGAGAACCGACCACAGTGTGGTCTCCTGCTTAGTGTGGTCAGTTTCCAATAGGAAAGCAGAGGGACTGGCAGGAACATCAAGAATTTCACACAAAAGAAGCAATACAAAGAGAACAGGATACTTTGTCATACAAGTACATGGTACAGCAGCCACATATCAGGAACTTAGGTGTGAAAACAGGGTGTGCCATGTGTGCCCGGGGACACCCTAATCACCCTGTGCAATGCAGATTCCCCCTGCTGAACACCCCTACCCCTGTGGCAGCTGAAGCTACAGGGAAAGGGACTGGGGAATCTCTGTCCTCATTCACTTTCTTAGCTATTTCATCAAACTCCTTAATGGGGCTCCTAACAAATTGTAAAAAAATAATAAAAAATAAAATGGTAAAAAATAACAACAAAGTCCCTCTAGAGAAATGTCTAGCGGGTAGAAATTTGTCTTACATGCCTTGGTTGCCTCGGGAGCATAGGGGCCTTTCGGAGGCGACCCCTCCCTTGACGACCCATGTGCTATCGGTCTGAGACAGGATAAACCCGCTCCTGAAGATAGCCCCCCCTATGTCCCTGCTGGCTCCACTGGGAGGCTTCCTATGGTTTCCACCGGGCGAACAGATGGCTTTCTTCGAGACATGGGTAGATGATGGAAACAGCAGTTGTGGGAAACTCATGGAGGACGGCAGGCTTTTGAGGTATGAATCCTTGCCAGTAGGAAGTCAAGGTTCACGGATGAACTTTTGGAGATATAGACAACTACACCACTTCTTTCAGGTACATGGTCAAACTATTAGAGATCTCTCGACCCTCACTCCATTTGAATGTATTTTTATCGCGGACGAACCGACACCACACCTGGTCTCTGAACTATACCAGCTTCTGGGTTCGGCTGGTCCCCAGACTACCCAAGCCTATATTTGGCGTTGGGAGACTGACCTAGGGCTAACATTCACAGACACGCAGTTATCCCACCTATACCTCCTCCATGGACTCCAAAACTCAAGAGACCAACTTTAAACTAATGTCACGTTGGTACACGTTGGTAGGGTGCCAACAGACCTGTCGCGAATTTACCCCTCCACATCGGAGCTATGCTGGAGAGGATGTGGACACCGGGGAACATTGATTCCACATATGGTGGGAATGCCCCTTAAATAAGCCCTTCTGGGAAGATATACAGAGTCAAGTAAAAACGGTGACAGGGATAGAGGTCCCCCTCTCACCGATACACTTTCTTTTGCAGATCCCCCCCGATCCCCCTCACTGTATACAAAAAGAATGTGCTGGCCCATCTGCTGAACGCAGCAAGGTGCATGGTTCCAATTTATTGGAAAAGGCTTAGAATTCTCACTTGAAAAGAGTGGTGCAGGGGGGTGAATGCGGTATGAGAGGCTGAGAACTGGGTAGCAATCTGTAGGGGCCTTGAAGGCCGACTTCACAATACCTGGATACCCTGGACTGAGTACGCTTCAGACCCTAACCAGGTACCCTCTAGCTTGAATATTGCACTACTAGAATGGGCAGATCCTACGTTTAAAGCCCTCAGGCTGGCTAGGGCTCAAGGGGTGACTATATCGCCTCCTAGGAGACCATAGAGGGGTATTTCTGCTCGCGGAACCCTTTGCTCGGATGTGGTGTGCTCAGGGCGGATACAGAAGACACTTCAATCCAACGCTCAGGTAATTTGACCTACTCTACCTATCCCCTCCACTCTCCCCCCTTCTCCCTCCTTACCTTCCCCCTAAATACCCCCTCCACCCTTTAGTCCACTGCGTAAGCAGGAAACTTTCTCTCCATACCTCCTCTTACTGCCTCTACTCTCCCATCTCCCCCTCCTTCTTCTTCCTCCCCCTCCCCCCTTTTTTCTTTACCTTTTTCCTTCTATCTTAAACTTCTTTGCTTGAATGTTGTAGGTGATTAGTAAACCCAAGTTGGATTGGTGGTAGACTTTGACCTTTATAATCCCGAAACCTCTGGGTGGAATCCTACTGTTATTGGAGACTCTGGAAGTCCTGGCTGAACCCTTTCTGTTATTATGAGGTTCCCAGGTAGAGAGTGGTTAGCTGGAGGCCATTGCCCCCCCCCCCCCTGCCCCAGCTGCGGGTCTTGGACCACACACCCCATATATTTTTGGCGACAGCATACCCCACAATCGGTAGATTAGTCTCTATACCTCCCAGACTCTTCCCACCCCCGAAACCCTCTTGTCATCACATGGCTGCCCATTCCAAGTGTGCCCACAACAATCTCCCTATCTCAGAGATCTCCCTCTTTGTGTATATGTCCCTGTTAAAACGACTTCTATATGGCTCTGTGTAGCCGATGGGTTTTACACTTTTACAAATTGTTGGACTTGCCTTGTTTTAATGTTTTTTTTTGTTCTGCAAATAAATACTGATTATACAAAAAAATAAAAAATAATAACAAAATAAAAACTATTGACACCAATCTCATCCCTACTGACACCATCCACTGCTCTACTGCAAATATGTGTTTGAGCTTTGGGGTGCACACCCTAATGCAATAGGCTGTGCACACCTATAATCAGGAATATGAAATGCAATATAAAAAACTGCGCTATCCTAAAAAACTTAAAAACGAATAAAAAGGCTGCAGTTTAGGTGGGATAAACACAGAAAACAATATAAATAGAAACAAACTGCACCCGCAATGAGTCCAACCAGGTCCGGCAGACCGGAGGGTAAAAAAATATCCAAATTAGGTATCAAACAATGAATCGAACCATTACAGTCTGGATAAAGCATATGTCCAAATATATGGCTGAAGAAAAAACACCTCTGTGATCCACAATTAGAGTGTGAGGAACCACCACCAGGAATATGAAATGTTTGGTTTACATAGCCTTTAAGTTGAATCACAGGCGCTACAAAATTTTGTTCTACTTTTTCAGCTAGTTTTTGTATTGTTGGAAAGCAGCAGTACGTTAGCAGTGCTTCAGACATATGGTATTACTTCTTTATTGTGCCTTCAAGAAACCTCTGTGAATGTTCACTAACAAGCATGTCAATCCCTGTACCAATGTGTTTTTAGCTCCAAATCTCTGGGGTACCAAAAAGGCCAGGTTTTTAACATTTCCCTGCGTGTACCCAATTTGCATAAACTCATTGCTAATTACATTTAATTGGAAGTGATTTGCATATGTTTTGGATGCCTGTAAGCCTATTTATGGCTCTTGAGATCTGGAGATAAGGAATACTGCCATTTGCATTATGTAACATCATGTTGTATGTACAATTCTAAATTGTACAGGAAAGTCCCAGTTTTCATTTTTCTCATTTTTTTTTTTTTTTTTTTTTTTTTAGGTTCTGCATCAGAGGAAGAAATCAAATCTGCATTTTTGGAAACACTAGAGAGTGCATGTACTAATCCTCAGGAAGTATCCTACAGTGAATTTGAGGATTACTATGAAGGACTGAGTATTGGCATCTTGAGTGATGAAGATTTCATTAACATTTTAAGGAATTCCTGGGGCATTTAGGGAACTTTGCACTGTACCAGTGACCCGTATCAGGATTTACCCACATTAAAGCTAAAGCACAAGCTTTAACTTTAATTTTTAAGATTAGAATCATTGATGTGTTAATACACAGTTTGATAAAGCAGCGGCCTTTCTTTAAAGATTAGCCTGTGTTATTTGTATTCACAGGTATCGCAAACATGAAAAATATTCTTATTTTTATTTGATTTAGCCTTAAAAAAGGTAAATGCTGAAAGTAGCTTAGCGCATAATTTGTGCAGATAATATATTCACTAAATGCATAAAAAGTACAAGTGTAAGTTTAGATAAAATATAAAACGTTAGATGCGATGGGTAAAGCATGTAAGCATTGCCCTTATTCTTTTTTTTATTTTTTTTTATTTTTTTTATTTTTTACCATGAACGATTTAGGTTATTTTTAAAGGGGTGATGTTAAAGTACATCAAAAAACTCCTTGCAAAAGAATAAACAGTTTCCAAATCCATCACTATATTATGCATTAAGTCAAAAAAACCTTACTTTTCCTAAGTAAGCCAACTCCTCTATCATTGGTGTCGCACGCTCCCCATTCCAGACACTGCAGCCCATATTTGGGGGGGGGGGGGGTTTAGCAGCAGAGGCAGTGCTGTCAATTTAGAAAGTAGTGAGCAGGGTGAGGTGTGGCTAATTACTGATTAGCAAGCTACAGGCTCATGAATAATCAATGGAAACGCTGATAGTGAAGTCCGCTACAACATCTTTGTATCCCAATTTAGTACAAGCGGGTACAGCCTGCCTCATGGTGACAATGCTGCTGTGAACTCAGTTGCAGTGCAGCATCATTTCTTGCATTAAGCTCAGTCCCATTTGTATGCAGTATCTTTATGGAGATTAGGTTGTGGAAGAGTTTTGTATCAGCTTACAGTTCGGTCTGTAACATGACCATAAGACATAAAAAATGTTTTTTTTCTGACTGTTAAGGTGGTAAACACATATAATCACTATTGATGTCAGGTTAGGTCTACTTTGTTGATTTTTCCAAATGAGTGAAATTATTCATATTATTTTTTTTGCTTTTTGCTGCATCACTTTGTAGAACATCTTTTAAGCAGAAAAGTGTGGAATTAAGTATACATTTTACACATACATTAGTGGAGTGACTCGGGGTATCATCCCAATATGTATAGTAAAGGAAAGGTAAGGAAGCCTTTGGGATTTTAAATATACCCCTAATGTCACTTATGTATGATTCAACAGAACATATACGTTAATATACCACACAATTTTATTAAATAAAATTTAAAACCATATAGAAATGAGATACATCACACAGGCAAGCAATCTGTGTCCTTCAAATGAGGTCTACGTGTTTCGCGTATATACTGCTTCTTCAGGACCCGCAAAGGTTGTTTTTTTCATATGTTCAGAGGGCTTGTTCACAATCATAAAAACAAATCTACAGAAAAAGGGATAAAGAAAGCAATAAACAAACAAAAGAAATGATCGAATTGACATATTCAATAGCTACAGAACTGGTCACATTTTACACAATATGTGTATATGTTATGAGTTAGACCTTCTGTCACATTTTTATTGCTGTCTGTGTCCCCATTGAAGTGATTTCTCCTCACTTTCTGTAAAGACAGGAATTCATGGGAAATCACCCCAAAAGGGAAGGTTTTTATTCCTGTTTTTAGTGTGGCTGCAGACAAGCTGAATGTAAACAAAGCAAATTTGACACTTATCTGGGTCTGAAAGGACAGCTCTTAAATATGGAGCTAAGAGGTTATATTTGCTTTTTGTCACTGACTATATTAACCACATAGCTAACAAACCTGAATAAGGGTTTGTATTTAAAAACAAAAAGTGACAGATATTTTTAGCAGAGTCCAATGAGATTTGAAAATGAAAGTAATATGGGGGAAAATAACAGTCCTTATCCTATATGCGCTGAAACTTTGTGAATTGAGCATAATGTGTTGTTAAACAACAATTATCATTTAAACCAAACCTGGTATTAAAGGCCTTCCATTTTTTTTGTTTTTTGGTTTAAATAACAAACATGTCATACTCACCTTCTCTGTGCAGTGGTTTTGCTCTTCTAAATCTTCTCGGACCCCCCCCCCCCCCCCCCCGCTGGTGCTCCTGGCCCCTCTCTCCTGCCGAGTGCCCCCACAGTAAGCAGCTTGCTATGGGGGCACCCAAGCAGGCTCGCACCCGAGCCGCTGCTCTACGTGTCCATTGACACACAGAGACGCGGCTCCGCCCCACTCCTCTCTCTCCTCATTGGCTCACTGGTTGAAATTGACAGCAGCAGGAGCCAGTGAGAGTCCTCAGAGAGCAGAGGCTCTAGTGCACATTGCTGAATCGTGATGGGGCTCAAAATGTATTAGGTGGGCTGCTGCACAGAGAAGGTTTTTTTATGCATGAAAATGAAAAACTTTCAGCCTTTAGAACCACTTTAGGACAGATTACACATATTTTCAGTAACATAAAAAAGAGTACTTTAATGTGTCAGGTTGTATCTTGTGTCTTTTTTTTTTTTTTTTATACTTTAATCTTTATTAAATTTTCAGACTATACAAAACACCTTTTTCAAATAAAATTGCCAACAGTTCATTACATATTCCTTCCAACCAGGAGTCTGGGTTTTAAAGTGCCAGGAAGAAGGGGGCAATAAGTATACATCCATACAACGAGTATAATTTAATAAGAAGAACAGAAAAAAAGGAAAATGAAAACATTATCTAGACAGTACTATAACCCCCTTTACCCCTCCTTGACTCTTTTTACTCTTCCAACATTTTTCCTATTAATATACCCCCCTCCCTCCTTCCCTCCCTTTATATCTTTACAACCCCCCCTCCCCCTCTCAAGTGTATATATTTGTGCTTTTAACCTTCAATGTAACATACTTGTGTTGTAATGTGTTGTAGTAATTCTAATACCTTTATTAGCCTCTACCCTACCCGCACCCATTTCCCATCCCCCCCCCCTTCTCTACTCCCTTTTCCTAATGTGTTTTAGACTGGGGTATGCATCTCTACTAACCAATCTCGCCAGTTTCTGTTAAACTCTTTTAGGTTATTTCGTTTTGCATATACCGCTCTCTCCTTACATAGATATTCGTTTACAGCGCTCACCCAATCCTCTATTGTAGGAGCTAGATTTGATTGCCATCTTCTAGCAATCATTCTTCTAGCTTGAAATAGGCATCTTAGAATTACGATAGTTACTCCCTTTCTCTCTGCTTTCTCGTCTCTATATCCCAGGATACACACTATGGGGTTTGATTCTATTACCGTCCTAAAGACTCTGCTTAGTGTTTCTACCACTCCTTCCCAATATCTAAATAATTTAGGACATTTCCAGAGCATATGTATTAAATTTCCTGTCCCCCCACACCTAGGACAGCAATCGTCTGCTCTCTTACCAAATCTAAATAATCTCTGGGGGGTATAATAAGCTCTATTAATTACCATCAAGTGAGATATCTTATGGGGGGGAGAGACTGAGACTTTTGGACATGCCTCTAGAATATTTTTCCACTGCGCTCGTGTTATATTACCTATGTCTTGCTCCCATTTCCCTTTCTCAACCCTCCCTTTCTTCTCACAATTAATCTGTGCACCCAACTGGGCATAAAATTTAGATATTAATCCTTTAGTGGGTCCTACTTGTGCTACTAGATGTAACAGGGACAGTTCTTCCCATGTTGATACTACGTTTCCAAGCTGGGTCTTTAAAGCGTGCCTTACTTGTATATAAGCATAAAACGACTTTTGTGGTAACTTAAATTCTTTTTGTAATTGCTCAAAAGATTTAAAACCCCTACCTCCATATAGCTGACTCAACCTTACAATACCACATTTTTCCCATTCTACAATTTTTCCAACCCGCCATATTTCTTGTAGCTTCTTATTATTCCAAAGGGGTGTAAACTTTGTTATTTTACTGTATCCCATTTTTTTTTTAACTATATCCCATAGTTTTATCATCATTTTTACTGTGGGGCATCTATACTGGAATGAATCCGCTTCCAGGGTCTCAATCAACGTTCTATGCGGGGAGCCTATTAATACTAATATCCCGTTTGGGGTTCCACCATTCACCTCTTCTATTCCCCCTAACTGTTGTAATTGGGATGACCAAAAGTAGCACTCCGGGTGGGGGACTGCGAAACCACCTTCCTCTCCCGGTAGCTGGAGCATCCGCAACCTCAATCTAGCCTGTCCTCCCTTCCATATTAATTCCCTAAACAGCATCTCGATCTTATTAAACCAACATCTATTAATCCATATTGGGGAATTATGCAATATGTATAAAAGTTGGGGCATCCATATCATTTTTATCAGGTTGCATCTACCGGCCACCGAGAGAGGCATTCTCTTCCATATAGCAATTTTTTGTTTAAACTTAACCACTAATGGGACTAGATTATAATTTATATACTGGTTAGGATCCCTTGTCAGGGTTACTCCCAGATATTTCAGCTTATCTACTGTTGCCATTTGGGGGATTCCCAGGGCTGTTTGTTGACCAGTTGGGTCTAACGGAAGACATTCCGACTTTTCCCAATTAATCTCCAATCCTGTGAAGCCTCCAAACCCTTGCACCAATCCTATTGCCTTTGGCAGTGAGTGCCTCATATCCCCCAGAAATAACAGGATATCATCTGCATAGAGAGAGATTTTTTCCTCCCCCGTTTTTCTCAAAAATCCAACTATTTCCCGGTTTGCTCTGATTGCGCATGCCAAAGGCTCTATAGCCAACACAAAGAGCAGGGGCGACAATGGGCACCCCTGCCTCGTCCCTCTCCCCAGCTCTATTTTATCAGAGAACTCGTTATTAATTTTTAATCTAGCGCTAGGTTTATCGTATAGCATCCTAATCCATCCTATAAAAAAAGGACCCAGGCCAAATTTCTCCAAGACTTTCCATATATATCCCCATTCTACACTATCGAATGCTTTCATTACGTCCAATGCCACAACTGCCCCCGGGGTATCATTATCCGTTGGGATCTGAAGATTCAAGAACGCTCTTCTAATATTTATACTAGTTGACCTATTGGCAATGAACCCTGTTTGGTCCGTATGGACTAATCTTGCTATAACTCGATTAAGCCTAATCGCTAGAACCTTGGCCAGTATCTTTGTATCAGTGCACAAGAGAGAGATTGGTCTATATGCTGCTACATCTAGTGAGTCCTTTCCTTCTTTGTACAGCAAAATTATAACTGCCTCCATCATTGATGGTGGCAGTTTACCCTCCCCATATGCTCCTCTTAACATCTCCAGAAGCTCAGGAAGCAGTATCTCGCCATAGTTTTTATAAACTTCAATCGGTAGCCCATCTGGCCCAGGCGATTTCTGATTTGGCATACTCGCAACTGCTTCCTGAAGTTCCTTCAGAGTTATAGGGGCTTCCAGTTCTTCTCTTTCTTCTTGTGTCAGACATGGTACCTCTAGGTGGCCTAAAAATGTTTCCATCTGCTCATCCATCCCCACTTTTTGTGCAGTATAAAGTTTTTTATAATATCCTCCAAATACTTGACATATATTCCCAGTTTCCGTTATAACTTCTCCCTCAGTTGTCCTAATCGCCGGGATTGAAGAGGGGCCCATGTTGTTCTTCACCAGTTGTGCTAACATTTTTCCCATACTTTCCCCTTCAGCAAAGGAGACTTGCCGATGTAACTGATGTTGTATCTCCACTTTCTTCAGGGTTATTAACCTAAATTCTTCTTGTTTGTCTAACCAGATTTTTTTCTTACCCTGGATGGGGTCACTAATAAAATCTCTTTCAGCCTCCAGCACTTCTCTACCTATTCTTACCTCCTGCTCCTTGGATTTTCTATTTATTTTTGCTATTGATTGGATCAGCAGACCCCTCAGGTAAGCTTTCAGAGTATCCCATAGGATCCCTGACCTTACTGTACCCCGATTATTTTTTAGAAATTCTTTTAGCTCCCACTGGATTCTCTCAGGGCGTTCTTCCGTCTCTTTTTTTATTAGTTCCAACCAAAGCGGGTTCAATTTCCACGCCCTCTGTACCCTTCGTTCTCTCATTTTCAATGCTACTATCACTGGAGAATGATCTGAAATCCCCCTGGGCTGGTATTCAATCTTTTCCACCATTTGTAGGGCAAGGTCATTCCCCAGTATCATATCAATCCTGGATAGTGTAGAATGCGCTACCGAGTGACAACTATACTGCCGGACTCCTGGATTCCCGGTTCTCCATAAGTCCAGCAGTCCTACCTCTTCCAGGTACTGACCCATTCTCCCCTGCCCAACCGATTCCACCAGTTTTTTTTCTGGGAATCTATCAACTTTAATATCTAAAACCGTGTTGAAATCCCCTACTATTACTATAGGAACACCATCTATCCCAACTAGGAAGTCCTGTAATTTAAAAAGCACTTCCATTTTGAATGGTGGGGGAATATAAATATTTGCCAGCATACATTCTCTATTTTCAATTAAACAGTGTAAGAAAATGTATCTACCCTTTTCATCCAGGCTAACCCGCTTACATACAAAATTCACCCCTGTTCTTACCAGGACACTCACCCCTCTACTATATGTCGAGTAAACAGAATGGTATTGAGATTGGTATTTTCTACTCTGCAACCGGTATATTGTATCTCTATTTAAATGAGTCTCCTGCAGACATAACAACCCTGCTCCACATCCCTCCAACCTTGAAAGCACCGCTTTTTGTTTCACCTGCGTCCCCAGGCCCCTCACATTCCAGGAGCCTACCTTAATTTTTCCATCCTGCATTAACACCAATAGATGAAAAAGGGAAGTGAAACAGGATGGAGAGAGGATACAATGAACAGTCTTATGAAAACACTGCTAGGATCCATTCCCACCCTTTTAATTAAATTATACCAACCTCCCCTATTATTAAACCACAGTATAACAATAAATTTCCCAAACATCATCATTATTTCATATATTATGTGTCTCTTAACGTGAGTTATACTATATAATTGTTTATTACCATTTTTCCCCGTGAAACCAACAGATTTTTCTTGTTTTTTACCACCCCATATTTTACCACCCCTAACTTTGTATCCTTTCTTTATTTGGATTATCTCCTGAACTTCTTCTAGTGCAAACATATATTTTTTTCCCACCCTCAACCTCCCCCCTTTTCTTCCCTCCCCTCCCATTCTACCCCCTCCCCCACCTTCCCAGGTGTTACCCAAGGGGCTATTAGTGACCATATACCACTCTCTTCACAACCTATTCACCACCCACACCTGTTACCCTCGCTGTGTGTTGCCTCCCTCCCACCCCCCCCCCCTTTCACACAAAAAAAAAAAAAAAAAAAAAAAAAAAAAAATAATAAAAAAAAAAAAAAAAAATAAATAAAAAAAAGAACCATGCATACTATACCCCCCCAACTCTTCCTATCTTCCCAGCACCCTCCTAGCCACGGTCCCCAGGGGCTAAAATTTTTCTTTATTTTCCTCTATCCATTTTTCCACTTCCATTGGGGAGCAGAAAACCTGAGTATGTCCTAGAGCATTAATCCGTAACTTTGCCGGATAAAGAAGAGCATATGACACACTAAGCTTCTGTAGCTTGCGTTTCACCTGAAAGAACTCTGCCCTTTTTCTCTGGAGTTCTGGGGAAAAATCAGAGTATAATGAAATTCTAACACCCCTATACAATACATTCCCCATTTCCCTTGCTTTCCGTAATAACACCACTTTATCTTTATAATTGAGTAATTTCATCAGTAATGGCCTAGGGCGCCCCCCCTCAGGTGGGGCTCTAAAGGGTACCCTATGTGCCCTCTCTATAGAAAATGTTGTCGAAAAAGCCTCCCTTCCGAACAGATCAACCAAAAGATGCTCCATAAATTCAGCAGGGTTTACACCCTCGCTTTTTTCAGGAAGTCCCACTATTCGCACATTGTCCCTCCGGAGCCTGTTTTCCATTTCTTCCATTCTTGTACTATAACTACTAAACTGCTCCTTCAAGCCTTCTACTTCTTTAATTAAGAAGGTTGTATCATCTTCTAGTCTACTAGTCCTCGTCTCGAGTTCGGTCGTTCTTTCCACCACTTTCTGTAGGTCTTGCCTTACCACTAGTAGATCCTCCTTCACTCCCTTCATTTGTTTACAAAGTTCTTTCAGAGAGATGTTACATGCATTTACGGCCAATAGCACGTCCTTTATAGTTGGCTCTTTTTCTATCAAGGGGGAGTCGCCTGTTATAGTTTCTGTATGCTGTTCCCCTGCATCCGCATTTTTATTTACTGAGGATTTTGCCCCTGCTCCAGCCTGCGTATTAATATTAATGTTTGACTGTCCCATACTTTTCCTTTCGGTCATTACACCTTGCTGCACCTTTGACTGTCCTTTTTTTGCAGGAGTCTGAGAAGACTGTGCAGGGTTATGAGCATATTGTTCTAATTTGGCTGCTGTGGCGGACTGTTGCGAACTTTTTTCCCCCCTTTCTTTTGCTGAGCGCAGGTGCTGCATATTACTTTCCCTTTCTCGCCGCTTCCTTCAGAACAATCCTGGGTATAGCACAGTTTAAAAGGATTTTAACCCTGCCGCCCACCAAACAATAAACTTTAAATGCGGTGAAAGCCGTTTCCCAGTGTACATTTCAGGTATCACAGACTCTTCCTGTTTTCTTGATTTTTCTAGGCTTCAAAACACCACACACATTTATTTTGCTCACATCAGCTCGTGTACCGTTCAGCCCGTTAATACCCAGACACCGTCCTTCAATTAATACATATAGTTCAGTTGTTACATTAGCGCAGTACTGAGCTGGACTCACAGTCAGTCCACAGACCACAGGTTCCCAAAGTCTGATTTTCCTGAACACTGCATACAAAATGTTCGGGGGTTTGTTTCCCCTTTTTTTTTTCTCCTATAACAGCCTCACACACAGGGCGGTAGAGTCCGGGCATCCAAACATCCAGAGGGAGAGGAGGAAAAAAAAAGAAAACTAACAGGGGCATACAGGACTTTCTTACCCCCTTCGGTGCCTATTTAACTGTTACCGGCCCACGAGCTTCACTGTATCCCTACTTGCTCCACCAAGCCTCTGCTTGCAATGCCCCTCAGTCAGCCGGTTTCTTCCTCCCCCACAATCCCGCCGCTTACCTCCTTCCTCCTGTCGCGGCTTACCGGGGAGCGGGGGAGCGTTCGAAACTACTCGATACTGTGAGCGGCGTCTCTCGGTCCGAGGGGTTCGGCGTTGGTCGGGAGTATTCGTGGGCTCGTCCTTCTCTGCGGCCGTCAGGATACGGAACCCGGAAATCAGCGGAATTCAGCAGGGGTCAGCGAGCATCTCCGAGATCTCCACACACCAAGGTGATGCAAAGCCGTCGCTCCTCCTCCCGTCCAGCGTCCTGCTATGCTGCCAAGCTGCTCAGCTCCGACCCTTCTCTTGCTGTACCCGGCCGTAATTTTTAAGCACACCACGCTTTCGCCATGGGGGCCAGGGAGGGAGACACACACAGCGTCTTCACGCACTCACTCACTCCACTCTGCACATCCTGTCACGCCCCTAGACTTAATCGTATCTTGTGTCTAAACGGTGCTTCAGTATTCTCTGGAAGCTCCCAGGAATATTACAGTGCCTTGCAAAAGTATTCACCCCCCCTTGACATTTTTTGTGTTTCCTTGCCTCACAACCTGGAATTAACATGGATTGTCTGAGGATTTGCATAATTTAATTTACAGAACACCCCCACAACTTTGAAGATTTTTTTTATTTTATTGTGAAGCAAACAGCAAATAGGACAAAATAACAGAAAAAGTCAATGTGCATAACTGTTCACCCCCTAAAGTTAATATTTTGTAGAGCCACCTTTTGCAGCTATCACAGCTCCAAGTCGCTTTGCATAAGTCTCTATGAGCTTGCCACATCTTACCACTGAGATTTTTACCCATTCCTCCTTGCAAAACTGCTCCAGCTCCTTCAAGTTGTATGGTTTGCGCTTGTGAACAGCAATCTTTAAGTCTGACCACAGATTTTCAATTAGATTTAGGTCTGGGCTTTAACTAGGCCATTCCAACACATTTACATGTTTCCCCTTAAACCATTCATGTGTTGCTTTAGCAGTGTGTTTGGGGTCATTGTCCTACTGGAAGGTGAACCTCCATCCTAGCCTCAAATCACACACAGAGTGGCACAGGTTTTGCTAAAAAATATCCCTGTATTTAGCACCATCCATCTTTCCCTCAACTCTGACAAGCTTCCCAGTCCCAACTGCTAAAAAACTTCCCCACAGCATGATGCTGCCACCACCATGTTTCACTGTGGGGAATGTGTTCTTTGGGTTTGTGCCAGAGATAGCGTTTTCTTTGATGGTCAAAAAGTTTAATTTAAGTCTCATCAGAACAGAGCACCTTCCTCCATACATTTTGGAAGTCTCCCACATGCCTGTTTCGCAAACTCAAAACGTGCAAATTTGTTTTTTGCTGAAAGTAAGGGCTTTCTTCTGGCCACTGCCATAAAGCCTAACTCTATGGAGTGTACGGCTTATTGTCGTCCTATGTACAGATACTCCAGTCTCTGCTGTGGAACTTTTCAGCTCCTCCAGGGTTACCTTAGGTCTCTGTGCTGCCTCTCTGCTTAATGCCCTCCTTGCCTGGTCCGTGAGTTGTGGTGTTCGGCCGTCTCTTGGCAGGTTTGCTGTTGTGCCATGTTCTTTCCATTTGGTTATGATAGATTTGATGGTGCTCCTAGGGATCATCAAAGATTTGGATTTTTTTTTATAACCTAACCCTGACTTTTACTTCTCAACAACATTGTCCCTTACTTGTTGGAGAGTTCCTTGGTCTTCATGGCAGTGTTTGGTTAGTGGTGCCTCTTGCTTAGGTGTTGCAGCCTCTGGGGCCTTTCAAAAAGGTGTGTATATGTAATGACAGGCCATGTGACACTTAGATTGCACACAGGTGGACATCATTTCACTAATTATGTTACTTCTGAAGGTAATTGGTTGCACCAGAGCTTTTTATGGGCTTCATAACAAAGGGGGGTGAATACAGACACACAGGCCAATTATCAGTTTTTTTTATTTCTGAAAAATAGTTTTATGTATATATTTTTCTAATTTTACTTCACCAACTTAGACTATTGTGTTCTGATCCATCACATATAATTCAGATTAAAAAAAACATTGAAATAAAGGCTGTAATGTAACAAAATAGGTAAAAAGCCAAGGGAGTGATTACTTTTGTAAGGCACTGTGTCTAATTTTGCAAATATAACCCATCCTCCACTGAATCCAAATGTGCTGGCTAATGGAAGTCATCAAAGGGCACCTGCTCTCATCTCTCTTGTCTAAAAACGTTCCACTGTGCCCTGCATGAATTTTATTTTCACTTTTTCCTAGAAGCCATGATTTTTTTTATTAAGGCATATCCTCAATCCCATTTTTCCCTAGCCCCTCTGTCCAGTGACATTGCCTTTCTGTTACATGTACATGGGTAATGCCACAGGTGCCAGAAGTTTATACCCCAAAGTATCTTGGATGAGACAGAGTGGAGATTGTTCTGAAATAGAGAGGTAATAACAGGCAATTAGTGAGGCTTAATTCTATGCGACACATTTTTTTAGATTAGGTGACAGAGAGGCTTACTTAAGGCCGTGTTCACACTAGTTGCGGCTGCTGCTCGCAGCAGGGGGTCTGGTGCTTCCCTGTTCTCCGCTTCAGGGGAAAAGTCAGGTCTAAATTTTTGCATGAATTCGGACCTGAAACAGAGCCAAAGACACACTGGATACTTTTCCAGTGCGGACCGCGGCGACCCTGGAGATGTGTGAACCAGCTCCATTGAGAGCCGGTCACACTCTCCTGTCATGCGAATTGGATGCGAGGAAACCCGCAACCAACTCTCATAAGCATGATAAGTTTGCATCAACATGAGTTTTAACAGGCTTTTCACACTCCTGCGACTTAGGATCTGACTTGTGAGACCCAAAGTCACAGGACATGTAAAATGCTTTGTACAGTATCTCTATAAGAGCCATTCTAATTGACACTACTGAAGTCTCTGGAACTTCAGAAAAGGTTGCTGCATTACTTTAATCTGACATTGACACAGCATCAATGCCAGAGAGTGTAAAAGTCTTATCAAAGTCACTTCAAAGTCGGACTCCAAAGTTGCACTGGAAATCGCGCAACTTTGATGTCCGCTAGTGTGAACCGAGCCTTAACAGGCAGCCTCAACAGATTAAAAGAGACCATGATCTGCACCTGACATGTAAAAAAAATGCAAAAGGTTAAAATCAATAATTTTTTGTTTTCAAACGAAAAAAATATTTTCAATGTATGTTTTTTTTTTTTTTTTTTTTTAATCCTGACAATAATAAAGCAAATATAGAAAACTGTTTAGATAAGGCTGGTGTGTACAGGCACCTTAGTGCTATCTTATGTGTGATTCTCATGTTTCTTAAAGGCCGGTTGGCTTTAATTAACAGCCCTGAGATTTCAAAAGTTTCTTACAAATGTACAAGTGAAAGGCAGGGAAATATTAAATAACTATGGGTTAGGTGTTCATTTCTAGATTGTTTTTGAAAATGTGAATGCCTTACAAAATGTATGCAATTTAATATTTGGAATTTATGGAATTCCTTGTGTGATATACAGTATATCTTGTTGTAAAATTGTTCAGTTTACTGATATAAGTAAAGTACAGACCTAAAAGTTAACCAAAGTTGTGGATTTAAAAAATGTTAACAATCTTTAAATATTAACAAAAGTTTTATGTTTAGGACTTGTGAAGCAAATAACACATCTTAGTCCTTCCTTGTGCTTTGTTGTATTACAAGGAGCTATTGTCAGTTATCCTGGCTCAAATGCTAAATCCGTCAGAGCAAATTTGCATATTATCAACTCTGCCAGAGCCAGATAACCAAAAATAACTGTTATACATATATTGAGATTTTCACTGTGTGCTCATTGCCGTGTATAAACAAAATATCATTTAAACTACAGTTTTTCTTTAAAGTCTATCCCAAATTGATACTTAAAGGCAACTTGCACTTTGCCTATTCAAGACAAAGCTACAGGTTTGCATTACCCCCCCATCTGTTGCAGCATATACCTACCTTTTTTCTTTTTCTTCCGCTGGTCTAGTCAGCCCTGTGAACCAACAAGAAATACCCATTGCTTGTGGGCTTGGAGGAACATGCGACTCACTCCCTATACATACCTTTAATCCCACAGACATCTTGAGGTCCTCTCCGCCCTTTGGGAGCAGTGAGCAGTCTTTTATGTCTCTTTGAAGTCAGCTCAGTGTTGTACTGTGAGCTCCAACCGACGTGGTATTCCCATCCCTAGAGTTTGTGTCTACGACAGCTATGTCTGTGTGTCTATGACAGCCTGAGCTCACAGGAAGTAATCTGAATAACATTGGATGTTATTCAGTTTGAAAACGGACTGGCGCTGGACTTCAAAACAGAAGAGGACGGCATCAAGGAGGAGGAGAATATTGCACTGACATCTTCCACTTTATTTTACAAAAAAACAAACAAAAATATGTACAGTATTTCACAAAAGTGAATACACCAGTCACATTTTTGTAAATATTTTATTATATCTTTTCATGTGACAACGCTGAAGAAATGATACTTTGCTACAATGTAAAGTAGTGAGTGTAAAGCTTGTATAACAGTGTAAATTTGCTGTCCCTTCAAAATAACTCAACACACAGCCATTAAAGTCTGAACCGCTGGAAACGAAAGTGAGTACACCCCTAAGTGAAAATGCCCAAATTGGGCCCAATTAGCCATTTTCCCTCCCCGGTGTCATGTGACTCGTTAGTGTTACAAGGTATCAGGTGTAAATGAGGAGCAGGTGTGTTAAATTTGGTGTTATCACTCTCATACTGGTCACTGGAAGTTCAACATGGCGATCATCAGAGGTTATATGGCTCTCCCACCCTCGCAAATACAAATTAGCATAAGCTGGGGCACATGATGTCCCCATAGCGACTCCTTGGGTCTGTAGGTAATATTGGTCATTGAAAGCAAAATAGTTTTTAGTCAAAATAAAATGCAGTATTCCCAAAATAAATTGATTCAGAGGCCAAGAGATCTGTTCTTGTTCTCTGAGGAAGGATCCAGCCGTCCAGACACCTTGCTCATGGGGGATACTCAAGTACAGGGCCTCGATATCTATAGCCACGAGCAGGGCGTCCAGAGGGATCAGGATCCCCTCAATATGTTTCACGAGGTCGGTGGTGTCATGTATGAAAGCCTCTTTACATGTGGCATTAGAAAGGCGTCTACAAATTTGCTAGCATTGTCTGTAAGCGATCCTATTCCGGAGACGATCGGTCTGCCAGAGGGTAGATGGATATTCTTGTGGGTTTTAGGAAGGGTATAGAAGGTGGAAATTTGGGAACCAAGAACTCCAGAGTGTCCTTGTCAATGAGACCCCCCTTGGAAGGCCTCAGTGTAAAGCTCCGAGAGTTCTGATGCAACATGTAATAAATTATATATTTTTACTCATTATTGTGCATCAATACCAAGATAGTCCACTTAAACTGTTGTGGCTCGGAGTGTGTATTTGGACAGCTCAACAACCGTACCCATGATGGTAAATTTATTGCCTATGTTTAGGCTTTGATATTTGAGGCTACCCTCAAAAATATTTTGTAACAGTTTGCTGAAGACAAGCAGACTAAGGACAGGGATTAAGAGAAAACAAATGCTCTTGCCCTCGAGAGGTTGCTGTGGGTGAACTCGAGTGGGAGGAGGATTCTTCACACACCACTGCCTAGGCTGTGCTGCCACTCTCAACAGGTCAGAAAGACCTAAGGAGAGTAGTCCAAGGTTAACTGATGCGTTTTGAGGTTGACCCCTCTTCCTCAAAATGCATCAGCTAACGTTGAACTATTCTCATCCCACTCAACTTTACCGGCCAGCAGACCGTGTTGGAAGAGGTTACTGATGGACTTTGTAAATTTCTTGCTTGATTTTATCACTCGTTTGTGAGTATAATATTTTATTCAATAAAAAATATCCTTTGTTGCAAGGGGAATGTGCAAAGGCTGGTGTGCCCTCTGTCCTTGTTAATCTAAGGACATGGACTACTGGAAACATGTCCTGTGGTCTGATGAGACTAAGATAAACTTATTTGGTTCAGATGGTGTCAAACATGTGTGGCGGCAACCAGGTAAGGAGTACAAAGTCAAGTGGGTCTTGCTTACAGTCAAGCATGGTGGTGGGAGTGTCATGGTCTGGGGCTGCATGAGTGCTTCTGGCACTGAGGAGCTACAGTTCAATGAGGAAACCATGAATGCCAACATGTACTGTGACATACTGAAGCAGAGCATGATCCCCTCCCTTCGGAGACTGGGCCGCAGGGCAGTATTCCAGCATGATAATGACCCCAAACACACCTCCAAGATGACCACTGCCTTGCTAAAGAACCTGAGGGTACTGAGCATCTGTGGGGCATCCTCACACAGAAGGTGGAGGAGAGCAAGGTCTCTAACATCCACCAGCTCCGTGATGTCATCATAAGAGTGGAAAAGGACTCCAGTGGTAACCTGTGAAGCTCTGGTGAACTCCATGCCCCTAGAGGGTTATACAGTGCTGGAAAATAATGGTGGCCACACAAAATATTGACACTTTGGGCCCAATTTGGAAATTTTCACTTAGGGATATACTCACTTTTGTTACCAGCAGTTTAGACATTAATGCCTATGTGTTGAGTTATTTTGAGGGGACAGCAAATTTACACTGTTATGCAAGCTGAACACTCACTACTTTACATTGTAGCAAAGTGTCATTTCTTCAGTGTTGTCACATGAAAAGATAGCATAAACTAATTACAAAAAATGTGAGGAGTGTACTCACTTTTGTGAATTACTGTATATTTATATATATATATTTATATACACACACACACAGTGCATACATAGTATATATATATATATATATATATATATATATCATTTTTTTTAACCACTTCAGCCCCGGAAGGATTTTCCCCCTTCCTGACCAGGCCATTTTTTGCGATACGGCACTGCGTTGTTTTAACTGACAATTGCGCGGTCATGCAATGTTGTACCCAAACAAAATTTATGTCCTTTTTTCCTCACAAATAGAGTTTTCTTTTGGTGTTATTTGAACACCTCTGCGGTTTTTATTTTTTGCGCTATAAACAGAAAAAGAGCAACAATTGTGAAAAAAACTATATTTTGGACATTTTACTATAATAAATATCCCCCCCAAAAATATAACAAAAAAAATGTATTCATCAATTTAGGCCAATGTGTAGTCTTCTATATATTTTGAGTAAAAAAATCGCAATAAGCGTATATTGATTGATTTGCGCAAAAGTTATAGCGTCTACAAAATAGGGCATAGATTTATATAATTTTTATTATTATTATTTTTTACTAGTAATGGCAGCGATTTTTATTGAGACTGTGACATTGCGGCGGACAGATCAGACACTTTTGACACTTTTTTGAGACCATTGACATTTATTCACCGATCAGAGCTAAAAATAGCCACTGATTACTGTATTAATGTCACTGGCAGGGAAGGGGTTAACACTAGGGGGCGATCAAGGGGTTAAGTGTGTCCTGGAGAGATGTTTCTAACTGTGGGGGCAGTGTAGTGACTGGGAGTAGAGAGACTTTCCTGTTTCTAATTACTAGAAACAGCAGATCTTTCTCCTCTTCCTGGCAGAATGGGGGATCTGTCTGTTTACATTGACAGATCCCCTGTTCTCTCTCTCTCTCAGGTGCGATCACAGATGCCCGGTGGAAATTGTGGCCTCCGGCCACGTGCATCAGCGCATATGTCACGTGGCGGGCTAAGTCTAATTAAAGGGCCGATGTACAGTTACAGCGATTTACCCAGGAGAACCACCCTGCTGCAGTATATTGACGGTGGAAGATCGGCTAGTGGTTAAACGTGCAGTATCTCACTGGAATTGACTTTGTTAAACATGCACTAACACACTGAAATATACTGCGTTAAACGCGCAGTAACATACTGAATTATACTGCAGGAAACCTGCCCTGACCAAATAAACTGACACTAAAGTAAAAATGAATGGTCAAACTACACTCACGCTGCACTATCACTAGATTCACTCTAAAGTGACACTAAAGTAAAAATGAATGGTCAGACTACACTCACGCTGCACTACTGATATTCTACATTGACAATAGAGTACACTATAGCAAACACTAACTCGCTAGTAGTACTATCTCTCTCCACGCCAATATCACACTGCAAATGGCTGCTATGGTGAAAATATTTTTATAGTGTGGGGCGGGACTAAGAGCAATGAGCCATGATTGGATAGAGTCATTGTTACTTTGTCCAGTCATGGCTCTGACCATGCTCTGTGCCCTAATTGGGCAAAGCTTTCATTACTTCAGCCAATCAGGGCTTCCAATGCACTGTACAGTGACATAGTGCATTGTGGTCATTCAGCGGGCCAAACAAACAGTCGAACACCCCAATAATTTGGGTGTTTGCCGAATAGACAAACAGCCAATGTTGGCTGGGGCTTGAACTGTTTGCCCAACTCTATATGTGCTGCCTGTTTGTTTTGAGGAACCCATTAGAGGTTTCCCTGTTAGTCTGGAACTGACTTGAGTTTAGTTACTGGGGTCAGCAAGCAGCTAATTTGTTTCTTTTATGCTGTGGAGTTGCTATACCAAGTTTTCCTGAATTGAAACTGTGCTTGTTTGCTGCTGTGTCAAATAAAACTGCAGGACTAATCCTGGGTATCCCTGTTTCATGCATGGTTTACCATTGGCACTGACAGTTGAGCCTGTCCCCTTACAATAATTATGTAATCATGTTCTATTTTTAGGTCTTTATGAAATTGGATCCAAAAAAATAAATCGCAATAAGCGTATATTGATTGATTTGCGCAAAAGTTATAGCGTGTACAAAATAGGGGATAGATTTATATCATTTTTTTTTTTTTTTTTTACTAGTAATGGCGGTTAACACTAGGGGGCATTTAAGGGGTTAAATGTGTTCCCTCACTGTGTGTTCTAACTGTGGAGGGGTGGGAGTGACTAGAGGAGGAGACAGATCGTGTGTTCCTACATAGTATGGACACACAATCTGTCTCCTCTCCCCTGACAGAACTGGGATTTGTGTGTTTGCACACATACATCCCCAATCTCATTCTGTCACGAGTGATCGCAGCTGCCGGGCGGACATCTCGCCCACCACGCACGCGCATCGGCTTCGGGGAAATGCTGCGATGCACACGATCCTGCAATGCCGTCTTAAAGAGCTGACGTACACTGATTTGCGCAGCCGTTCCAACCTGCCACAGTATAACTGCGGCAGCTGGTCAGCTAGCGCTTAAACAAGAGTTCCACCTTAAGACCCCGTTCACATCTGAGCGTATGTGCTTGCGGTGCCATTATTTCTTAGTGGCACCCCAAACACGATGTGATTTTGCTGCAACGCCGTCTGGCTCAGTGCTAAATTTGGTACATGGGCTTCTTTGGCAATTTTTTGGCGCAGAGGAAAGCCCATTCAAAATGAATGGTGTTGCTCTCTAGATGAGAACAGGGTCTAATGCATGTAACAAGTTCACTTTAGTTGGATAATGGTGGAATGAACCAAACACTGGCATCTTTTTTTTTTTACTTATGGATGTAGCCTCCCTGGCGGGATGATTATGTCAAATTTTTGTGTCTCAATTGTTTTGCATAGAAATTTGGCGTTTTTTATTGTAGGCCTGTAATTCTTAGCAATAACACTCTTAAATCTGTCCAAACAAGAGTCTAGTAGATATCCCGGGTATGATAAAGTTTGAAACAGAATTATAAATCATAATATAATAAATAACTATAAATAATTATAAAAAATAATAATAAAATGAATTTCCCCACGATTCACTATCACTCAATTCTGCGAGTGCTCTAATTTACTATCGCTGTGTGACGTAAAGGGACACTTTTTAGTAGAGTTGCTATGGATCTCAATCTCAAGTTTCCAGGCAGAAAGAACAGTATATATATATATATATATATATATAATCTAAAATGACATGCAGGGCATTGGACAAAGCACTAGGGACAAAAGGGATGTGAAATGATTTCATACAGTAATGTAATCTGTAAGATTACAGTGTACTGTATGCGTTATTAATTTTCTATTTTTTTAATTTGTCGCCGGGCTCCGCCCACGTGCGTCGCAATGCTCGCAGGGAACAGAGTCCGGCACACAGAGGCATCAGGCGAAGGACACAGCCTGCAGACACAGCAAGGGGACATCGCAGGATCCTGGGGACAAGGTAAGTACACTGCACCAGGATCCTGCAATACAATCTCAAGTGTGGCTCGGGGGTTACCGCTAATGGTACTGAAATATTGGTACACTTGAGAAAACCACCAGGGAAGTTAAGCTGGGTATACATGTTGAGTTGAACAAAAAAAAAATTCATAGATCCTGCATCAACACAAACCATCTGGATGAAGAGATCTCTCCTGCTGTGTCTTTGTATTCCGACGGGGGGACTCCCTCCTCACTCCCTGACGAAATACACAAATCAGTACTGCAGCTATTGGCTGCAAGCCTCGACCGAATGTCTTCCAGCATAACTGTTCAACAGAAGCTGGTCAGTTCCTGCTGAACCAGTCGAATTTCAGCACATGTATACCCAGATTCCATTTGCAAGATATCACCATAGAGTCTCCAGCTGTAATTGTTTGCTTATCAAGGGTAAACCAACACTATTGTTCTTACTGGGCCAGTTGTTGTTTCCCTATTCCTGCCCGTAGGACATTGGATGAAGTCCTGGGCTTGAAGTGGAGATATTGGGATGATGCCTTCAGCTACTGGCATCATCCTGGTATCTTTCTTTTCAACTGGCAATTCATTTTCATGTAAAAGCCATTGTAGAAGTTGACCAGCCTCTGGATTGCTTTTACAGGCAATGGAATGGAAAGTGCCCCCTTCCCGCCACCCGTAGGCGCCTCTCCAAGCTCTCCCATGTGATCGGAGAACCCTGTCCCCTTGAGCACGCAGAAGCGAATGCATACATGGGTCCCTCTTGCATATGTAAACGGTGTTCGCACCACCTGAGGTATCCCCACAAACGTTATAACGAGAGCAGAAATTCTACCAAAAATTGGCTTATATATTCTGTTTTTTGTGTTTTGCTTTTTTTTTATTCATTTGAGTGTATTTTTCCCAAAAAAATTGTGTTTGAAAAATCACTGCGCAAATACTGTGTAGCATAAAAAGTTGCAATGACTGCCATTTTATTCTCTAGGCTCTCTGCTACAAAAATATATATAATCGTTTGGTGTTCTGAGTTATTTTTCCTGCAGGAGAGAAATATCAGAATTGGTCTGGGCTGGAAGTGGGTAAAATTGTTGTCTGCTATGAACTTGTCTTCCCATCAGGCACCTGGAATCTCATACTGTATCTATGGTTGTCTTTACCCTGTAAATATGAAGTTAGTCAAACACATTGTAACCTTATCATACCAATCTTACATAAGAGACTCATCTTCATATGCCTGAATATTACTGCCATATTGAATTAAAAAAAGCTTGATTTTTTTTTTTTTACTTTTTAATATCTTCACATAGTATTATGCTTTTTAATTTGCTTTTTAATTTGCTGCTTGTGTAGACAAATAATTATTTATTATGTTTATGTACCAGTAATTTTTAAGAATATGAAATAAAATTATTCACATTGCATTTTTGGTTATGCCTGCTATCCAAATGAAAACCTAGGGAAGAACTGGGAACAAACTTTTATATAAAATACAGCTCCCCTTTTCCAGTTAAAAGTTTATTTTGAAAGAAAGGTATTATTAGTTTGTAACCAGTTTAAAGTGTTTGTTAACCCAAAAAAAGATCCTGGTCCCTTAAAGCAAATTAAACAGCACAGTGCTTGTGCTGTATAATCTGCCCCCCTCCCTTCCTGCATCCCCTCTCTACTGATGACGAAAATCAGGGCTGCTGAGCCCTGACCACGGTGGTCAGAGGGCATCCCTCCGTTATACGCAGCTGTCCTCTTTGCTCTCCTCTCTCCCCCTCGCCCCCTCCTCCTTGCCTGTCAGCTCCCTCTCTGTGTCTCTGTCTTCGCCCCGCCCTGCCCCCCGCTGCTATTATTAAAAATAAAAAACCTACAATGGTCACTGCCAGCCCCTCTATTAGAGCCTGGCATACCACACTATGCAAGCCATTTATAAAAACAAGCATTGTAAATACCTATTGAGAGCTATCTCCAAATGTTTTCCATTGATACTAATAGTAATTACTCTTGTTTTATGTATATCATTTCTAGCCTACTTACATTCTTTAGACATGAGTGATTAAACATATTTTAAAGCTGAAAATTATGTATAGCTATTTTTGAAAAACTATGGACCAATGTAAGTAGGCGTGCTTCCTAGGGATCAGCCAGACATGGCACATGGGTCCTCTGGTGCCTCTGTCCTGACAAACAGCCTGCCATTTGTGGAACATACAGGTGCATCTGCATGTGACAGGCTTTCGGGGCAGAAGCAAGCAGTTCAGGTTGCTCAGGGACACTTGCCCCCCTAACGACATGGCATCCTATCAAAGCACAAAACAAATTTTGGGGCACGTTCTCTAGGTGCCTAAAGCTAATGACTATTAGAGGAAGAGCTCTATATGAGGCAGTCATCACACAGGTAAAGTTATGGCATACTGGCATGATCTGGTAAAAAAAAAATAGAATATTATTATTGAAATAATAATTTAATTGCACCAGGTGTTGGCACTAAATAAATCATTTATAATAAGTACATAAAAAATTCCAAATAGTCTCAGCTATATGGTGTGACTTGTTTACTTGCATGTACATAGTGGCCAAGGTGCAACTTTCTGAGGTTAATTTATATCCCGTATTTGTATCCTGCAGCAGATCTATGTTGTGTACAAGCAAAAGTTACCTTTAGATAAGATTATTTATTTTCAGTTGCAGCTTGCCCCTAAAGAGGCCTGTCATTTCAGTTTGAGAGGAATAACATAGAACTTGAAGCCTAAAAATATGAACTGCTCCTTTAAATGACATTAAGTATAAAATGTTTTTTTTTTTGGCTTAGACTATATGCACTACACACTTTGCTTACTAGGTCATAATGAGAACTATTGCATCCCTCCAAGGACAATGCAGTCTCCTCTTCTGTTTGCATTTCTAGGCAGATGTTTGAAAGAAGAAAAGAATAGTGCTCTTATTAATTGTTATGTAGGGGGAAACTGGCTATCTTTTAGGCATACATGACATTAATATATCAGTTTACTTCTAAGAAGAATTCTGGTGTTTCTAAACTCGACAACTTCAGTCTGGTTAAACAAGTAAAATGCACCTTGGTGTATTAAAAGATTAAAAATAAGAACTGAAAATAAAAGCAAAAAAATATAATACATTAAGGACCAAGTATGAGCAAATGTATTTTGTAAATAGTGTCCAAGAAGATGAAAAATCTAAATAATAAATTTTAGTTGCAATACGCTCCTCAAATCCTGTACTGTCCCAGCAATTCCTTCCTGTCACTAGATGTCCTCTGGCTTCTGGCTTGAATGGTGAACAGGGTTATTCAACTCTTTTGCTCTGTGTGCACGGCTCTACAGTTCTGCAGAGCTGCCCTCTGCATTAGTGAGAAAAACCCAACACAGGAGAAAAGGCTGAGACGACCCTGTAAGTCACATGACTGGGATGACGACACTTGGAAAAGATAAGTTTAAAAAAAAAATATTACACAAAGAGGAATTCCAAGGGTACTGTTTTTGAAAAATATAAAGGACCAACCCTAAGACATCCAATAAATTAAGGTGATTGTAAAGGAGAAATATACTGTGTAAGATTAAATATTCACTAGGGAGCCATTTGTATTGCTGTCTGTATCCTTCATATTGCTTCTGGCTATATTATCCAGTTCTGCCTCATATTACCTCCTTTGGCAGACTGATACACATTTATGACCATTTCCTAACTTGTAGTTGCCACTCTGTTACCTCTATTACAAGAAGAAAATGCAAACTTAAGAAGTCGTAGGGTGGATGATAACAAAAAATTAATTCTGCTAGTATTTCATATTTATTTTTCACTGTCCATTTAGTGTTGAGATTTAAATAGTTTTATCATCAAGCAGGGCCAGGAAGATGACACCATGTTTTATATTACAATTACTAATACAGTGCCATCATCACTCCACCACCAGCCTGCTGACAATGAAGGCTCAGCAAAAGATTGATGAGGTCATGTCTCTTCTCATTCTGCTATCATCACTGCATGCGGCACATTTGCATGCAACATACTTGATTGTATACCACTGTCATCCTATCATTTCCCGGTCTGTGTACCACATACAATTTTAAGAGACTGATATCAGGCAAAATTCATACTACAAGCATTTTAAAATGCTCTGATAAAGAAGGGACAGCCTCGAAAAACGTTACTATCTTTAGGACTGTGTGACATCTTGTAGGTCCATCTGGAGGCATGCAAATCGGTTCTGGTTGCCCTTTTGGAGATTTGTGATGAGTGTGTTGTTTTCTACCATTTATGAGTATACGGTGCATCCAGAAAGTATTCACAGCGCTTTACTTTTTCCACATTTTGTTGTTACAACCTTATTCCAAAATGGATTAATTTCATTAAGAAGAAGTTTGTTTGAATATGCAAATGTTTTAAAAATAAAAAAAAATGAAAAAAAATCACATGTACATAAGTAATCACAACCTTTGCTCAATACTTTCAGAAGCAAAAGCAAAAGAGGCGCCTCTAAGTGCAGAATTACAAACTTTTAATATCCCCACAAGGGTTAAAAACACTTATAGGACCTGCAGTAAATGAAGGCATTTCATTTATTCATAAAACAGGTGGTCCGGCATAGGAGGGGTCCCCAGTGTGTTAAGGTAATCCCAGTGATGTCAGTGTATGGCAGCGGAAAATCCCAGGGTAGCCTGCAGATGGACATCCTACGGCTCTGGAGACACTAATGGAACAATCACGCTGTCTGAATCAGTGAGAAGCAGAAGATCCCGGAAGTGACATCAGCAAAAGTGGACGTCAACCAGCGTGGACCGCAAGTCGGAAACCGTAAGTAGTTATCAAAATGGGACACATTTCGGAACTTCTGATTGGTTCCTTCATCAAGCCAATGACTACGTTTGCTCAGGTATGGCTACTTATAACCAGTAGACGGGCTGTGGGTGGGGCTAAGGGCGGGAGTAGGAACAGGAGATAGTACAAATGTTCTCACAGGATATATAGACATATAGGGTAGAAGATAATACGAAAAACAACATATGATCAAATGAAATACAAGATGTATCCTATACCAAGGAAAAGTGAAAACAAATGTGACAAAGGGAAAAAATGAATAGATAAATACTTAAGAAATAGACAAGGCAAAACTGTCAGCGGAACCAGCACATAGCTATAGAGTGGAACACTGCAGCAAGGTTGCACACTCACTAATGGCAATGTCAGTTTCATTAGGAGGGAAAAAGAAAAAAAAGGAAAGAACTTGTTTCTAAAAAACACTAAGATGAGTGATAAAAATTGATTATTAAAAAAAAGTACTATAAAAAGTACATCATATAAAGAAAAAAGATCAGGTATCAAATAAAGACAAATGGGTATGCACATACATACAGTATCTGCATACGCATGAATGCATTTGCAAAAATGGTCACAGATAGATCATATATATCTCCATAATGCAAAAATGTGTGTATACATGTCCAGGGGACAAGGCATAACGCACATCACCCACCCACATACACACACACACACACACACATATAAGTGCATCTCATTGGCTGTGAAAAACGATCACCAAATGAGGACAAATGTAAAGTGGAAATGAATGTACAAGACAAACTTCTAAAGTATGGCACTGATTTCAAAATCCTCATTTAACCCTCCAGAAGCCAAAACATTCAAAGAGAAATCCAATACATTTCTCTGTGACAAAGCTTACAAAAATTCTTAGCTGGAGGGAGGTCTCTAGCAGTGGCGGCTGGTGAAGTTTTAGGATGGGGGGGACGCAATGCACATCATATACCAGGCTGTACATTATACACCGGGCTCTGCACATCATATACCAGGCTGCACATTATACACAGAGCTCTGCGCATCATATACCAGGCTGCACATTATACACCGGGCTCTGCACATCATATATTATACACCGGGCTCTGCACATCATATACCAGGCTGCACATTATACACAGAGCTCTGTACATCATATACCAGGCTGCACATCATATACTAGGCTGAACATTATACACAGGGCTCTGCACATCATATACCAGGCTGCACATTATACACAGGGCTCTGCACATTATACACCGGGCTCTGCACATCATACACAGGGCTCTGCACATCATATACCAGGCTGCACATTATACACAGGGCTCTGCACATCATGTACCAGGCTGCACATTATACACAGGGCTCTGTACATCATATACCAGGCTGCACATTCTGTGTAGTAGTATGAGATCATACTACGATCATGGGCCACAGCTCAGCCCTCCTTCTCCCCTCCCCCACTCAACCCCTTCTCTCCGGGGGGGGGGGGGGGGGTGTAAGTATCTGGTCTTGCCTAGGGCAGAAAATAGGCTAGCACCAGCCCTGTACGCATGCAACAAATCCCCACGTATGCGCAGACACATCACAGGTCTCTGCCATTTCAATATCATAGACTCTGTGGCACATGCACATATGAATTTTCATGCAAACTGGTTATGGATGTCTATGTCAAACATGCACAAGAGTCATGTGAAGTGTTTGTACATGTGCTAGGTTCTGCTACATCATTCTGGCCTAGGCTGGGATTTATCAAGAGAACAAAAAAAAAACGAGTTTTTACTTTTTAAACAAATTTTTTTGGACCCTGCTTAAATCTCTTTTGGTAAAGTATTAGAGCTGCACACATTCATTTTTAAGGGATTCCTGTTTGTGCTGCATTGTCTCCCTTTCAGAGTAGGGGTGTCATAGCCCCACAGAGTCTCTTTTACCTCCTGCCTTACCTAAGTGCTGATAACAGACATAAAACTGCCAAATAACAAAGGCTCTGTCAGGACATGAAAGAAAACTTTCCTTTTGTTAAGTGGCAGGCTTTTTCTCCTTTAGCAGCCCACAGAGAATAAGTACCATTCACTAAGATATAATGATAATTACTTACCATGACTTCTATTCCTTTCAGTTGCTAAGCGGAGGGGGGGTTAGGGTGGTGCTGCTGGGAAGAAATTAATGACTTGAGTGAGAGTCTATGCCGCCAAACATCAACAGCTTCCGGTTATCTGCTGTGATCTACTCAGGGGGGACGCAAGACTGAGCAGACGAGTCCCAAGTCACTTCCTTGAGTGACGTTGGTATTGCAGCTCAATGAATCTCACCCGGCCAGTCCATCACGCCGGAAACTGTGGCGTGATCAACCACGCCACAGAGCAAGTTTTTTTGAGGCAAATGAAGCGCCGCGTCTGCAATCTCGTGATTGCACAGACGTGGTGCTTTCCATATTGCACTGCGCCCGGCGCCGGGACACAGTGCACACAAGGACATTTAAAAGAAAAAAAATAATTTAAAGGGACATGTTTAAATAATTTATTTTATTTCTTGACTTTTTTTTTGACTGCCTGGGGGGGGGGGGGGGGGGTGGCACCTGGGCATCCCCCTATGGGCGGGCCGCCACTGGACCATCAGTAGATTTATTATGGTATTCAAGATAGTGTCTAGGGACACTATGAGTGTCCAACCATCAGTAATGAAACAGCGATGTTCGCCAAGTCGCTTATGTAATGGCCTAATAGTTCACCCAACATAAAAAAGACCACAGGGGCATATCAAGCAGTAAACCACATGGTCAGAGGAGCATGTGTGAAATCCCTTAATAGGGTATATTTTGCCTTTCACACAAAAATCCTTCTGACCAGGTTTGACAAACCGACAGGTATTGCATAAGGGTTTACGGCATTGATACATGCCAGAAATGGCTAAAAATTTGGGGAGAGAATGGCCTGGAGGTGGTGGTTTCTCTTTGAGTTTGCGTGGTGCCACCTTACTTTCAATGTTAGGGCTTTTCGATAAGCAAACTTGGGCTTGTCAGGTAGATCAGGGAGAAGATGCACATCCTGAAGCAACAAAGCTATTGCCCCTGCACAATGCTCTCCATCTGTCTATGGCAGGAATGGAATTGGAGTAATGAAACACATATCATTCTTATTAGTAGTATCACCATGAGTAGGAGGATGTGATGAAGGAGGTGTATCTTTATAATGGGAATACGCTGTTTCCACAATGTCAGCTGGAAATCCTTTATCAAGAAATTTTTCCTTCAACATCTTGCTCTGAGTATCATATTCGCTGCTTCGGGTACAGTTCTCTTTTAGTCTACAAAACTGACTTTTAGGTATGTTATTAAGCCATTGAGGATGATGGCAACTTTTATAATGAGGAAAATAATTTCCTGCTGTTGGCTTGGTAAAGTTCTTAGCATGGATTTCTTTTCCAACAGAAAACAGTTCCAAATCAAGGAAGGCCAACTTATCTTTGTCCATGAGAGAGGTGAACTGTAGACCCATATTATAATTGTTGCAATGTGCAACAAAATCCGAAACTATGGATGCATTACCATCCCAAATTATCACATCATCTATATACCTTCCATAGAACATGATTTGGGAAGAAAAGCGGTTATTGCGCCAAATGTGCAAGGATTCCCATTGCCCCATAATAAGGTTGGCATATGAGGGTGCAAAGTTTGTCCCCATAGATGTCCCATTGATCTGTAGGAAAAAATCATTATCAAATTTGAAATAATTATGGGTAAGATAAAAAGAAGTAGCCTCTACAATGAAAGAGGCTTGTCTGGGATGAAGCATTGGAAGCACAAAAAAGATTGTATAGCGCATAGTCCCACATCGTGCGGTATGGAGGTATACAGTGATTGAAAGTCTAGGGAGACCCAGAGATAAGTGGGTTCCCAAGAATAAGGGGAAAGGAGTTCCAGCAAGTGGATGCCATCTCTAATATATGACTGGAGGGATTGGGTGAGTGGTTAGAAAAACTGATCAACATACTGTGAGAGACCACTAGTTATACTTTCCATGGCTGCAACAATTGGTCATCCAGGAGGGTTGACCAGGCTTTCGTGCACCTTGGACAAAAGATAAAAATATGGGGTATAATGAACAGCCTTAACTAAGAAAGAGATTTCCTGCTGAGTAATAATATGATCACTAAGTGCATCTTTAACTAACGAGGGAGGTGGCTTCCATGGTAAACCGAGGCAGTGGGTCAGTCTTGAGTCTAATATATGTGTTGGTGTCTGACAGGAGTCTGATGGCCTCTGCGACATTATCAGCTCTATCTTGTACAACAATGCCACCTCCTTTATCTGCAGATTTGATAGCCAGATCGAAATGATTGGTTAGGGCATCAAGAGCTTTCTTTTTAGAATATGTGAGATTATGAGTTATCTTATTTTTACTTTTGGCTGATTTATACATATCCTCTATGTCTGCATATATGATGTGATAGAAGGCATCGATGCAGGAGCCCTTGGATTGAGTAGGATAAAACACAGATGTAGGTCTAAATTTGGTATTTTGAATAGGTGGAGAAGTCATAAGATGCTGAGTATACAGTATTTGATCGGCCTCAATACTTGGTTGAAGCACCAATTACAGCCTCGTCTTTTTGAGTATGATGCTACAAGCTTGGCACACTTATTTTTGGGCAGTTTCTCCCATTCTTCTTTGCAGTACCACTCAAGCTCCATCAGGTTGGATGAGGAGTGTCGGTGCACAGCCATTTTCAGATCTCTCCAGAGATGTTTTATCCTGTTCAAGTCTGGGCTCTGGTTCTGGCTGGGCCACTCAAGGACATTCACAGAGTTGTCCAGTAGCCACTCCGTTGTTATCTTGCCTTTGTGCTTAGGCTCATTGTCCTGTTGGAAGATGAACCTTCGGCCCAGTCTGAGGTCCAGAGAGCTCTGGAACAGGTTTTTATCAAGGATGTCTCTGTACATTGCTGCATTCATCTTTACCTCGATCCTGACTAGCCTCCCAGTTCCTGCCACTGAAAAACATCCCCACAACATGATGCTGCCACCGCCATGCTTCACTGTAGGGATGGTATTGGCCAGGTCATGAGCGGTGCCTGGTTTCCTCCAGGTATGACGATTGCCATTCAGGCCAAAGAATTCAATCTTTGTTTCGTCAGACCAGAGAATTTTGTTCCTCATGGTCTGAGAGTCCTTCAGGTGCCTTTTGGCAAGCTTCAGGTGGGCTGTCATGTGCATTTTACTGAGGAGTGGCTTCCGTCTGGCCACCTTACCATGCAGGCCTGATTGGTGTAGTGATGCAGAGATGGTTCTTCTTCTGGAAGGTTCTCCTCTCTCCATAGAAAAATACTGGAGCTCTGTCAGAATTACCATCGGGTTCTTGGGCACCTCCCTGACTAAGTCCCTTACCCCCCGATCGCTCAGTTTGGCCAGACGGCCCGCTCCTGGTTTTTCCAAACTTCTTCCATTTACAGATGATGGGGGCCATTGTGCTCATTGGGACCTTCGATACTGCAAAAACATTTTCTCTACCCTTCCCCAGATCTGTGCTTCTATACCAGAGATATGCAATTAGCGGACCTCCAGCTGTTGCAAAACTACAAGTCCCATGAGGCATGGTAAGACTCTGACAGTCACAAGCATGAAACCCAGAGGCATGATGGGACTTGTAGTTTTGCAACAGCTGGAGGTCCACTAATTGCATATTCCTGTTCTATACAATCCTGTCTCGGAGGCCTATGGACAATTCCTTGGACTTCATAGCTTGGTTTGTGCTCTGACATGCACAGTTAACTGTGATTTTTTTTCATGTTTTATTTTTAATAATTTGCAAAGGTTTCAAACAAACTCTTTTCACGTTGCTATTAGGGCCGGTTCACACAGCGAGGCGCGGCGAGGCGTCTCCGACTTACCTCGCCGCGACCTGCGGGGAGCTCAGCGGCGACTTGCAGAGGACTTCTGTATAGAAGTCAATGCAAGTCGCCCCGGAGTCGCCCCGAAGTAGTACAGGAACCTTTTTTCTGAGTCGGAGCGACTCGAGTCGCTCCTCTCAGAACGGTTCCATAGTACTGAATGGGGGCGACTTGCGGGAGCGAGGGGAGGCGAGCCGTGTCGCCTCGCCTCGCCTCGCTGTGTGAACCGGCCCTTAGGGAGTATTGTTTGTAGAATTTTGAGGAAAATAAAGAATTCAATTAATTTTGGAATAAGGCTGTAACATAACAGCATGGAAAAAGTGAAACGCTGTGAATACTTTCCGGGTGCACTGTACTACTTATTTTTATCTTTGGAAATAAATAGTATCCCCATTATGGTACAAGGCTGGTGTTCCCACTTTTGTTCTTTCATATATACAGTGCCTTGAAAAAGTATTCATACCCCTTGAATCTTTCCAAATTTTTTCATGTTACAACCAGGGCTTTTTTTCTCAGAAAATAGGTGCAGAAACTCAACCGTGACCCCTCCAAAACCCCCACACACACACACCCTTCAAACCTCATCACATAGCGGGTTAATAGTGTGGTCAAATTCTACTGACAGTGGGAGGATCTTAAAGGGTGTTACATACAGATTGCAGTGTTGGGGTGTGGGGAGTACACACAGAGTTCGGGGGTGAGCCAAGGCCATCTTTAAGGCAGGGCAAAAGGGGCAGCTGTTGTGGGGCTCCACGCAGCAGCTCATACTTGCCAACTACCCCAGTTTACATTCCCTTGTCCTTTAAAGATTTAGTCCTGTGCTGTGTCCCGATATCTCAGTGTGAAGTTATGTTACTAATGCTGCCCAGCTCTGCCCTATAGCCATGTACAGATGACTCACTTGCAGACCCTATGTTTACATGTAAATAATCTGCATTGATATGTAAATATAGACAGCATTAATTTGCAAATAGCCATGGATCAGCAGCATTAATATGTAAATAGCAACAGACTGGCAGTAACTTCTAGCAATCAATCAGTGAGCAGTAATAATGTGAAGTAACCTCTAGCGACCAATTAGTGAGTGGTAATGCTGTCCAGTAACCTCTAGCAACCAATCAGTGAGGATTATTGATGTACAGTGATCTCTAGTAACCAAGCAACAAGCAAAAGCCATGTGCTGCAACCTCTAGCAAATAGGCAATGAGCCAAAATGTGTGCTGAAACCTCTAGTAGACAGTCAGTGAGCGGTAATGATACCTCTGGCAACCAAACACAATCGCTGCCTGATCTGATTCAATAAACTGATTTTCAGTCTAGCTGCTATTTATTGTATGCCTCAGAGCAGGTAGAGAGCAAAATTTCATGGGGGGGGGGGAGGGGAATGTTTGCACAGGGTCCAATCAATATTAAAGACCTGGGGTGAGCTACATAGAGTGCAGAGTTCAGCCTTCTTCCACAGCTGCTTACGGCTGCATCCCCCATCCACATCTCACTTTAACCTATCTTCAGCTCTGATCTCTCCATACAATCCTCCCCATCTTCTCCCTCCCTCTTAAAAGGTCCGCCATCGTCCAACAGTCTTACTTTTGTTGCTGTACTAAGCTGGAGCACCCAACCGACTAGTATGTTTCGCACACTGTAGGTGGCTTGCCTCTCTCACTTGCAGAGAGACCATCTAGTGGGTATGTTAGGATCTGCACTGCACCCTGGGCACCTGCACCTCCCTTGTCCACATCCTACACTCAGTGGGAGGCACTCAGGAGATCAGATCTGTGAGAGCCAGTGAGAGACAAGCTGTCACTTGTAAACACAGTCGGTCTTGTGTTTACAAGTGATAGTGGTAGGCAGGGAGCAGAGGGCCTGAGCCAGAGGTGGTGGAACTGAGTTTTACCAAGTTCCAGCTGAAAAAAGGCCCTGGTTACAACCAAAATTGTAAATGTATTTTATTGTAATTTTATGTGATAGACCAGGGGTAGGCAACCTTGGCACTCCAGCTGTGGTGAAACTACAAATCCCATGATGCCTCTGCCTCTAGGTGTCATGCCTGTGATTGTCAGGGTCTTGCAATGTCTCACAGAACTTGTAGTTTCGAAACAGCTGGAGGTTCGAAGTTGCCTACCCCTGTGATAGACCAACACAAAGTGGCGCATAATTGTGAAGGGGAAGGAGAATTATAAATGGTTTTCAATTTTTTTTACTAATAAATATCTGAAAAGTGTGGTGTGCATGCATTTGTATTCAGCCCCCTTTACTATGATACCACTAACTAAAATTGAGTGTAATCAATTCAGGAGTCACCTAATTAATAAGTAGAGTCCACCTGTGTGTAATTTAATCTCTGTATACATACCGCTGTTCTGTGAAGCCCCCAGAGGTTTATTAGAGAACATTTGTGAACAACCAGCATCATGAAGGCCAAGGTACACAGCAGAAAGGTCAGGGATAAAGTTTAACCACTTGCTTACTGGGCACTTAAACACCCTTCCTGCCCAGACCAATTTTCAGCTTTCGGTGCTCTCACACTTTGAATGACAATTACTCAGTCATGCAACACTGTACCCAAATGAATTTTTTGTCCTTTTTTTCCCACAAATAGAGCTTTCTTTTGGTGGTATTTGATCACCTCTGGGGTTTTTATTTTTTGCGCTATAAATGAAAAAAGACCGAAAATTTTGAAAAAAAACGCATATTTCTTTGTTTCTGTGACAGAATTATGCAAATTATACATTTTTCTTCATAAATTTTGGCCACAATTTATACTGCTACATATCTTTGGTAAAAATAACCTAAATTAGTGGATATTATTTGGTCTTTGTGAAAGTTAGAGAGTCTACAAGCTGTGGTGCAAATCGCACAAAATTGATCACATCTGATGTACTGGTGACCTATTTCGCTTCTTGTGACCCGAACAAGTCAGGAAAGTACAAATACCCCCCAAATTACCCCTTTTTGGAAAGTAGACATTCCAAGGTATTTAGTAAGAGGCATAGTGAGCTTTTTGATGTTGTCATTTTTTTCCCACAATTCTTTGCAAAATTAAGATTTTTCATTTTTTTTCTCCACAAAATTGTCATTGTAATAGGTTATTTCTCTCACGTGGCATGTGTATACCACAAATGACACCCCCAAAAAATTCTGCTACTCCTCCTGAGTATTACAATACCACATGTGTGGGACTTTTTCACAGCCTGGCCACATAGAGAGGCCCAACATGCAGGTAGCGCCATCATGTGTTCTAGGAACATAAATTACACATCTAACTTGTTGACTATTTATTACACTTTTGAAGCACCAGGACAATGACACGTGACACTGATGACAGATGGCACTGATACGTGGCAATGATGACACTTATACGTGGCACTGATGACAGATGGCACTAATATGTGGCACTGATGACAGATGGCACTAATATGTGGCACTGATGACACGTGGCACTTATACGTGGCACTGATGACACGTGGCACTAATACGTGGCACTGAAGACACGTGGCACTAATACGTGGCACTTATGACAGATGGCACTAATACGTGCCACCGATGACAGATGGCACGAATACATGGCACCGATGACGCGTGACACTGATGGCACTGATAAGTGGCATTGATGACACGTGACACTGACAACAGATGGCACGTGACACTGACAGGTGGCACTGATGACAAATGGCACTGATACGTGGCACTGATGACAGATGGCACTAATACGTGGCACTGATGACAGATGGCACTATGTGGCACTGATGGCACGTGGCACTGATGACAGATGGCACTTATATGTGGCACTGATGACAGATGGCACTGGGGACAAATGGCACTGACAACAGGTGGCACTGGGGGCAGGTGGCACTGGGGGCAGGGAGCACTGGGGGCAGGTAGCACTGGGGTGGATGGCACTGGGGGCAGGTAGCACTGGGGTGGATGGCACTGGGGGCAGGTAGCACTGGGGTGGATGGCACTGGGGCGGATTGCACTGCTGGGGGGAGGATGGCACTGCTGGGGAGGATGGCACTGCTGGGGGAGGATGGCACTTTTTTTTTTTTTCAACTCAAGGCAGAACGGCTGCCGCTGCAGCCGTTCATCTCTCCCCTCTCACACTGTCTGTGTGAGGAGGGAGAGCGGCGCTGAGAGATGATCTCATATGTTTACATATGAGATCATCTCCCATTGGACGCGCCGAGCACGCTGTAAACGGCCGCTGTGATTGGCCGTTTACAGCGATCTGTATTTGCCTGTCCCCGGGGGACACGGCGAACACAGAACTTCCGTGATGCGCGCCCGCGGCGGCGCGCATTGCGGAAGTAAACATTAGGACGTCCAGGGACGGCCTCCCGGACGAACGCGCCTGCTCTACGGCCGTCATTCGCGTATAGGGCGGGCGCGAGGTGGTTAAAGCAGGGTTTGGTTATAAAAAAATATCCCAAGCTTTGAACATCTCACAAAGCACTGTTCAATCCATCATCTGAAAATAGAAAGAGTATGGCACAACTGCAAACCTGCCAAGATATGGCTGTCCACCTAAACTGACAGGCCGGGCAAGCAGAGCATTAATCAGAGAAGCAGCCTAGAGGTTCATGGTAACTCTGTAGGAGCTGTAGAGATCCACAGCTCAGGTGGGAGAATCTAGCCACAGGACAACTATTAGTCGTGCACTCCACAAATCTGGCCTTTATCGAAGAGTGGCAAGAAGAAAGCAATTGTTGAAAGAAAGACATAAGAAGTCTTGTTTTCAGTTTGCTAGAAGCCATGTGGTGGGGACAGCAAACATGTGGAAGAAGGTGTTCTGGTCAGATGAGACCAAAATTTAACTTTTTGGCCTAAAAGCAAAACACTATGTGTGGCAGAAAACTAACACTGCACATCACCCTGAACACACCATCCCCACTGTGAAAGATGGTGATGGCAGCATCATGTTGTGGCTGATTTTCTTCAGCAGGGACAGGGAAGCTGGTCAGAGTTGATGGGAAGATGGATGGAGCCAAATACAGGACAATCTTAGAAGAAAACCTGTTAGAGTCTGCAAAAGACTTGAGATTGGGGCGGAGGTTCACCTTCCAGCAGGACAATGACCCTAAACATACAGCCAGAGCTACAGGGGAATGGTTTAGATCAAAGCATATTCATGTGTTAGAATGGCCCAGTCAAAGTCCAGACCTAAATCCAATTGAGAATACGTGGCAAGACATGACAATTGCTGTTCACAAACGCTCTCCACCCAATCTAACAAAGCTTGAGCTATTTTGCAAAGAAGAATTGGAAAAAATTTCACTCTCTAGATGTGCAAAACTGATAGAGACATACCCAAAAATGACTTGCAGCTATAACTGTAGCAAAAGGTGGTTCTACAAAGTATTTACTCAGGGGGGCTGAATACAAATGACCACCCTACTTTTCACATATTTATTTGTAAAACATTTTGAAAACCATTTATAATTTTCCTTCCACTTCACAATTATGTGCTAATTTGTGTTGGCCTATCACATAAAATCCCAATAAAATACATTTACTTTTTGGTTGTAACATGACAAAATGTGGAAAATTTCAAGGGGTATGAATACCTTTTCAAGGCACTGTAGTGCTTATGGGTTCCCCACTCTGAGGAAGGCAGCAGGGTCAGGTGTAACCTAGTGAACTGAGACTGGTCTCCTGTTCTAATTACGCCTGAAACTTTGAAGGATTTCTTCCACAGTATTGGGGCCATACTTAAACAAGGAAGATTTTCACTATATTGTAAAATGCATACTCTTGCGGCATTTAAAAATACATTTAACAGTTTATTATTGAATACTTATTTACATTAACCTGTTTCTTTTATATCTGCCTGGAGTTAAGGAATTCGATAATTGATAACATTTCCTTAACCTCCCTGGTGGTTTTCCTGAGAGTGGCTTGGGGGTTAAATTTCAGTACCATTAGCGGTAAACCCGAGCCACACTCGGGATTGCATTGCAGGATCCTTGTGCAGTGTACTTACCTTCTCCCCAGGATCCTGCGATGTCCCCCCGCTCTGTCCATGGGCTCTGTCCTCCGCCCGATGCCTCTGTGGACCGGGCTCCGTTCCCTGCGAGCGTCGTGGCGCATGGGGGGCGGAGCCTGGCGGCAAATTCAAAAAACTGAAAATTCATAATACATACAGTACACTGTAATCTTACAGATTACATTACTGGATGAAATTATTTCACAACGTTTTTGTTCCTAGTGCTTTGTCCAATGCCCTGCATGCAGTTTTATATTATATATACAGTACTGTTCTTTCTTCCTGGAAACTTGAGATTGTCCATAGCAACCAAAAAGTGTCCCTTTACGTCCCTAGTGCTTTGTCCAATGCCCTGCATGCAGTTTTATATTATATATACAGTACTGTTCTTTCTGCCTGGAAACTTGAGATGTCCATAGCAACCAAAAAGTGTGCCTTTACGTCAAAAGTGGCTTTAGACCAGCTAGAAAACAGAGATAGTAAATTAGAACACTTGCAGAATTGAGTGATAGTGAATTGTGGGGAAATACATTTTATTATTATATTATTATTTTTTTAATTATTTATAGTTATTTATTATATTATAATTTATGATTTTATGTTTCAAACTTTATCATACCCGGGATGTCTACTAGACGATTCCTCTATAAATATATTGGCGTCTGAATCATCATATAAAGTTCTCACACGCTGGTATTGGGTTCCTGCAAAAATCGCCAAATTCACAACAGACAACACTGGCCTCTGCTTTCGTGGCTGTCTGGAAAAAGGTACATATATACATACTTTGTGGCATTGCCCAATTGTACAATCATTTTAGAAAAAGGTCTTTTTGATAATTACAAAATTTTTCGACAGTTCAATTTTACCAGACCCAATTATAGCTCTCCTAAATTTAAAACCAGCCTTTCTTAAAGCGGAGGTCCACCCTAAAATGGACCTTCCGCTCATCGGAATCCTCCCCCCCTCCAGCGCCACAATTGGCACCTTTCAGGGGGGAGGGGGGTGCAGTTACCTGGATAATCCAGGTAACTGCACCCACTTCCGGGATAGCTCTCTGCGGAAAGGGGCGTAAATTACGCCCCTTTCCGCAAGTGCCCGCCCCCTTCCGCAAGTGCCCCGCTGCCTGCTGGGAAACACACAGATCCCAGAGGCAGCGGGGACCGTCCTTATTGCGCAGCGCAACTCGCGCATGCGCAGTAGGGAACCGGGAAATGAAGCCGAAAGGCTCCATTTCCTGATTCCCATACCCAAGATGGCGGCGGCAGCACCCGAGTGACGATCTACAGATCGGCTTCGGGTGCCGACATTGCGGGCGCGCTGGACAGGTAAGTGTCACTATTTTAAAAGTCAGCAGCTGCAGTATTTGTAGCTGCTGGCTTTAAAAAAAAAAAAAAAAACGCGGAGTCCCGGTGGACTCCCGCTTTAATCAGAAACAATTTAAATTAGTTCTTACACTCCTGACAGCCGCAAAACACACTATAGCCAATGCGTGGGAAACAGCTGTAGTGAATATTGCAGAAACCAAACGTAGAATGAATCAATCTTTCATTCATGCTAAAATGGATGCTATTGATAATAACCAGATGACAAAGTTTGATATCATATGGAAGCCTTCGATTAAATATTACATGTCAGATAATTTTGATAACCGAGCTTTATTGTCATGGTGATTAAGACTTTCTATAGAATTACAACATTAGCTGATATATAAAACTTCCTCCGGAGAATCATTACCTTCCCTTCCCCTCCTATATACCTTTTGTGTTCTCCCCATACTGTATTATACTTATTATAAACATACTTTAGAAGTTATGGTCAAAACTTTAAAATCTCATATCTTCTTTTAGATATATTTATATTTTCTTGGGTTTAAAAACGTTTAAACTCAGCTATAAGAAAGGTTTCAAATTCTAATATATATAAGGTCATTTGTTGTCATACCCACGAAAATATCTTGAAATCCTTTTTTGCTTTGTATCATCCGTACTTCAATATGCCTATTTTTTCTTTCTGGTATCAAAAAATGTGTCTCATATTCTGTACATGTTATTTATTTTAACATAAAATAAAAATTTCCAAAAGGGAATCAAGCCTAATCCTCTGTACAGCAACACTCAGACTGAGAGAAGAGGGGCAGCACTAGGAGTCAATCAGATGTGCTGCATGCTTATGTGCTGACAAGGTACTTACTGACAGGAGGAGGGAACAGAAGGATGACCTTATCAGCATTCTGTGCAGTTTCTTTATTATACACTAACAGGGGACAGGGAGAAAGCTGTATTGCTTTAGTGCAGGAAATGTAAAGTGTGTAAATCTCAAGACTAGACAGACAGACGTACAAACCCTTCTGCAGGTAAATGGCTTCCTTATACAGTATGTGCTTCAACTGCATATTTGCTTGGCATCCGGCTTCAGTGCTTTAAAAATAAGTTTGTTTTTGTTTTTAATGCTTATATTTTCGTCTGGGCAAACATTTAGCAAAGCACTGTTCTTCTCCTCAGGCACTCTTGTGCTATTGAGTTTGTCCCTTATAATTTATGCATAAGCCATGTCCCTTGTAGTCAGAACATTTCTTTTTACATATGGCCTTTGTCCACTGCAAAGCATGTTTTGGGAATAATTTAAATAATGCAGTGCACTCAATAATTTTGCAAAGGTTATTTTATATGGTCTGCAAACTATAAATTTAAAAGCAAAGATTCAAATATTAAGTCTGATTTCACTTTATATGCATAGGATATGACAGAATTAGATCACTTTGCTCATTTTTTTTTCTTAAATTAGTTTTTCATTCATGCAGTTCGTGTGTTTTGCTAATTTGTTAAATGCTCTTGCTTTGTTAAGAGTGTGTAATTTTCTCGAATGATTAACTACAGTCAGGATGATAATTACATTCAAAAGTAGGATACTGGACTATGTCACCTTGACATTTCTTTGCTTACAATGTGCACTGTGGATGTACCTTCACTGAAGATTGAATTTCAATTTCCATCACCTTCTTTTAACAACCGAAAGCAGCTGGATTACAATCTGAAGCAGCTAGTATTATCTATAATACACATGGTGGGCCTGATTTACTAAAAGAGGTAGAGAATATTCACTTTCAATAAATGTTCACTTATATTTATGAATAATTTAAAAAGGGAAAATAAATTTTGCAAAGCATACCCAATCAAGTGCAAGGAAATTTGAGAAAAACATGTTTTTTTTTTTTTTGCTCACACATTGAATGACTGAAATTAGCATAACATCACCCCATTTACTAAGTTAATGAAGATTCACTTTGCAAAGAGAAAATTCATTGTGGAAAGAGAAAATTAACTTAGCTTAGTGAAAGTTATGTTGACTTAAAAAAAATCTAACCACGCACATGCAAAAATCCTATTTTTTTTTAATCTCCCATGCACATGACTGTTTTTTTTTTGTTTTTTGCAAAGTTAAATTTCCCTTTTTTTCATTCTTGGGGATGAGGTTCGGGTTTGTTGTTACCGGGTTTAAGGCAAATTCTTCGGATTCAAGATTTATGGTCTTGGCAAATGTGCAGATTTACCCGAGAGTTTTTATTAAAACTATAATGCACTCATGGCCTTTCAACTATGACCAGGAGGCTTAAAAGGACCAACCAAGGGGCACCCTTACTAAAAAATTGGGGCCCCAGAGTAGCTTTGTTGTCAGTGATTTGGAAACTGTTGTAGGGAAAGCTGACAAAGTGGATACAGTGAGATTAGGGTCAGTTTGAAAAATGTTCTTTAATTCTGATTGCTAACTTCTTGAAGAATTGACTCTTTGATGTCATTTTTGTCCCTATTATTGGAGGTTTTTCTGTCTTTTATTTTGTGGTCGATTTGAGATGAAAATTAAAGAGGAAGTAAAGTCTCCCACTCTGATGCTTCTCTTCATTTAGTCCATTATAATAAGTAATTATCAGAGTATAGCCACTGTAATCCAGCCCAAATCGCATATTTACTTACTGTCTAAAGAAACTTTAAAAAACTTGTTTCCAGGGGTTAGGCAGCACCATCTTAAGTATTGTTTTCTGAGTTCACAGTGGAGTGTATTTCCGCCCTTACATTGAGCATTTCCTGTACTGTTAACCAAGCCTCCTTCTCAATCCAACGTTTCTATGGCAACCCTGCTTCCCTGTTCATAGCTGACTTGTTTTATTTCATAGTATTTACTTGTGCCAATGTCTAATGTTTCCCTTTGTCAGTCTTATCAGCTTCATCTGATAAGACTGCAGTAATGGGCAAGTTTACACTGCATGTCATGTCACATGGTTACATGGTGTGTAGGAGGAAGCTCTGAATGATTCTGAAGTCTCCTGGGAATTCAGTGTTGCGTGCCGTAGGAAGTCCTGATAACAGATAGATAAGCACATAGAGAGTGTGCCGTAAATCAGGGGAGATCGGGGCATGCTCAGTGACTTCATTCTAAAGAACAAAAAGGATTACAACAATACTAAACAAGTAAGTGGATATCTACAAGCAATGTTCATTAGTGTTTTTTATGCTGATTTACATGGGACAAAGTTGTGGGGGGAGGGTTTACAACCACTTTAAGTCCATATGGACCTTGCTGTTCATGCTGCAGGGATTTTATTTAATAAAAAACAGGCTTTTGCTTCAAGGGGTGGCATTTTGGTGTTTTCATTAATTTGGAGATATATATATATATTTTTTTTTCCCCATTTAATGTTTTTAAGGATTTTATTTTTGGCTAGACTGCATTTTTATACTGCATGGTATCGTTTAGAAAAAGATAGATTTTTGTTTCTTGGGTGGTATTTTGAGGTTTTCATTTCTTTTGTGGGTTTTTTTTTGTTAATAGAGCCTTTTTTAAATTTTTTACAAAGGGTTTTATTAACCACTTGCCGACCGACTCACAACATTATACATCAGCAAAGTGGCATGGGTGCACAAAACAACGTACCCGTACGTCGCTGCGTCATCCGCGGCTATCAAGCGCGCGCACGGTCATCGCGCGCCACGGGAGCGTGCCTGCGGGTCCCGCAAACTCAATATCTTCCAGTGACACAGAGAGGCAGAATGGGGAGATGCCCATTACAGAATGTAAACAAGGCATTTCCCTGTTCTGCCTAGCAACATGACAGGAATCTACTGCTCCCAGTGATAGGGAGCAGTGATCTCTGACATGTTCTAGTGAGCCCACCCCCCTACAGTTAAAACATGCTGAGGGAACACAGTTAACCCTTTGATCACTCTTTAATTTTTAATCCCATTCCCTGCCAGTGACATTTACACAGCAATCAGTGCATTTTTATAGCATTTTTCCACCGCAATGTGGCAGTCGTGATAAAAATCGCAGATCGCCGCCATTACTAATAAAAAAAATTAATAAAAATATTTTGTAGATTTGATAACTTTTTCACAAGCCAATTAATATACGCTTATTGTGATTTCTTTTTACCAAATGTATGTAGAAGAATACATATTGGCCTAAACTGTGGAATCATTTTTTTTTATATATTTTTGGGGGATATTTATTATAGCAAACAGTAAAAAATATTGCTTTTTTTCAAAATTGTTGCTCTTTTTTTGTTTATAGCGCAAAAAATAAAAACCACAGAGGTGATCAAATACCACCAAAAGAAAGTACTATTTGTGGGAAAAAAAGCACATTTTTTTTGGGTATAATGTTGCACGACCGCGCAATTGTCAGTTAAAGCGACACAGTGCCGTATCGTAAAAAGGTCTTGGTCAGGAAGGGAGTAAATCCTTCCAGGGCTGATGTGGTTAATAATCAATCCAACATAACAGTTCATCAGACTGACGGTCACATCGCAAATAAACATAGAATACTACAAACAAAAAGAAAACAAAATAGAGTAAGTAGGTGTGTTAGATCCAAAAGGTTCCAAGAATAATTACACATAACTATTGTGAGATGAATATCGCCATCCAGAACTTCGGAATTCTGGAACATGCTACACAAAATGTGGTATGGAGTTTTGAATGCAGCGTAGTGCAAATCATATGTTCAATAATTACATTAGCAAGGGTATACCACATAACAGCGCTAAAAAATAACCATGTAACCATCCCACCCAGACATAAGCCTGGTGGCCTAATGATTTAAAAGGAGAGGAGAAAAACAAGGAGAAAAGGAAGGGGGAGAGGTGTAGTAGACCAGGAACATATAAAGAAGATAGCAGCAAGAAGGAAGGGGAGTCCATGGGGTGGGGTGCAAAAAGGTATTAAATCGAGAGAAGCGTAGAATCAAATCTAGAAAGTTGGGTGTAGGCGACCCATGGCTGCCAAATCCTATAGAATTTCTCATGAGTGTCTAAAAGTATAGCCATCTGTTTTTCGTTTATCATAATATCATTCATATGATTTTTAACTGCCTCAAAGCTGAGTACAGGTGTCTTCAATGCTCTTGATATAGTTAGTTTAGCTGCAGTATATAGATGCAATGCCAGCTGACGTTCTGAATGAAGCAGCTCTGCGATTGGTTTACACAGAAGAGCCTCATAAGGGTCCCTCTTCAATTTGGTATGGAATAAGTTGCGAAGAAGGGCATAGACTCTGACCCATAATCTGCATACCCTCGGACATGTCCACCAGATGCGCTCCATAGTGCCATCTTGTGAACATTCACGGAAACAAAAGGGGGAATAAATTGGGATTAAACGAGCCAACCTAGCCGGTGTATAATACCACCTATATAGTATTTTGTAAGCATTTTCTAAAGTAAGAACATTTTTAGAGCATTTGGACAAAGCTATAGTCATGACCTGCCAGTCCTCTGGATCCAGCTGCCTCCCAAGTTCAGCCTCTCATTGGAGGTGATAAGGTCTGAACAGTGTTTTTTTTGAGGAGATTATTGCTGTGTAAATCAAAGAGATTGAGACAGTGGTCTACAAAGGCTTTCAAAAGGGGTCAAGGTGTATGGATTAGGTCGGGATAAGCTGTTGCAGAGAATGCTGAAGCTGTAGGTAGCTATAATGTTTAGGAAGAGGGATATTGTGTGAGGAGTGTAGAGCATCAAACGCAATTATCCTAGTGGATATCAACAAAGCCATTATTGGTCCACCAATAAACTGTTGTGGGTTATCACACCCTGGTGGAAATAAGGGACAGTGATAGTTGGCGAAGTAGGGAAAGATGAGGATAGATCAGGCCCGCTGAGTGTTTAATCAAATCCCACAAACGAAGAGAGTGTGCTAGACAAGGTCCAAGAGTGTCGGGACAGTGCTTATGAGGAAGTCTGGGCACGGAGACGATGTTTACTAAATCAATTGTGGCCCATAACAGAATTTGGTATTTCTTGTGGAGGTGAAATAATGGGGCTATATTTGCTGCTGTATTGTAGGCTCTTAACTTGGGGACCGAGAGACCACTATTGATCTTACGGGCATATAGGATTTGTTTATTAATTCTGGGTCTGGTGAAACCCCAGACAAAATTAAGGATTTTATGTTGATTTTATGTTGATGAATGCGCAAAATATGTGGACAGACGGATCGATATGGGGACCGGGACCAGCAAAACGCGAAAAAAAACAGTTTTGGGATGTAAGTTATGCATACTGCCACAATCCTACCGAACCAAGATAGCAGGAGATGGGACCAGGAGGACAACATATTTGATAGCTTCCTAAACAAAGGGGGCAAATTGGCCTGGTAGAATCCTCATCCTCAGATATGGCAAAGAAGGCAACCATTGAAACGAATAATCGTTTTTTAGAGTTGCCAGCTCCAAGGGTGGAAGGTTAAGTGTCATAGCTTTCGATTTTGCAGGATTGACCGATAGTCCAAAAAATTATGCAAATGTAGGAGGGAAAACAAATTAGGCAAAGCGATCCTCGGATTAGTTCGTAACATCAAGATGTCATCCGCAAACAACGATATCTCATGAGAAGTACCCTGTTATGTCTGAGTGACATACCCCTGTTATGTCTAAGCCCACGTACACACTGTCGGAGATTTTGCCAACCAAATCCGTCGGATTTTGCCCGTCGGATTTAGTCTGACGGATTGTGTCCGAAACTGTTGCATACACACGGTCGGGCCAAGTTGTCTGATTTCGCGGTTGCCAAGAACGCGGTGACGTAAGCCGTGTACGGCGGGACTAGAAAAAGGAAGTTCAGCACCACGTCCAGCACCCTTTGGGCTCCTTCTGCTGATCTCGTGTTTTAGTAGAAGTTTGGTGAAAGACGATTCGCGCTTTTCAGATTAGTGATTCAGATCGCTACTGCTCTTCAGTTTGTGCTTGTCTTTGCGTATCTGATAATCAGTGCATGCAGTCATTAAGTATTTGCTTCTCATTGTGGACTCTATCTTGGTATAGTACGCTTTGAAAGGCATTTTTTATTGTCTGCTTGCTTCTGCTATTCAGGTCGTCCTTTCAGGCCTTGCTGTTTAGCGTTTCTTTCTGGTGTCCGTTCTGACCAGCCGACCGTTTTCCAAACATGTTTCGTCTACGTACTCATAGTACAGTTTGTGCTGTGCAGGGGTTCTTACTTTGACTTTGACACAAGCCAAAGGGCTTGTGTCAAAGTCAAAGTAAGAACCCCTGCACAGCACAAACTGTATGCCGAGTACGTAGATGAAACATATTTGGACGACCAAGAATTGGTTGCGCCAGCGTCACCAGTTCTCCCACATGCCTTTGCTCCGTGAGATCCGCGAGAATAATCCTGATCATTTCTGGATTATTCTCAGGATGACGGACCCCGTTTTTCACTGTCTGCTGGCTTTGCTGTCCCCTTATATCACCAGGCAGGATACCTGCATGCAGCAAGCCATCACTCCGGAGCAGAGGCTCATCGCCACGTTGCGCTACTTGGCGACAGGGAGATGCCTTCAGGACCTCAAGTTCTCTACAGGCATCTCCCCCCAGGCTCTGGGGATCATTATTCCAGAGACCTGTTCTGCCATCATTCAGCTCCTGCTGAAGGACTATATTATGCAAATTTTTAACCTTAAACATCACATTCTATGTATTTCATGATTGCTAATGTCTTGCATTTCTTTCCTCATTCCCCAATTACCATCATTGCAATATGCTCTAATTCATATGCTCTGCCCCTTTGTCCTCATGCGGATTTGCCTCACTAACTTCCCCACATGCTCTTCTTGGCCCCTAAAACTAGAGTCTAGTCACTTAACAATGTCTTTTGGCAGCTCCATAGTATTGCTTTCCCCTAAACACCCCCTAAATCTTTACAAATGTGATGTGTGTGCTTCAATTCATGCAAAGTGACCTTTTTATTGTTTTTTGGAGTTGTGCCAAACTCATTAGGAACCCCCCTCTCCCCAACTGTTACCTCAGCTTATAGCAATCTTCTATCTGATGACTTGACCCAACCCAATACACACTCTAAATACCTTTTTCATGATAACATTTATGGAACAATTCACCAAAGCATGTAGTGTAAGGGCCTCAATACTTTCAAATGCTATTTTGATTTTTTTAACACATTAATTTTCTTGCTATGTAATAGCAGAATGTCAAAATGTGCTTCCATTTTATTATTATGACACTTCTTACCTGTCCGGCTGCCAATAGTGTAACTAAGGAGGGGCTTCACAAAGTATCACACATTATTTAGGCATTCAGCTCTCAATCAAGTGGAGAGGGTTACCTGTCCTAAACATCCCCCCTCATTTTTTATCAAGGGCCCATCAGATGGGGGGATGGGGGGGTTAGGACTCTCATAAGGGGACCTTATACTTTAGGCTTTAAATACTCATTTCAAAAAATTTTATACTAATTTTGTCCAAAAATGTGGGTGTCTAATCTGCATGCAATGTTGATTTGTAAAATTACTAGTTTTTTTTCTTGTGTCACTACACAGTGTCCTTCAACGCAACAGGAATGGCAGACTGTGGCCTCCCACTTTGCCATTTTTCGTCAAGTTGTGCCTTTTTCAGCAACAGTGCAAACCCAAGTTCAGAGTGAGATGAGGGAACAGTCTCTTCTTCAGATAATCTTATTATGTTGTGGGTCTGCTACACACACACCTTCTTTTTGTTAACTAATGTGTAGTGCATTACTGATCTAAATCATGCTCATTTTCAGCACCCTGGCAGGAAAATGGCATGATTGTCCAAATTTACACCTCACTCTGGGTGCTTTTTACTAAAGGCACATCCACTATGCACTACAAGTGCACTGCAAAAGTACACCTGAAACTGCACTTAGAGTGCAAAGTGGAGTTGCCTTTAGTAAATCGCACTCCTTCTCAGCACAAACTCAAATTTCACTACAAATACATTTTAATCCCAATGAAAAAGGAAGCCACACATTGTTGAGAATTCAACTTTTTAATACAAGCACATTCATATGTGCGTTTAGTAAAGGTTTTTACAACAAACCAAGATATTTTGGGTATCCAAAACCCAGTTTAATCATATTTATTTTTTACTTGTTTTTTTGTGTAAACAGGCATGTATCAAAGCGTAAAATACAGAACACAGGAACTTACAAAGTTCAACTTGGAAAAGTGAAGACAATATCAGACCTGAGTATGTACAAACTGGGCTGATATTGCCTTCATCACATGGGGTGTGACACCTGAAAAATCCAAATTTGGAAGATGCACACAGTGTGTCAACATGTGCTATCTCCCATCATGGGGGATCAATGTACATGCTTTAGGGCTACAACCCCTTCATCTCAGACACTTTCCACAAAGCATGTACATTGATCCCCCATGATGGGAGATAGCACATGTTTACACACTCTGTGCATCTTCCAAATTTGGAATTATGCAAAATACAACATTTTTTTTTTTAAAAGCAAAAATAAAACCCTATCTAGTTTTATAGTTTTCACACTCTCCCCAAAACATCAATGATGTTCTTCATTTTATTTTTAACATCATTGATGTTTTGTTGTACAATTTCCAAATCCCTATTGCACCCCATTATCTCCCCGATCAAGATCTGGGCCCTTTCACTGGTAAAACGGGAATCTTCCTCCACATCACCTAGAAAAAAAAAAAAAACACCATGTAATCCAAATATGGTGATATACATTGATGAGCTTACAGGAAGCTGTGTTCTCCGACACTCACCTGTTGTTGCAGTGACAATTTGGCCAACCTCCACAATCTCTCCTCCTCCTGCTCCTCTGTTTCTTCTTTTGGAAGTTGCCCTTCTTTGGGAGGGGTGTGGTCCCTGGTGTCCTCATGGTCCCTGGTGTCCTCATACTTGCCGAGTCTTCTCTCCCCTATGAGAATGTAAACAAAGATTAATTAGCACACAGAGGGCATAAATAGGAATCTGAAACATTGCTTGGAAGTGTTGTACAATTGTGTTTTTGGGCCAAGTTACAAGGTGAGAACATTATTGGGGCCACTTTGTTAAGCTGGAATACTTCCCTGCAGAACGATGTTTCATACGAACGAACGAATCCATGACCTTGAAAGTGGCCATTTTAAAATGCACAACATGAAATCAAAGCACATGGAGCATGTATGCAAGCAAGAATAATCATATGAACACAGGACAACTACTTACTTTTTTTAAGAACACACTTGATCCTTAGGTACTGCTCGTGCTCCCTCAGTTTCAGGTTTGACCAGCGTTTTCTCAGTTGATCCTTGGATCGGCGTACCCCAAAATTCTTCAGAAGACTCTTCACAACTTTATTCATGATCTTGGCCTTTCTGATATTTGGGTTTGGGTAAGGTCCATACTTCCCATCATAGTCGGTCCTGTTCAATATGTCGACCATCTCCAACATCTCTCCAAAAGACATATTTGAGGCCTTAAATCTTGTCTTCCTGGATCGGGACGTTTCAGGCTCCGGGCTTTCCTCACCCTCCTCCTCGTTAGTGGAACTATTATTGCGCACCTGCGTTCTTTCCGCCATGTGCTCTCCCCACTGCGCGGGAAGCGAAGGGGCGGGGAATAGTCTGGAAAGAACGTCAGGGGCGGGCGGAGGTTCACGCATGCGCACTGTATATAAAACGCCACACATGTGTATCGTCCGTATGATCTGGGAGGAGAGTGTGAGTCACGGACGCGTCGAACGTCAAAACGAAGGTAACATTTTTAACTTTGTGCTTCACTAGACTAGACTGCTTGTATCTAGGCCGCTGTTGGGACAAGATTAGGAGGGATTTTGTGTTGTGTCTTGCAGACAAAATGGACCCATTCAACAATCCCAACTTTATGGGGCTATTCCTCGAGCTCTACATGGAGATGCCCTGCCTGTGGCAGTTCCACAACAAGTTTTGTAATGACAGATCAAAGAGGAACGCAGCACTGGAGAAACTGCTTGCTTTGGTGCAGATCAGGGTCCCCACGGCAGACATGACATATCTGAATCGCAAAATTGTGGCCATGAAGCTTACATATTTCAGGGAATAGAAGCACCTGGAGTCCTTGAGAGCAGGAGATCCAGATGTTGTTTATTACCCCAGGATGGTGCACTTTGACAGGCTGCATTTTCTGGTAGACCAGGGGGTACCCAGGCCACCACTCAGGCCACCACTCTCCAGGCTTCCTCCAAGGCATCCTTCACCCCAGCTGAGGCTTCTGATGTCCAACCTGGGCCTTCCAGGCAGCACCATGTGGTGGGGCCCAGCTTGAGACAGGTATTGCATTGTTGAACATATTTCTTGTGTTACATTTAATGATGTTAACTAGATGTTCTTATTGATCAGTAAGTTGAGATTTCTCAAAGTGGTTTACATCTCAATAGACAGTAGTGACCAAAAATGATTGGGACGGGAAAGAAAAATGCTGGTGTCACAATGATAGTCTGTTCTATTTGGTAACAGTCAAATAGCAAAAGCCAGGAGCACAAAATGTTGTGATTGATGATCAAAAAACTAAAACTATGTCCCCTTTTCATACACAGGAAGACCTCAGTCGGGGGGAGGCTGTGGTAAGTGGCAGCCAGGAGGTCCACCAACGCCCTCCTTCTCCTCCTGCCCCAGCTACAGGAGCCCAGCCACAGCCTGGAAGGATGCCTGGTGGGAAGTCCCAAAGGAAGACCAGAGTGTGATGGCCTGGGATGAGTCTGGTGTGCCAGAAGATGCAGCCTCTTCAAGATCACCATCCTTGGGACAGAAATGTCATCTGAATTTCCTGCTCTCTAGGACTTCAGGAGCAAACTTCTCTCCCTGAGATATCTACTCCTCAGGCCACCAATTTTTTTATATGTCATTTAGTCATGTCTGCCCTGGGGGCCAAAGGCTGCACCAAAGTTAAGAAGTTTCTCCAGTGCTGCGTTCCTATTTTTATTTTCGAGCAAACAAAATAAATGTTATTTTTGTTTGATGAAATACTTGTGTAATGTGTTTTCCTTCAAAAAGTAGAGTTTATTTGTGAGCAGGCAGGTACATTTCCAAAATACAAAGTGAACTAAATAACAAGGGGTACCAACACTAAACAACCTCCTGTAGATTAAAAACGAAAAAGAAAATCTAAAAAATACAATAATGTTGTTGTTGTAAGTTTACACCCAAAAAAAAAAAAAGTAAAAAAAAAAGGAGAAATGAGCAGTGTCTTTAAAGGAGATTTTTAGGGAATCCCCCCCCCCCCCCCAAAAAAACATCCAAAAAATAAACAAAAAAAACAAACATTGTGTAGATGTGACTTAAAATAAAACTGTATTGCTGAAATGGTTAAAAAAAGAGTAATGAAATCCGTTCGGGAGAAGTGTGTGTGACTATGAGCATCAAAAGAAGTTGGTTCTTGCAGCATTGTAAAGAACAAGAGAATGCGCTTGATGAATGATTTTTTAACATTGCAGCGTGACGAATGTGCTATATCGCTTACGAGCAGTAGTTTTACCTGAACGAGCGCTTCCGTGTCGGAATTTGAATGTGAGCATGCGTGGCACTTGGTCCGATGAAAATGCTCTACACATGATCGGATTAGGTCCGTCCGGCCCAGTTGGTCGGGAAATATTTCCAACATGTTGGAAAATTGGGTCGGACGGAGATTCGGACGGAATCAGTCCGATGCAGACCACACACAGTCGGATTATCTGACGACACGGTCCGATAAGACTCATTCCGACAGATTCTCCGACCGTGTGTACAAGGGCTTAGGAGTTCCAATGGCAAGATAAATAAAAGTGGGGAGAGTGGGCAACCTTGCCTGGTTCCCCTCCCAATGGGGAAGAGAGACGAAAAAAGAGGTGCCAAAGCCATAGTGGCGGAGCACCGTTATCAAATTAGGCCAGGACAAAATGTTGAAGGCTTTATTCATGTCGAGGGGCAAGAACATCGTTGCCAAGGATATACTATGTTCTACAGTATCTCACAAAAGTGAGTACACCCCTCACATTTATGTAAATATTTTATTATATCTTTTCATTTGACAACACTGAAGAAATTACACTTTGCTACAAGTAGCGCGTATACGGCTTGTATAAATTTGCTGTCCTCTCAAAATAACTTAACACATAGCCATTAATGTCTAAACTGTTGGCAACACAAGTGAGTACAGCCCTAAGTCAAAATTTCCAAATTGAACCCAATAAGCCATTTTCCGTCTCTGGTGTCATGTGACTCGTTAGTGTTACAAGGTCTCAGGTGTGAATGGGGAGCAGGTGTGTTAAATTTGGCATTATCCCCCTTACTCTCTCATATTGGTCATTGGAAGTGCAACATGGCACCTCATGGCAAAGAACACTCTGAGGATCTGAAAAAAAGAATTTGTGCTCTACATAAAGATAGCCTAGATTATAAGAAGATTGCCAAGACACTGAAACTGAGCTGCAACATGGTGGCCAAGACCATACAGTGGTTTACCAGGACAGGTTCCACTCAGAACAGGCTTCGCCATGGTCAATCAAAGAAGTTGAGTGCACGTGCTCAGCATCATATCCAGAGGTTGTCTGTGGGAAATTAGACGTATAAGTGATGCTAGCATTGCTGCAGAGGTTGAAGGGGTGGGGGTGGGGGGGGGGGGTCAGCCTGTCACTGCTCAGACCATGACTGCATCAAAGTGGTCTACATGGTTGTCGCCCCAGAAGGCAGACACTTCTAAAGATGATGCAAAAGAAAGCCTGCTAAAGAAAAGCAGACTAAGGACATGGATTACTGGAACCATGTGCTGTGGTCTGATGAGATCAAGATAAACTTACGTGGTTCAGATGGTGTCAAGCGTGTGTGGCGGCAACCAGGTGAGGAGTACAAAGACAAGTGTGTCTTGTCTATAATCAAGCATGGTGGTGGGAGTGTCATGGTCTGGGGCTGTATAAGTGCTGCCGGCACTGGGGAGCTACATTTTATTGAGGGAACCATGAATGCCAACATGTACTGGGACATACTGAAGCAGAGCATGATCCCCCTCCCTTCAGGCACTGGGCCACAGGGCAGTATTCCAACGTGATAATGACCCCAAACACACCTCCAAGATGACCAGTGCCTTGCTAAAGAAGCTGAGAGTAAGGGTGATGGACTGGCCAAGCATATCTCCAGATCTAAACCCTATTGAGCATCTATGGTGCATCCTCAAATAGAAGGTGGATGAGCGCAAGGTCTCTAACATCCACCAGCTCCCTGAAGTTGTCACGAAGATGTGGAAGAGGACACCTGTGGCAACCTGTGAAGCTCTGGTGAACTCCATGCTCCAGAGGGTTAAGGCAGTGCTGGAAAATAATGGTGGCCACACAAAACATTGACACTTTCTTTGAAAGACAAAAGAGAGTCATTCATAACCCAGGGCAATGTTGAGGCTTAAAAAGCAAAGAGTGGCAAACAACCAGAACAGGGTCATGATCTGACCACGGAGCAGCTAAAATAGAGGTGGACACAATTAAGGGGAGATGTTTCCTTAACACAAACATGTGATTAATCCTGGAGTTTGAATCATAAGGATGAGAGTATAGTCCTTACCCAGGGGATGGAGCTCTCTCCAGACATCCACCAGGTCATGACATGGTCAATAACCATCAGGAGAAGGGGCTTTGTGTTTTCAAAGGATAGTTATCAAGAGCAGGGTTCATCATCAGGGCCTTTTTTAAAAGAAAAAAATATATAAGTCAGCAGCTACAATTACTGTAGCTGCTGACTTTTACTATATGGACACTTACCTTTCCAGGGAGCCCACCATATTGGCACCCCAGCCGATCTTTGGATCAACTGTTGGGATTAGCCATTCCAGGTAAGGGAACCCAGCAATGTAGCCTTTCGACTTCATGCCTGGTTCCCTACTGTGCATGTGCAAAGCTGTGCTTTCTGATTTGCAAGCGGAGGAAGGAGGAGGGGGCCGAGATTCCAGGAGATCGGACCTGTCAAAGAATCCCCCTCCATCCCCCCCCCCCCTGAAAGGTGCTGAATGTGTCACTGGAGGGGGGGGAGGAAGCAATTAAGCAGAAGTTGCACTTTGGTGGAACTCCGCTTTAAGTTTGGGGTGGTCAAAATGGAGCATTCACTTGTTACTGATTATTTGTTATTTGAGTTGTCTTTGTTCATAGTATGCATCATTTGAAAGAAAAAGAGAACAGTGTGCAATTAAACCACCTCACAATGTATTGCTCACATTTACTACACCCCCCTATCCCCATAGATAAAATGTAAGTTAGGCCAAATTATCCCTGATCAAAATGTCCCACTGCTGATCAATTTTACTTTCTTGTAGTAAGAGCCCATCCTGTGCTTTTTGTCTGTAGTACATTTGGGCCTAGCCTTGCTCATTAAAATTATTCTGCTGACCTTATGCCCTGTACACACGGTTGGAAATTCCGAGGGAAAAGGTCCAATCGGATTATATTGTCGGAAAATCCAATTGTGCGTGGGCTCTATCAGACTTTTTCCGACGGAAAAAATTTGAGAGCAGGACCTCAAATTTTCCGACAACAAAATCCAATCTGACTTTTTCCAATCGTTTGTAGAGAATTTCGATCGGACAAATTGCCATGCATGCTCAGATCAAATTACGTGACCAAACCTATTGGCTACTAGCCGCAACGTAGTCCCGTCGCAACAAACGAATGTCATCATGTTCCGAACTATCAGATGTCTGACCGTGTATATGCAACACCAGTTTTGGACAAAATCCGTCTGAAAAAATCTGATGGATTTTGTTGTCGAAATGTCCGACCGTGTGTACGGGGGCTTAGACTGCTGTGTCATCTGTGATCTCCTAATATTGTAATAAAACACTTGCCTGTACTCTTTAAGGTTGATTTACTAAAGGCAAATAGGCTGTTACTTTGCAAGGAAATTTTCCCCAGAGCCTAATGAATGCAATTTTTTTTTTGCAAAGTGAAATTCACCACATTCACTAAGCTCTGTGGCAAATTCCCTTGCGCAGTGCAACCTCCCTTGCAAAGTGAATAACTCATTTGCTTTAGTAAATCAGTCCCAAAGAGTACAGGAAGGTGTTTTACTACAATATTTGCAGATTGCCAATGACACAGCAGTGTAAGAGTGGTCAGCAGTGGTAAATCAACCCCTTTGTCTCTAGTGAGTCGGTTTTACACTGCTGTGTCCTCTGCAGTATCTTAATTCTTGTAATAATCTCGAGTCAGTGTGGTTTGTCTCTAGTAAACTCGGGTCTAGCCATGCTATACAATTGTCCTGCTGATGGCCAAATTTATGCTGCGGTAGTATCTGTGTGTGTTTTTTTTTAAATTCTTGTAGTAAAACACCCGGTTACAGTAAATTGTTTTTCTTTAGTACATTTTGACCCTCGCTACAAATGTTCTGCTGCTGGCCAATTATATACTGTGTAACATCTGCAATTAATTCTTAATAAGAACTTGACAGAAATTGGGTAGTTTTGCATTAGTGAGAACAGAGAGAGCCACACTGAACTAACTACTGGTCAATTTCTGTCTGCTGATCAAAGCAGGTCTACTGTGTTTGATGAAAAAAGCATATGTAACTGTTAACGCTACCTTATTAAAGCAGTTTTTTTCAAACTGAAATGATTAAGATTGGGGTCCTGCTGCTGTATGTAAGCCAAGCTAATTGTACATGAAAAAAACTCCATAGCAAAATATGCTCTGCCAGCATACACTGTCACTGAGACTCTGTGCAAATTGTACTGTTCCCTAATACCACATAGAGCTTTAAGGAATCGCCAAGCATAATATTTAAAGATTTGTGTATTTTAAACGTTACCCTCAAAGTCACATGAAAGACCCTCTCTTGGCTGTAGAGTATTTTTTTTCTTGATTGGCACGTCTCTCATGACAGTGCCTAGCTTCTAAAAAAAGGTAACTTGCGCGGGACTTTTTCTTGCTGTTCTGATAAAGCAGAAAAACCCTGTAGTAAGATATAGAATATATATATAGGATATAGAATATACAGGTAAGGTGGGCTGAAAGAAATCAATAAACCCTCCACTAGACCAGTGTATAGCACAGTAGAGCCTTCTATCACAAATTCTCATACCAGGGACATTATTCCTGATTTTGAAATTGTGTGCAGACTCATGTAAGTCATTCATTTATGCATTTTGGTAAACTTTGCATATATAAAGTGCACAGTATAGCAATACAGCATAATATCATAGAGCCATTTATTCCAAACAGTTGTTTGGTCATCATCAAAACTGTGCATATCCATATCTTCTATGGATCAGAGACTAAAGTAACTAGTTTGGTTATAGTTAGATGGGCCAAAAGCAACCAAAAATGGCTTCTACGTGCCTGAAAATGCATAGACAAATCACTCCTCCTGTCCACCACAATGGATCAACTTTACTCTCCAATGGTAATCCCACAGTCTCCAGACTGCTCCTCTGTGTGGGTAATCAGCGTTTGAGTTGCCGACAGACAAAAAAACTTTCCCTCACTTTCATCATCTATTCATTTCCTGTAGTTATAATGTAGTTCCAATGAGAGACCTACATGCGTTTAGAGGGGAGGAGTCTGAAGCATCGTGAGTGTAGATCTGCGGTGAATGAATTGATGATTTGAGACAAGCTGTTTTAACATTTTTATCGTGTACGTGGATTTTTTGGGGGGCTTGTGTTTGTTGTTTCATATGGAAGTAAAAGCGGGATTGAGCACTAATGAGAAAGTGATGGAAGGATTTTGTCTGTTGGCAATTAAAACGCTGATTACCCACACAGAGGAGCAGTCTGGAGACTGTATGATTACCATTGGAGAGTAAAGTTGATCCATTCTGGTGGACAGGAGGAGTGATTTGCCTATGCTTTTACATTCATCTTTGAGGTGAGCAGGCACTTTAGCTGGTGGAGGTGTGCACTGGATATTGGTCCTTTTGAGGACTAACACACACAGCGTGATTGCTTTAGAAGCATCGACACAGATGAACTGTTGTGTTTGGACTTGTTTTTTTTTATAATTATTTGATATTTTCATGTTTTTACATTTTTCGATTATGAAATGTTCAGTATAAATTTTGTATGCACATTTTTTAATGAGGCACAGCGCTGCACTATTTAGAAAACAATATTGAATTTGGCGTGGTGTATCACTGTAATGCCGCGTACACATGATTGAAATTCGAACCAGCAAAAGACCAAAGGGAGAGCTTTTGGTCGTAAAATGTGATTGTGTGTACGCTCCATCTGACTTTTGCTGGCTGAAGTTCGGCTAGCAAAAGATTGAGAGCATGTTCTCAATTTTTCGGTCAGAAAAAGTTCCTATCCGAAAATGCATTTGTGTGAATGGAATTCCAATGTGCAGAAAACTCACGTATGCTCAGATTCAACTAGGAGATGGAAGCTATTGGCTACTGGCCATTGAACTTCCCTTTTCTAGTCCCGTGATACGTGTTGTACGTCACCTCATTCTTGATGGTCGGAATTTGGTGTGACCGTGTGTATATAAGACAGCTTGAGCGAAATCCCATTGGAATTCCTTTGGGAAAACCATCAGAGCTTTTTTCGACCAAAATTCCAATCATGTGTACGCGGCATGAGTGTTCAGCAGCTGTGCAGTCACATATATTGGGAATTTTACACATTTACCCTGTTATAGGAGGAAGTTATTTCTTAATTTTGCCACTGATTGTTTTCTTCACAATGGATACCACAATAAATTATTTATTCATCATTTCTGGATAGTGATCTCCTTTCAAAAATGCTAGCTACCTGGTTTAAATTCTGAATTACTGACCTGAAACAAGTAATTGAATAAAGCCAGCCATAGATGGATCATATCTCGGCTGGTTCAGCAGGAGCCAGTCCAGATTCGATCCATCTGTGGGTAGGCTGGTTTTACTGAAGTCCATCCAATGACCTACTTCAGTACAATCAGTTTGTCTGATTTTTTTTGCATGTGATTACTCCTGGTAGGTAAAGCCACCAGCAGTATTCATTGTGTTCTGCCAGCAGGGAAGGTTCCAACCCGTGGTTGCTGGATAGAAAATCACATAATCTATGGCTTGCCTAAGTGTGAAGTGCTATCTGAATACTTGCTCCAGGTCAGTGACCTGATCATTTTTAAGCCATTAAATCAGCACGATAGGTAGCTCTATTTTCAGAAACCTCAACAATAGTCACCTACATACCTACATATTTCTCTCCTTTGTGATAAACTTATTTAATCACACTATTAGGTTTTTTTTAATGATTGCATTCACTGTTTGTTTATAGTTTTCCTAATTTATCACCCATTTTTCCTTCCTAATATTGTATTGACTTATAATTATTTTTGTAGCTGGCTTTAATACTGAGAAATGTTTATATTTAGAGTATAATGAAGTCTTATAATTGTTAAAAACTTTTCATGAATATACATGCATCACAAATTAAGACAGATTTATTCAAATTTAGTTTTTACTACTGGTCACATTTTCAATTGGTATTCATACTATGAAGTTGATTTATTAAAAAGATTTGCTGCACCAGTGTCATGAGCATTTACACAGGTATTAAGAATAATCCCAGTAACTTTGCCTAATTAATTTATTTCCTAGGATCATCAGCTCTATCTGGTGGCCATAATGCAGTGTTTTCCTGCAATACCTCAATCAGAAAAATACGACATTACGGGCACTAGATGGAGCTGATGATCACAGAAAATATCACAAGAATTATTTGTGGCTGCTGTGCGAACGCTTGAGACATATTTTTAAAAGTGGACCCATTAGTGTTAGCAGAGGTTTTATTTTTGTATTTAATAATTTAACGCACTTTCAATATACTATTTTATTTGCTCTTAAATCTTTTAAATCACTGTATTTATAGAATGTATGGAAGACCTGCTTTGGGAATAAAAGTAATCTCCATTGTGTGTCAGGAGGATTCATCTGGAGTTCATTTTTAAGTGTTTTTAAAAATATCATTTGGAAAATGTTATGATGAATCATGTACGAATTAAAATTGCCCCTGGGATAACTGTTATTTTGGTTTATTTGTTCGAAATGATGGTATTATGTCCTAAGAGGGCAATTTTCTTGTCTATCCTTTAAGCAGCAGATGTCATCTCTAAAACGCTATAATATATTATCACCAAACAGGTCAAAAGCAGAGAATTTTCAGTGTTGAAAGTTATCAAAACTCCCCTACTTCCATCTTTCGCCTCTTAAAATGATCATTTTGGCTTAAGTATTTATTTGCTCAGGCAGCCTTCAGTTTAGTGTGTACTGGGGAAATACACATTAACGAAAGCCACAACATTTTATTCAGTGTTTCAAAATTTGTTACGTTGCCTGGAAAATATTTGTTTCTCAAAATGCAAACAGAATAAATAACCCATGTATTTTATAATAAAATGTGAATCATGAACATAGCCACCCACTCTGACGCAGGAAACACTGTCTTTCTTATGTTGCTTTGGACAACATGGTGATGATTTCTTTGTGGCTCGTTGACAGTTGGACCATGTATTTATTTTGTTGCAAGCCAAAATCATGACTCATATCATCATCTGCTACCTTACTTAGTAGCAAAGTGGCTTCTAATGCACTACTAACCATCCGTGGAATCAGAGGAATTAGGGTGAGTGCATTTTATGCTGACATATCAGTCACAAGACCTGTACATTTGCTACAAAGTTTCACATCTAAGAAAACATAGTTGTATAATGAAAAGATGTATTGATGCTAAGACTATTCAAGCATGCATATCATTTTATGAAGTATAATTTATGCTTCTGTTTACATGCAAATAACTTACAATTTGAAGAGGAACTTTATTCTTGAGTCCATTTCTAGTAAGCACAAATATATTATTTATGCAATACAACATTTTATCCAAGGTTAGTTCAGCATTGACTAGGAAAGTGGTAACAGCAGAAAATAACATTCATTTTCGAAATAATCATAATCATCATAATACTTTTTTTTAGTAAAATTACAAGATTAACTTAACCTAGAACTAAAGGCAAAATCTTTTTTTTTTTTTTCATTTTAAATAAAGTAAGGGAGGATTATAACCCCTGTCTGTGTTTTTTTTGCCATCTGTGTTCCATCCCTTCACTTCCTGTCCCATAGCCTAAACAGGAAGTAGGGGAAATCCCTCCAAAATCAGGGAAACCTTGGTTGTCCATAGTGATGCAAGCACCATGGTCCCCATTGGAAGATTTCCGCTCTATTCCTGTTGTGGTAACCACTCAAAATATGTGATTTTATTAACAGGACAGATAGAGAGGGTGAATCCTGAACTATCCTTTCAGCCCAATGTCCAACCACTGTTCAAATCTTGCTGCCTCAACCTCCACAACATCTCCAAAATACGTCCCTTTCTAACCAACGACACCACAAAGCTTTTAATTCACTCCCTGGTCATCTTCCGCCTCAACTGTGCAAGTGTGCACAGTCTATTGTCCTTTAGCAAATAAGCCCCATAATGAGCTAGTATGCATTGCATACTAGCTCATTATGAAATACTTAACTTACCCTGTGATGCCCTGCAGAGCCGCCTGCACTCCGCTCTGATGGCCGACGGAGTTACTTCTGGTTCCACAGGCCAGGCGCTGTGATTCGTGGGTGCTGCCAGTCACGGCATGGGTACTAAAGAGATGGCATGAGCGGGCAGTTTCTTCAGTGCACATGCACCGATGACGTCGGCAGCAGCGCATATAGTGACTATCTCCTAAACTGTGCAAGTTTAGGAGATATTTACAGTACCTACAGGTAAGCCTTATAGGCTTACCTGTAGGTACAATTAGTGTAACAGAGTTTACAACCACTTTAATATTTTAATGTAATTTCAAAAGTTGTTTTACATTTTTTTAACTCTGCGCCTTATATTAATAAAACTCGTTGTGATCCTACCATGGAGGTCCTTGTTCAGGAACTTCCTATTATAGGGTGACATTTGCCTCCTCTTGTGTTCTGTGTTATCACCCTGTCACGTTTGCTCCATGCATTTTACAACAATAGTCCACCAGTATTGCCAACAAGTGATGGCACATGAATTGCTTAGGATATTAGTAACAAAGATCAAGAAGTGTCCAATGTGCCATGGTGACCTGTATGGTTGATTACTGTATCTGGTGAATGTATTGTAAGTTGGTGTACAGGATTCAAAGTATCATATGAAATTGTGATGACATTGTTCTGTATTAGGATCAGGGGCAGACTGACAACACTCAGGGCCCCTGGACCAAATAAAGCAAGGGCCCCCTGCCAGGTCCAGACCATGGCCCACCCCTGATGATCCCACCCCTACATTTTGCACAAAGTACAACTTCTGCCTTTTTTTTAATGGGACCTGGAGGGGGAGTGTTTATTAGACAGTCTGTTAGAAAAAAAAATCCCTCCAGACCCCATTAGAATCTACAACAGCGTCTAATGGGACCTAGCAGTGTCCATTAGAGAGTCTCTGTTAGAGAGAGATCCCCCTCCAGGACTCATTAGAGACTATAAACGAGTATAATGGGAGCTGGAGGGAGGCCTCTTTCTAACAGAGTGTACAGTGAACACCTTCATTCACTCTGGTCACTATGCTCTCTGGACAGCTCCTGCATCCTCTGTGGCTGGCTGGCTGGCACCCTGGCCCTGCTGTGAGTGTCTGGCTCCTGTGGGTGGCTGTCTGGCTCCTGTGCATAGCTGGCTGGCTTCCTGGTGTGGGTGGGTCACCGTGATGACTGGCTAACACCCTTGCCCTGCTGTGGGTGGGTCACTGTGGCTGGCTGGCTTCTATGGGTGGCTGGCTGGCACCCAGGCCCTGCTCTGGGTGGGTCACTGTGACTGTCTGGCTCCTGTGGGTGGCTGGCTGGCATAGTTTTCCAAAACTCTTTTTAGTTTTGTGAGTGCATAGTAGCATCTTTACATGTTTCTTCAACAGCAGTTATGCATTGCATGGCCCTACTCCGCAGATCAGTTATCAATCATTTATATACACCAATTTGTAAGTATTTTTACCAAAGATATGTAGCATTATACATTTTGGCCAAAATTTATGAAGAAAAAATACAAATTTGCTAAATTTTATAACAGAAACAAAGAAAATTTCATTTTTTACAGAATTTTCGGTCTTTTTTCTTTTATAGCGCAAAAAAAAAAAAAACAGCAGTGATTAAATACCACCAAAAGAAAACTATTTGTGTGAAGAAATTTCATATAGGTACAGTGTTGCATGACTGAGTAATTGTCATTCAGAGTGTGAGAGCACCAAAAGCTGAAAATTGGTCTGGTTAGGAAGGGGGTTTAAGTGCCCAGTGTTAACCACTTTTAGACCGGACCATTTTGCTGGCTTAAGACAAGACCACTTTTTGAGATTCGCTTTAACTGACAATTGCCCGGTCGTGCGTCGTGGCTCCCAAACAAAATTGACGTCTTTTTTCCCCCCCACAAATAGACCTTTTTTTGGTGGTATTTGATCACCCCTGCGGTTTTAATTTTTTGCGCTATAAACAAAAAAAGAGTGACAATTTTGAAGAAAACACATTTTTTTTACTTTTGTTATAATAAATATCCCCCAAAAATATATTTAAAATATTTTTTTCCTCCGTTTAGACCGATACACATTCTTCTACATATTTTTGGTAAAAAAAATCGCAATAAGCGATTATTGATTGGTTTGCGCAAAATTTATAGCGTTTACAAAATAGGGGATAGTTTTATGGCATTTTTATTAATAATTTTTTTTTTACTAGTAATGGCGGCAATCAGCGATTTGTATTGTGACTGTGACATTATGGCGGACACATCGGACATTTTTTACACATTTTTGGGACCACTGTCATTTATACAGCAGTCAGTGCTATACAAATGCACTGATTCCTGTGTAAATGACACTGGCAGTGAAGGGGTTTACCAGGGGGTGGCAGTGTAGGGGTTAAGTGTGTCCTAGGGGCGTGTTACTAACTGTGGGGGCGTGGCTGTGTGTTAGTGAACACTGATCTCTGCTCCAATCACAGGGAGCAGAGATCAGTGTCACTTGTTGCCGGGCAGAATGGGGAGATGCTGTTTACTTCCGCATTTCCCCGATCAGCCTTCCCGTGAGACGATCACGGGTATCCCCGCGGCGATCGAGTCCGCGGGACCCGCGACCAGACTCACGGGGCTCCCGACCGGCACGCGCGTGCGCCACCGGTGGCGTGCACACAATGGCACGGCGGCAATTTCAAATGGGCGTACCTTACGCCAATTTGCCTGCCCGTGCCATTCTGCTGACGTACATCGTTGTGCGCCGGTTGGGAAGTGGTTAAGCTTTTTAGTTTTTTGGTTGAATAATGATTTGATTTGGTATATTTTCTATATTTTTGGATGCATAGGATGCACTTTTTGGTTAATTTCTATTGGCAGATAGCATGTCTAATTTTATTTGTTTCTTTTTTTAATGCACAATAAAAAAATGTGGAGAATAATACTTGGCTATGTGTTTTACTTCAAATGACAGTTTGGGAGTAGACAGTTACATTAAAAAAATACAATGTAAAATTGACAAGGGACACCAACATAGTTGTATCTTTGATCTTAAAAATTATGGGATAATAGTGTTGTGGTAACTTGCCAAAGGAAAAAAAAGAATAATAATATTATTCTTGATATCATTAGAAAATCCTTTTAAAATATGTTTGCCATAACTCCATCAGTATCACCAGCAAAGCAGCTTCATTATTATCCCATTAAATAAAGAAGAGAATATGCACTGCATTTCAAGATTTCATAATTTGGCATGTCACGAATGTTAATTCTCCATTACGAACGCTAGTTTACAAGAACGACTGCTTCTGGCTTGTCCTTGCTTCCGAGCATGCGTGATTGTACTTTGGACTTTTGTCCAACGGACTTGTGTACAAACAATAGCAAAATTCGACAACAGACATATTTGTCCGCGGAAAATTTTAAAACCTGCCATCCAACATTTGTCCGCAGAAAATCCGACAATTGTCCGATGGAGTGTACAAGCGGTTGATTTTCTGCCAACAGCCTGTAATCACACATTTCCCGTCTGAAAAACTGATCGTGTGGGCATTGTCCTATTGTGTACTCATTTTGGAAAAAAGTCTTTCTGATTATCTTGAAACTATTCGATTGTTCTATTTCACCAGACCCAATGCTAGCTCTCCTTAATCTAAAACCGGATTCTCTCACACAGAACCAATTCAATCTATTCCTCACGTTTCTGATAGCCGCAAAACAGACAGTAGCCAATGCATGGAAAACATCTGTTGGGAATATTTCAGAAACCAAAACTAGAATGAACCAATCTTTCATACATGCCAAAATGGACGCTTTAGATAAGAATCGTCTGACAAAATTCAATAACATATGGAGACCATGGATTAGATATTATATGTCAGATAATTTTGATAATCGAATGCTCTTGTCATGGTAATTTATATATATATATATTTTTTTTTTTTCTCTCTCTCTCTTTCTGGTACGATATTTAGCTATATAAACTATAATTTATCCCTGGAGTTAAATAATTATCTCTCCCCCTCCTTTCTGTCCCTATTTCCTTTTACCATTTTCTCTTCCATACTTCTTCAAAAAACCTTTAATTATACTACAGTATTTATTATCTATATAGAAGTATACCTAAGGTCAGGACTTCGTTTTGCTCAAATATGTAAAATTGATATATTTCTGTCTCTTCTAGTTTATTAGGCCCCTTTCACACATGCGGATGATATGTCCGTATTTCATCCATCCGTTTGCGGATGAAATATGGGCATACATTCATCCCTATGGGATAGCGGGTGTCTGCGGATGAACACGATTTCCTCCGCCTCCGCAACAGTCCGATTCTGCAGACGGAGGAAAATCCTATTTTTCTATCCGTCTGCAGAGCGGATCGGATGAACACGGACATGTGGTCCATGCTCATCCGATCCCCATAGAGGAGAGCAGAGACCTGACAGGGCGGTCCCCGCACAGTGTGCGGAGACCGCCCTGTCCGCAGCCGGCTCAGCGGATACAACGGAGCGATCCCTGCTGAGCGAGCGGATCATCACGGGGCGGATCATTACTGATCCGCCCCGTGTGAAAGAGGCCTTGAGGAGGCCTTGAGCTCCTGACGTTTCAGATATAAACAACTTTATACTCTAGTCTTCTCTAGATTATATAATAACCACACCTTTTTTTTTGGAGTGTTTATTATTCCTCCTTGGTATTTTATTCCTTTTTACTTAGATATCTGTAGTTATAATTTGCATTCATCTCCATAGGTTGTAAATGATGGAGCACCCCTCTCTTGTTTTAGTGTGTTTATTTTTATTTATTTGCATATTTATTTATGTATTTACTTATTTTTTATATAAAATTTATACTTTAATGTTATATTTTAATATTTTTGTTTTGTCAATTATTCTGTATTTGTTGTTATTTATTATTTCTAAAACAAATAAATCTTTTGAACGAGAAAAAAAATAAAAAAGAAAAGAAAAACTGATCGTGTGTACGCGGCTTTAATGTGCTAAAAGTAAAGGTAAGTTTTCCACAGTATCAGAAATCTTCCACCATGGACTGCCACCAAAGAGTATCATCCACGTGCCCAATTGGGTGTCTCCTCACCTGATGCAATGGACTAATCAAGGTGGTCAAAAGTGCGTTAAGCACAGGCAAGCAACAGGCGAGCAGCACCGAGGTTACATCTCTATATTCTGCAGTTCATGCATAAAAAGCCTCAAAAATACTGTATATATATGCAAGATCCAATAGTATATGATTGCCACTGACTTTTTAATAAAAATATAAAAAGGAGTAACGCTCACAATGCGCAGAGACACGAGTGTCTATTCACACCATGCATATACACAGTGTAGATCTGTCAGCTCAGCAAGATGACGCTTGGCCCCAAACAGCATGATGTTGTCACACAGGTGCCACCTGTCTCATGTGTATTGCCCCATCAGGGCTTTCTCCATGTTTGAGAAATATAAATTTCCTGAGAAAATGTTTTTTTTGTGTGTTCTGATGTGAGGACATAGGAGCATTGCATGTCCATGTTACCTATTTATAATGTACACATGTGGTTTCATTTAGTAAATGCCTTACTAATATTGTATTCAAAATAATAAAAAGAGGAAATGCCTAGAGCTGGTAAGATGGTATTCCCTTTTTAAAATTCTGAGAATTATCTGATGAATAACAATATTTAAATGTATAAAGCATGGCTGTGCATAAAAATATCTTCTCATCATGAATCATACCTTATATAACTGTTCACAACTGCTCACAGTAGAGTTCCAATATGTTTCATCTGCCTGCTATAAGTAGGTCTTTTAGTATAATGCTGGCATGTTACATACTTAGAGCTTCTATGTGCCTGAACTTCCAAGGATAGCCCTTGTTTTTAACACTTGAAATGCTATCATTCTCTAATTTTTGCATTTTAGCTCTTTATGATCAGATTACTGACACTCGCTGTAAATGTATTTGCTGTCATATATATGGACTATATGCACTACACAATACACTACAATATTTCTTTCAGTTTTTTTTTCAATCCAAATCTGTATATTGCTGATTAATATGGCAAATTTCGCATTGTGTTGAAAAACAAATAATGAGCGATCTGCAGACCACTGTGGAGTGCATTTTAGAGGGGCATCAAGGGCTGCTGCATGTCAGAACAAGCCCTAACATACGCAACCCTTGTTTTGTCCCAGGCAAAGGCATATTATGCCCAAGGTGGGGAAAAATGTTTGCCCAGTTCTAAACAGTTTATACTGCTATAAAGATCTGTCACTGCCACCAATTTATCCCATGAAACACCACAACCTAAGCCACAGGTAAACTTCATCCAAGACTCTTCCTTAGAATAATGGGGACTGTTTGCCATTAAATGTAATATATATATATATATATATATATATATATATATATATATATATATATATATATATATATATACATATATATATATAGTGAGGGAAAAAAATATTTGAAAAGTATGAAAATGAATCAAAAGACAGGAAGGGAAGTTAGGGATTTTAGCGGTGCTAATTAACAAATATAATTAATTAAAGTACAAAATTTGTAATACAAAAATTTATTAAGTTTGAAGTTAAAATCAGTAGCAAATTCTGCTTAAAAAATACAGGATAATACAATACAGTGGTTGTTTTTGTTAAACACACATAGTCCCGACATGTTTCGCATTAGGTTGCTTCTTCAGGGGATGTGTGAATGTTTGAACAGTATCTAAACCAAAAATACAAAATAATGTAGTAATGAAATATATCACAAAAGTCATAAGTGCAGACATAAGAAAAAAAAAATAAAAAAAAAAAATTAAGAAAAAACACACATATCACACCCACCTTCAACCACTACGTAGATGGTAAAGTAGGGGAATTGTCCACCTCAGGGGTTACCCGCAGCAGCGCTGAATCGCAGGGGGCTAAAAAACCAGCCCAGGATAGCTAGTAAGAAGAAAGTGTACAATGAAAGTAGAATTTTTGGATTTTGGGGTAATTAAAAGTTCTTTAGTAAATGACTAATTATAGAGGTTGCTAAAATAAATCAACATAAAGGGGTAAAAACCCTCTGAAGTACAAAAATTGAGAAAAATAATACAAAGGTATTTTAATTTCAGATATATTACTTACATGAGTTAGATAGTTGCAAAAATAAGGGCGCACGTATTGAAAATTGAGCACTTAAGGAGACACACCTGCACGAAAGTACCGACTGGGCGGCCAATTGAAAGGAAAACAGAAACGAACGTTAGAATAAATGGGTAGATAGGATACAGATATATCTACATAGGGGTGCTTGCATAGACATCTAAGTGTTATAAAAACACAGACATTCAGGCATAGGAACACACACTGGGAGTTAAACAATGACATCCCAGAGCATAGAATTCTAAGCTAGAGAGTCAATGCGGAAATAATAGAAAAACAACATGGCAATAGCCCAGGTGTGGAAGGTCAAAAATCAATAAGAAGAAAGATCAGGTTCAAAAAATGGGAAAGATCGGCTATAGTAGGAGTAGAGAAATATAGCAGTCAACTTACTAAGAAATACGAAGTCTGAGAGATCAGGCGTCACCCTTGGCTGCAGCTAGCAAGGAATGACGGTGTCACGCTGGCTTTTTATAAGCCTCGCCATCAAGCCGACGTTTTACGTAGTCGGCCTGATGCGGACAAAACGAGAGCTATTGCGCATGCTCACCAGTGGGACGAGACTGAGTAGGCCTACAAGTCCCATAATGCCTCAAGCCGGTGGGCGGGGGAGAGAGGGGAACGAACGATGCCTTGATCGCCACCCTCCGTAGGGGGCGACGGCATACACGAACGTGACCACCAATCCAGCCGCCCGATCGGGCATAGAGAGGCAGAAACGATGGAAAAAGCAGGTTGGAAAGGTGAATATGTGAGGGTTTTTCTCCCCCCCCTCCTTTCCCCCCCCCTTTTTTTTTTTTCTTGTATTATTGTGTAATTTGCAATTCACCTCTCAGAGGGGCGGTCAACAGAACTAAAGGACCAGGAAAAAAGAAAAAAAAAATTGAGATATATATATATATATATATATATATATATTTCACAAAAACGGTTTAAAGCTTAAGTTCTCATTAAAGCCAGGTGGAGTTGTAGCCCTTAAATTAAAAATCCATTCAGCTTCATGCTGAAGTAGAATATTGTCCACACTGCCCCCTCTCAAATCAAGAGGAATGTGTTCAAGTGCGGAGAAAGTGATAAATTTGGGATTATTTTTATTTTATTTTTTTTCTTGTATTATTGTGTAATTTGCAATATGTATGTATTGATTTGTTTGTAACTAACTGTGATAATAATTATAGTAATACATTATTGTAATATCTATATGTTATGTGCTCACGGTATTATGATGTGCAGCTTCAGAGAAAAAATCCCTCTCTTTATTACTAATTATTTATTTTTATTTTTTGTTGTTTTTAATTTATTATTATTTTTTCACCTTCTATCTTAGTTTTTATTTTATTATGATTTTTTCCTTTCTTCTCCTTTTTTTTTTTTTTTTCCTTTTCTTTTCCCACCACAACCGTCCACCTCTTTGGTTTCCCCATTAGTGCTGTTCGCACGGACGCCCGGGGGCATAGGCGCCTTGTGTGCCGCTGCCCCTTTTCAGCGCTGCGACGCTCCCCTCCGATCGGTCGGAAGGACTGGCCATTCTTTGGTCACTCCTTTCCGACCTGCTTTTTCCATCGTTTCTGCCTCTCTATGCCCGATCGGGCGGCTGGATTGGTGGTCACGTTCGTGTATGCCGTCGCCCCCTACGGAGGGTGGCGATCAAGGCATCGTTCGTTCCCCTCTCTCCCCCTAAGATAGAAGGTGAAAAAATAATAATAAATTAAAAACAACAAAAAATAAAAATAAATAATTAGTAATAAAGAGAGGGATTTTTTCTCTGAAGCTGCACATCATAATACCGTGAGCACATAACATATAGATATTACAATAATGTATTACTATAATTATTATCACAGTTAGTTACAAACAAATCAATACATACATATTGCAAATTACACAATAATACAAGAAAAAAAATAAAATAAAAATAATCCCAAATTTATCACTTTCTCCGCACTTGAACACATTCCTCTTGATTTGAGAGGGGGCAGTGTGGACAATATTCTACTTCAGCATGAAGCTGAATGGATTTTTAATTTAAGGGCTACAACTCCACCTGGCTTTAATGAGAACTTAAGCTTTAAACCGTTTTTGTGAAATATATATATATATATATATATATATATATATATATATATATATATATATATCTCAATTTTTTTTTTCTTTTTTCCTGGTCCTTTAGTTCTGTTGACCGCCCCTCTGAGAGGTGAATTGCAAATTACACAATAATACAAGAAAAAAAAAAAAGGGGGGGGGAAAGGAGGGGGGGGGGGAGAAAAACCCTCACATATTCACCTTTCCAACCTGCTTTTTCCATCGTTTCTGCCTCTCTATGCCCGATCGGGCGGCTGGATTGGTGGTCACGTTCGTGTATGCCGTCGCCCCCTACGGAGGGTGGCGATCAAGGCATCGTTCGTTCCCCTCTCTCCCCCGCCCACCGGCTTGAGGCATTATGGGACTTGTAGGCCTACTCAGTCTCGTCCCACTGGTGAGCATGCGCAATAGCGCTCCTTTTGTCCGCATCAGGCCGACTACGTAAAACGTCGGCTTGATGGCGAGGCTTATAAAAAGCCAGCGTGACACCGTCATTCCTTGCTAGCTGCAGCCAAGGGTGACGCCTGATCTCTCAGACTTCGTATTTCTTAGTAAGTTGACTGCTATATTTCTCTACTCCTACTATAGCCGATCTTTCCCATTTTTTGAACCTGATCTTTCTTCTTATTGATTTTTGACCTTCCACACCTGGGCTATTGCCATGTTGTTTTTCTATTATTTCCGCATTGACTCTCTAGCTTAGAATTCTATGCTCTGGGATGTCATTGTTTAACTCCCAGTGTGTGTTCCTATGCCTGAATGTCTGTGTTTTTATAACACTTAGATGTCTATGCATGCACCCCTATGTAGATATATCTGTATCCTATCTACCCATTTATTCTAACGTTCGTTTCTGTTTTCCTTTCAATTGGCCGCCCAGTCGGTACTTTCGTGCAGGTGTGTCTCCTTAAGTGCTCAATTTTCAATACGTGCGCCCTTATTTTTGCAACTATCTAACTCATGTAAGTAATATATCTAAAATTAAAATACCTTTGTATTATTTTTCTCAATTTTTGTACTTCAGAGGGTTTTTTACCCCTTTAGGTTGATTAATTTTAGCAACCTCTATACTTAGTCATTTACCAAAGAACTTTTAATTACCCCAAAATCCAAAAATTCTACTTTCATTGTACACTTTCTTCTTACTAGCTATCCTGGGCTGTTTTTTTAGCCCCCTGCGATTCAGCGCTGCTGCGGGTAACCCCTGAGGTGGACAATTCCCCTACTTTACCATCTACGTAGTGGTTGAAGGTGGGTGTGATATGTGTGTTTTTTCTTAATTTTTTTTTTTTCTTTTTTTCTCTTATGTCTGCACTTATGACTTTTGTGATATATTTCATTACTACATTATTTTGTATTTTTGGTTTAGATACTGTTCAAACATTCACACATCCCCTGAAGAAGCAACCTAATGCGAAACATGTCGGGACTATGTGTGTTTAACAAAAACAACCACTGTATTGTATTATCCTGTATTTTTTAAGCAGAATTTGCTACTGATTTTAACTTCAAACTTAATAAATTTTTGTATTACAAATTTTGTACTTTAATTAATTATATTTGTTAATTAGCACCGCTAAAATCCCTAACTTCCCTTCCTGTCTTTTGATTCATTTTCAAACTTTCAGGGATGTGGTGCCATATTTGTTAGGTGTTGTGTGACGCTGAACCATTAAAATTATTCCATTTGAAAAGTATATTTCCCCTGATGATTTTATATGTTTGCCCACTGACAAAGAAATAATCAGTCTATAATTTTAATGGTGGGTTTATTTTAACGGTGAGAAACGATGGTCTTGAAACCCTATTCCAGCCTTGTGTAGGTTTACAATCTTGACCTTGACATCTTTGGACAGCTCTTTTGTCTTGGCCATGATGGAGAGATTGGAATCTGATTGATTGCTTCTGTGGACAGGTGTCTTCTATACAGGTAATGAGCTGAGATTAGGAGTACTCTCCTAAAGTCAGTGCCCCTATTCTCAACTTGTTACCTGTATAAAAGACATCTGTCCACAGAAGCAATCAATCAGATTCCAATCTCTCCACCATGGCCAAGACAAAAGAGCTGTCCAAAGATGCCAAGGTCAAGATTTTAGACCTACACAAGGCTGGAATAGGCTTTCAAGACCATCGCCAAGCTACTTGGTGAAAGGGTGGCAACAGTTGGTGCGATTATTCACAAATGGGAGAAACAAAAAATAACCATCAATCTCCCTCAGTCTTTAGCTCCGTGCACGATCTCACCTTGTGAAGTTTCAATCATCATGAGAACGGTGAGGAATCAGCCCAGAACTACACAGGAAAATCTTGTCAATGATCTCATTGCAGCTGGGACCATAGTTACCAAGAAAACAGAAATTTGCTAATGAACATCTGAATGATTCAAACTGAGTGAATGTGTTGTGGTCAGATGAGACTAAAATCAAGCGCCTTGGCATCAACTCAACTCTCCATGTTTGGAGGAGGAGGAATGATGCCTATGACCCCAAGAACACCATTCCCATTGTCAAACATGAAGGTGGAAAGATGATGCTTTGGGAGTGTTTTTCTGCGAAGGGGACATGACAACTTCACTTCATCAAAGGGATGATGGACAGGGCCATGTACCATTAAATCTTGGGTGAAAACCGCCTTCCCTCAGCCAGGGCATTGTAAATGGGTCGTGGATGGGTATTTCAACATGACAATGACCCAAAACACACGGCCAAGGCAACAAAGGAGTGGATCAAGAAGAAGTACATTAAGGTCCTGGAGTAGCCTGGCCAGTCTCCAGACCTTAATCCCATTAAAAATTTGTGGAGGGAGCAGAAGGTTCGAGTTACCAAACATCAGCCTCAAAACTTTAAGGACTTGGAGAGGATCTGCAAAGAGGAGTGGGACAAAATCCCTCCTGAAATATGTGCAAACCTGGTTGCCAACTACAGAAACGTCTGACCTCTGATTGCCAACAAGGGTTTTGCCACCAAGTACTAAGTCATGTTTTGCAAAGGGGTCAAATACTTATTTCAGTCAATAAAATGCAAATCAATTTATACCTTTTTTGAAATGCATTTTTCAGGATTTTTTAGTTTTTATTCTGTCTCACTGTTAAAATAAACCTACCATTAAAATTATAGACTGATCATTTCTTTGTCAGGGGGAAAATGCACAAATTCAGCAGGGGATTGAATACTTTTTTCCCTCACTGTATATATGTATATATATATATATATATATATATATATATATATTAATTTTAGCAGAGCGTCCCAGAGAGAGCCAGGAAAAGTCCTGTTCGGGGTTTATACGTCTCCCAGGCTCCTCTCGTACACATTCAGGGATCTCTGATCCATGGTCCAGTTCGGGTCTTGGTCCTCTTCCCAGGCTAATTAAAGCTCACCTGAGCAGACAGCCTTTGCTCTCTGCCTGGGATGTACACACAAAGTTGGTCTGTGAAGAGAGTAAGTTTGGTAAAACCTGTTAAGCAGTTTTTTTGTAGAGACTGACAAGCGTTAGGCTTGTTCAGCCTGGTAGAGAGGGCCTTCAGATTGTATAGTTAGAGCCGTGACACTGCTAGGATTTGTGTTTTGCTATTTTGCCCTTTATTTTGTTTTCTGGAACACTGTACAGCACCTGTATTTGGACTTGTATATAACACAAATAAACACAGCACTGTTTGTCACTTCGTCTCTGGATTTGGTATCTGTGCCTGAGAAATTGCTCATCCCAGGGAGCTTTGTACCTGCTACCTGTCCCCAGGTTACATATGGTGGAGGCTGCAACCAGCTGTAGTAAGTTACTACTTAAAAAGCCAGTACCTAGAGTGACTAAACATGGAGGACATCCTAAAACAATTGATGATATCCAACCCTGCACAACAACAAGCAAACACTGAACAGCAGAAAACAAATGCTATCACACAAGAGCAAACCAAGGTTCTGTTCCAACAGATTAGTGCTGTACAGGAGCAAACTAATGCTGCACTACAGCAAGCTAATGCTATCGCACAGGAGCAATCGCAGAGGCTGTTTGAACAGCTAGCCACTGATGCCAAAGCGGATAGGAAAACCTTGACGGAGGTTGTGGAGACGCTAGCACAGTGGTCACCTGCTAAAATTGATGTTGGAGACAAGCCCTCAGCCATCCATGTGGGTCACTTTCTTTCTAAGATGACTACAGATGATGATCCAGAGGCCTTTCTGCTAACGTTTGAGCGGACCGCTGAGAGGGAAGGTTGGCCTAAAACCCAGTGGGCAGGACTGGTTGCTCCCTTGCTTTCTGGAGAATCGCAGAAGGCCTACTATGATTTGGAATCAGCAGAAGTGGGAGACTATGAAAAAGTCAAACGGTAAATCCTGGCACGACTTGGTGTCACTTTGGCAGTTCGAGCACAGCGTGTCCACAGTTGGTTCTTTCAAGGGGAGAAGCCCCCAAGATCGCAGATGTTCGACTTAATTCACATAGTGAGGAAATGGCTACAGCCGGAGTCCCTGCCTGGGCCACAAATAGTGGAGTGTGTGGTCATGGACCGGTTCCTGAGGTCACCTCCAATTCCCCTGCAGAAGTAGGTGAGTCAAGGAGACCCCAAATCGGCGGACAACCTCGTGGAACTCGTTGAAACGTACTTTGCTGCAGAAAACCTGGTCACCACCCCTACAACTGCACGGACTTTCCACCCAAAGCCACGGTCTCCCCAGGCAACCGGTAAGACTGTTCCAGGGGAAGTGGGTGGTAAAGATGGCAAGGAAATAGGGGGGAGGAATTTTGTTGCCAGGACTGAAGTTTGGCATCCCAAACAAGGGAAGCCATTGCCTGTCAGCAAACCAAATTGGGGAAACCTCAGGTGTTTTCGTTGCCAAGAACTGGGACATGTTGCACCAAATTGTCCATTGACAGATGAACCGATGCAGTGCAATTTTTTCATTAGGAGACAGTCTATGTTTGCAGCTGTTTCATGCGCTGCAGCGCCAAATGTGGGAAAACCAATGTGCCAAATGACTGTTAATGATAAACCTATTACAGTCTTGCTGGACTCTGGAAGTCTAGTGACTTTGGTTACAGCTGAAATGGTTGAACCTGTAAATTGTCATGCTAAAAAAATTGCTGTGACCTGTATTCATGGGGATACCAGGAAGTACCCTATAACCACTGTTCGGTTTAAAACTGCCTTAGGTATGGTGACCCATCAGGTTGGACTTGTCCCCAACTTGGTGCACAGGGCCATCATTGGTAGGGACTTCCCTAAGTTTTGGGAACTGTGGGATCGTCCCGACCCAGTCGCAGTGCCTGACTCAGTGGCAGAGCCAGAACTCCTGGCCACTACTGACAAGGTGGGTACACAGGATTCCTCTCAGGGCTCCCCGGGTTTTCCTCTATCGGTTATGGCAGGAGAACTGGAGGAGTCTGAGGAAGTCCCCACCACCAGTAGAGCTGGACAGCAGTCTGCTGAATCCGAGCCTACGTTGGAGTTTGCTGACCTTAATGTGCACAAAGAAAATTTTGGTACTGAGCAAAGAAAAGACCAGACCCTTGCCAGGGCCTGGGAAAATGTAATAGTGATTAATGAGGTACCTGTCGAACCAGGGGACAGGCCCTGTTTTCCCTATTTCAGCAGCAATGAGGATTTACTATATCGTGTATGTAAAATGAATGGTGAAATGGTTGAACAGTTGGTGGTCCCTAAGCCATACAGATGGGTGGTGTTGGAACTTGCACATGGGCACTTGTTAGGAGGCCATTTAGGGGTTGAAAAAACGACTGAAAGGGTGTTGCATAGGTTTTACTGGCCCGGGGTACAGAAAGAGATTGAGAATTATTGTCAATCTTGTCCTGTGTGTCAGATGTCAGCCCCACTACCCCACTTCTGAAGTCCTTTAGTGCCATTACCTATTATTGAAGTGCCCTTTAAGAGGATTGCCATGGACCTTGTGGGTCCACTCCCCAAGTCTGCCCGGGGTCATCAGCATATCCTAGTAATTATGGATTATGCTACCCGTTACCCTGAAGCAGTTCCCTTACGCACCGCTTCTGCTAAAAACATCGCCAAGGAGCTGTTTATGGTGTTCAGTCGGGTGGGCATCCCTAAAGAAGTCCTTACAGACCAGGGCACCCCATTTATGTCGCGAATAACTAGGGAGCTGTGCAAGTTGTTTAAGGTGACACAGTTGCAAACCTCAGTGTACCATCCTCAAACAGATGGCTTGGTGGAACGCTTCAATAAGACGTTAAAGAGCATGTTAAAAAAGGTTGTTGACAAGGATGGGAAAAACTGGGACTTCCTGATACCATACTTGATGTTTGCCATCAGGGAGGTTCCCCAGTCATCTACGGGGTACTCTCCATTTGAGTTGCTTTATGGGAGACACCCTTGGGGACTTTTAGACATAGCCAAAGAAACTTGGGAGGGGGAGCAGACACCCAATAAAAGTGTCGTTGAGCATATCGCTCAAATGCAGGAGAGGATTGCAGCAATCATGCCGATGGTAAAAGAACACTTACTGTAGGCCCAGGCAGCCCAACAGAGAATATACAACAGGGGGGCCCAACTCCGGGTTTTCTCATCTGGTGACAGGGTCCTGGTGTTGGTTCCTACTGTTGAGAGCAAGTTCCTGGCTAAGTGGCAGGGTCCCTTTGAAGTAATTGAAAGAGTTGGGGAAGTCAACTACAAGGTGTATCAACCAGGAAAAAAGAAAGCCCGAGCAGGTTTACCATGTAAACCTGTTAAAGCCCTGGAAGGATAGACTGGCGTTAACTGCGAGATCCCTCCTGGTAACGCCTAAGGGTACTGAGTCCCCTCTGATCCCTGAGGTCACAATCCCAGATACCTTGTCATCTTCACAAAAACAGGAAGCTAGAGAGTTCCTGATAAGGAATAGAGAGAAATTTTCAGAGTTACCTGGCATGACTTCAGCAGTTCAGCATGATATTGTTACTGAACCTGGGGTACGTGTCAAGCTCAAACCATACAGAATTCCTGAAGCAACGAGAAAAGACATCAGCAATGAAGTTAAAAGAATGTTGGAGCTAGATGTTATTGAGGAATCCAATAGTGACTGGTCTAGCCCCATCGTGTTAGTACCAAAATGGGGCACTTGGAGGTTCTGTAATGACTTCAGGAAGCTTAATGCAGTGACAAAGTTTGACACATACCCAATGCCCAGAGTAGACAAACTTATAAACCAACTTGGCAAAGCTCGCTATATTACCACTTTGGACTTAACAAAAGGGTATTGGCAAATACCCCTGACTGGTAGCGCCAAAGAGAAGACTGCATTTGTGACCCCCGAGGGTTCATTTCAATATAAAAAAATGCCTTTTGGGTTGCAAAATGCCCCCACGACATTTCAGAGGGCCATGGATAGGACCCTAAGACCCCACCGACGATATGCAGCAGCCTATTTAGATGACATAGTCGTATATAGCACTGACTGGGAGTCTCACTTCCCTCGTGTCCAGGCTGTCCTTGATTCTCTCTTCAAAGTAGGTTTTACAGCAAATCCAAAAAAATGTGCCATTGGTCTAGAGGAAGCCAAGTATTTGGGCTACACTATTGGCCGTGGTGTCATAAAACCTCAAGTGAGTAAAATAGAAGCCATCCAGGAGTGGCCACGTCCTGCAAACAAGAAGCAGGTCAGGGCCTTTCTTGGCATTGTGGGGTATTATAGAAGATTTATTCCAAATTTTGCAACTATAGCTGCCCCTCTGACAGACCTGACAAAAGGTAAACACTCTGTAATGGTGAAATGGTCCTTAGTAGCAGAGGAGTCTTTCCAAGTCCTGAAGAAGGCTCTTTGTGCACAGCCAGTACTGTATGCCCCTGATTTCTCCAAAGATTTTTTTGGTTCAGACGGATGCGTCTGATGTTGGTATCGGGCAGTACTATCGCAGGTACACAATGGGGAAGAACACCCTGTGGTATACCTAAGCAGAAAGCTCAATGACCATGAGAAAAAGTATGCAGTCATTGAAAAAGAATGTTTGGCCATAAAGTGGGCCGTGGATGCGCTCAGATACTATTTGTTAGGGCGCCAGTTTGAGTTAGTAACTGACCATGCTCCCTTGAAATGGATGGCCCAAAAGAAGGAGACTAATAGACGGGTGAACCGGTGGTTTTTGGCTCTACAGGATTACTCCTTCACCGTAAAACACAGGCCAGGTGTTGAGATGGGGAATGTAGATGCCCTGTCCCGTGTTCACTCCTGTTGGGCCACAGGTGTTCCAACCCTGGGGTTGAAACAAGGGGGAAGGATATGTAGCAGAGCGTCCCAGAGAGAGCCAGGAAAAGTCTTGTTCGGGGTATATACGTCTCCCAGGATCCTCTCGTACACATTCAGGGATCTCTGGTCCAGTTCGGGTCTTGGTCCTCTTCCCAGGCTAATTTAAGCTCACCTGAGCAGACAGCCTTTGCTCTCTGCCTGGGATGTACACACAAAGTTGGTCTGTGAAGAGAGAAAGGTTGATAAAACCTGTTAAGCAGTTTTTTTGTAGAGACTGACAAGCGTTAGGCTTGTTCAGCCTGGTAGAGAGGGCCTTCAGATTGTATAGTTAGAGCTTTGACATGGCTAGGATTTGTGTTTTGCTATTTTGCTCTTTACTTTGTTTTCTGGAACACTGTACAGCACCTGTATTTGGACTGTATATAACACAAATAAACACAGCACTGTTTGTCACTTCATCTCTGGATTTGGTATCTGTGCCTGAGAAATTGCTCATCCCAGGGAGCTTTGTACCTGCTACCTGTCCCCCAGGTTACAATATATATATATATATATATATATATATATATATATATATAAATTAAGGAAAATTGTTGCTCATACTTACCGTAATTTTCCTTTCCTGGATCCTCCTCATGTCAGCCTACTATGGGTCAGCTCCGCCCCCTCTGACCCCTCCAGGACCACCTTTTTTCAAGCCCATAAAGGGCGGCGGTCTGCCCAGACCAGTGTTCAAAAAATACCCACCTTGCGATGGATAAACTCTGTGGGAATCCTCCGGCTGACATGGGGAGGATCCAGGAAAGGAAAATTACGGTAAGTATGGGCAACAATTTTCCTTATTCCTGGACCTCCCCATGTTAGCCTACTATGGGATGTAGCAAGCTTTCTAAAAAGGGAGGGAAGACAAAAAATAAGCCAAACCCTTAATGCTACTCAAATTTTTAATGGGCGGCAGCCGCCATAATAACCATAGGGCCAAATGTCTCCTCAGGCGGGCAACCCAATTAAGCCTGTAATGCCTAACAAAAGATGTTGGGCATTCTCCAGTTTGCTGCTCTGCAAACTACCTCAGGGGCAACCTTTGCGTATGCTGCCCAGGATGCTGCCATACCCTTCATCAAATGTGCTTTGATCTCTGAAGGAGGAGGAAGGCACAGAGTTTTGTATGCAATATGCATGGTCTTTGACAAATCTGGAAGAAAAAACTCTGGATGTTGCCTGCATACCCTTTTAGGCCCCATTGGGAAAAAAAACTACAGCTGATCTGCCTTTAGACCATTTCAGGTAGGCTGAAACTGCAGAGCCCAGGTCTAACCTACTCCATTTATCAGCTGTATCCACCGGAAAGGCTGGTAGAATGACCTCCCAGTTCATATGAAATCATATGGCAACCTTAGGTAGTAAGCTTGGAATCGGCCTAAGGACTATCATGTCTGGGAGCACCAAACAATATGGTTCTTTAGATGAGAAGGCGCACAACTCAGAGACCCTTCTGGCCGAGGCAACAGCTAGTAAAAAACAAAACACTGTTAAAAGAAATAATGAACAAGAGAAAGCTTATATATATATATATATATATATATATATATATATATATATATATATATATACATTTTTCAGGGACTTCATGGTAATTAAATTTTGTAAGAAAATTTGTATTTAACTGCTGATTCCCTTTTTTTTTTTACTTCTGAACTCATATTCCTCCTCTTGTCCGCACACAAGCAAAAAGAAAAAAATACATTGATTTCCATGGTATGAAAAGCAGTGACATTTTTCTTGCATGATATAATTATGCTATAGTTGTAGTTTGACAATCAAGAAACCATGTTTTGACACTTTGATTAGATTTTTCTGCATTCTGATGCTTCTTAATATATCTCCAATATAGAGTACTATATATAATTGTATTTCGTCATGGAAGTTGCCAGTGGTTTGCTTCCACACTATTATATAATAGTAAAGAGTTTTTAGAGGTTAAATGATTGCAGTCTTGCCGAATAAATGTACTTTTTCTCCCATGCTGAATAAAACCACTGCATTTTAGGATATTACTTTTTAATGTAATCTAGATTGCTTTATGTTAGGAAGCAATTTGTACTCCTTTCTATTATATTATTTCTAGGAATGCCCCAAAATTTCAGTGGACGAAACGTTCCAGCCAGAAATTGTGTTTTCAGCTTGTTGCCGAATGAAAAATAATGCTGATAATTGCACCGAAAATCGTGCATGCCCAGAAGCGGTGGCCACCAGGTGACGCCCATTGCGGAGTGTCATCCTGGTCAAGGTCCTGTCTTCCCCTCCTCCTCTCATTGCAGAGTGGAGATCTCCATGTGTCAGGGGGCTAGATTGTCCGGGTCATAGTAACAATGTCATGCTTCCTGTAATAGATGGCACACTGATCCAGTGGTGGGACATTGAATCAGTGTGACATGATCACAGGAGGCGGGATATTGTTACTGCAGCCCGGGCAATTCAAATCCTACACGGATATCGCCGCTCTTATTCGGACACAGGCAGGCTGCATCCACAGGAATTGGTGAGGCTGCATGATGGGCACAGGCAGGCTGCTGCATCTGATGGGCAGAGGCACTGGTGAGGCTGTATGGCGGGCAAAGGCAGGCTGCTGAATCTGATGGGCACAGGCAGGCTGCTGCATCTGATGGGCACAGGAACTGGGGAGGCTGCATGACAGGTACAGGCAGGCTGCTGCAGCTTATGGGCACAGGTAGGCTGCATCTTATGGGCACAGGCAGGCTGCTGCATCTGATGGCCACTGGCACTTGTGAGGCTGCATGATAGGTACAGGCAGGTTGCTGCATCTGATGGACACAGGCACTGATGAAGCTGCATGATGGGCACAGGCAGGCTGCTGCATCTGAGGGGCACAGGCACTGGTGAGGCTGCACGACGGGCACAGGCAGGCTGCATCTGACTGGTAGGCTGCATCTGACAGGCACTGGTGAAGCTGTATTGAGCTCTTGTATCATGTGCGCAGTCTCTGACCGTCTCCTGTATCATGTCTGCTAGAGGTGCACTGAATTAACATTTTGCTAATACTATTAACAATGTGTTTAAGTTTAAGTAAGAGATTGCAGACATAATACAAGAGATGGTTAGACCCTTGGGACATGATACAAGAGATGGTTAAAGACAGAAGACTGCATTTTTCTTGAGCTTTTCTTGCACTAAAGGTGCCAATAATGGGCAACAATAAATTAATATTCATTTAAATTCATGATATTAATTAAAAAGTCGAATATAATACAATTATATATAAAAGTATTTTTCTTTTAAAACTGTCATTTTCGTTTTCGGCCTAGTGCATCCTTCATTTTCAGTTTCGGTTTTGGCACCAAAATTTCCATTCAGTGCACCCTATTTCACCAATTTCAGGCAGTTGTTTTATAAAGTGCAATGATCTTATAAGAAACTAGCTATAATACTTTATCATTTTAAAATAAATCCTTGTTGGTTTCTCACCAATGCCAGCCTAGTAGAATCTTCTCCTTCTCCCATTCTAGTAGAAATGCTAAGTTTAGGATCACATTCTTCAAGCTGTAGCAGACACCTTTTCCAGAGCTGGAGTTGAATCTGGCTCAGAGCAGTTCCTGATTTAATTAAGCTCTTTGTAAGTACCATTATATACTATATTTGTTAGCATTCCAATACACACAAAAATAACATTTGTGTGAGCTACCTTGATACAAATGCCCTTTGATGTGCAGAGAATTTATACAATTTATCTGGGTTCAAACCCACCCACAAAATGTCATGCAACCATCTTACACTGCCTAAAGTATGTTGTACATGGAGGAATTACCTTCCCAGACCCTTAAAATAATATCAACCTTTTTTGCTAAAATGGGAGAAGGACCTAGGTACCCCGTTCTCATCTGAACAAATATAATGATATCCTATACTTCTCCCACTAGTCCTCTATAACCTGCAAGTATCAAGGATCAGGTTACAAAATCCTGACCAGGTGGTACAAGGTGCCAGTAGTTTAACATAAAATGTAGCCTCTAGCCTCTCACACACGGTTGGATTTTCCGATGGAAATTGTGCGATCGGATCATGCTGTTGGAAAATCCGACCGCGTGTGGGCTCCATCTGACTTTTTCCATCGGAATTTCTGATACACAGTTTGAGAGCTGGATCTCAAATTTTCCAACAACAAAATCCGATCGCATCAATTCCGATCACGTGGAGCCTAGTCCGACGCACAAAGTGCCACGCATGCTCAGAATATATTATGAGACGGAAGCGTTTGGTCTGGTAAAACTAGCGTTCGTAATGGATATAGCACATTCCTCACGCTGCAATGTTAAAAATAGTTTAATTCAGCGCATTCTCTTTTTCTTTATAATGCTAGAAGAATGAAGTTGTTTTGCTGCTCATATTCACACAGACTTCTCCAAATCATATTTCTTTATTCTTTCCTGATTTCATGAATAGAATATTTTTATTCGTCAGATCTCCATTTTGGATTTTTATCTTTTAATATTTTTTTGAAATTTTGTGGTTGCTTTTTTAATCAAAATCTCATTTTTTGTATGAAAATGGGACATAGTTTTAGTTTTTAGTTCATCAATCACATAATTTTCAGCTCATGACTGTTGCAAATTGAATGTTAACAAATAGAACAGACTATCATTCTGACCACAGCATGTTTCCTTCTTGTCCCAATCATTTTTGGTCATTACTGTCTATGGATATGTAAAACTCTTTGTTAAATCATAACTTACTGATTAATAATAACATCTAGTTAACATCATTAAATGTACAACAAGAAATATGTTGAACAATGCTATACCTGACTCAAGCTGGGCTCCTCCACGTGTAGCTGCCTGGAAGGCGCAGGTTGGACATCGGAAGCCTCAGCTGGGGGGGGGGGGGGAGCCTTGAAGGAAGACTGTAGCGTGCTGGCTTGGATTCCCTCTGGTCTGCCAGAAAATGCAGCCTGTCATACTACAACAGCCTGGGTACATAAATGTCATCTGCATCTCCTGATCTCAGGGAATCCTGGACCTTCATGCGTACCCTCAGCTATGTACTCCTCAGGCCACCAATCTTGGCCTTCACATAGGTGATGTCTGCCATGGGGACCATTGTCTTCACCAAAGCAAGCAGTTTCTCCAGTGCTGCCTTCCTCTTTCTTAGGTCCTTATAAAAGGGGTGGTTCACCTGCCACAGGCAGGGCAGCTCCCTGAGCATATCAATGAAGATGGCAAAAAAATCTGAGTCCTTGGATGGATCCATATTCTCTGCAAGACACAACACAAGACAAACCCTAATGTCAGGCTAAGCTCTTCTAATCTTGTCCCAATTTAAGTCTCAATCTAGAAGCAGTATAGGCCAGTGATGTATCAAGTTAAAATTGTACCTTTGTTGGAACGATCGACGCTTCTGCTACTCCTTCCTCCGCTCACAGATCGTATGTACGCGTGTTACGTTTTATATACAGTGTGCATGTATGAAACTACATCTGCCCCTGACGTTCTTTCTAGTCTATTCCCCACCCCTTCTCTTTCGCAGTGGGGAGAGCACATGGCGGAGACACAGCAAGTGCGCGCTAATTATTCCAGTAACGAGGAGGAGGACGACAAAAGCCCGGAGCCAGAAACGTCCCGATCCCAGAGGAGAAGATTTAAGGCCACAAATATGTCTTTTGTAGAGATGTTGGAGATGGTGAACATATTGAAGAGGAACGACTATGATGGCAAGTATGGACCTTACCCAAACCCAAATGTCAGAAAGGCCAAGATCATGACTAAAGTTGTGAAGAATCTGCGGAAGAATTTTGGGCTACAATGATCCAAGGATCAACTGAAGAAATGCTGGTCAGGCCTGAAACTGAGGGAGCATGATCAGCACAGAAGGATCAAGGGAGTTCTTCTAAAAAGTAAGTAGTTGTGTGTTCATATTATTATTATTGCTTGCATACTGCTCCATGTGTTTTTCTTTAGTGTTGTACAGTTTAAAATGGCCACTTTCATGTTCATGGGTTCAATCGTTCATAGTAAACATCGTTCGTTCGCCCACTAAAATACAATGTTTTGGAAAGTTGCAGTTAGCTACATTTGTTCAGGCCTATTTCTAGTCAAAGGAAGTTTGTTGTCTAGAGGTGTTTGTAACTAGAATGAAATGCAAACTTGATTCAGTGTAACGGAGAGGTCACTCAGTAGCTGTTTACACATCTGGACTCAGGAGCACTAGTGTAGGACACCAGAACAACCTTTTTATTAGCGTGTCCCACACACACGTGCTCCAGTGGATACTATAGGGGTGTCTCCATCTGTGAAACTTGCACAAAACAGGTAAGCATTCCAGCTTTAGAAAGTCTCTAAAATAATGTTTTCAGCTTTGAACTCTGCCAAAAAAGATAATTGTACGACACTTCCAAGAAATGTTTCATATTACTATTTCTGCCCTCAAATATCTGTGTGCTAAGTATTCCTTTTTTACATTCTCATAGGGGAGAGAAGACTCGGGACATCTGAGGACACTAGGGACCCCCCACCTCCCAAAGAAGGGGAAATCCAAAAACCAGAAGTAGAGGAGGAGGAGGAGGAATTGGCGAAATTGTCACCACAACAGGTGAGTGTCTGAGACCACAGCTTCAGGTAATAAATGTATGCCTGCATTTTTATAATACATGGTGTGTTTTTTGGTTTATTTTTAGGTGATGTGGATGTTGTGGAAGAAGAATCACATTTTACCAGTGAAAGTGCCCAGATCCTCATCAGGAAAATAATGGGGTGCAATCGTGATTTAGATCATCTCAAGAAAAACATCAATGAGGTTCAACAAAAAATGAAGAACATCATTGATGTTTTAGGGAGAATCTGAAACACCCAAAACTAGCTAGCATCGATTTTATCTTTTAAAAAACAGTTTTATATTTTGACAATAGCCAAATTTGGAAGATGAACACAGTGTGTCAACATGTGCTCTCTCCCATCGTGGGGGATCAATGTACGCGGTTTGTGGGTGCAACCCCTTCCTTGCTACTAAAGGGGCTGAAATGAAGGGGTTGCACCCCCAAAATGTACATTGATCCCCGATGATGGGAGATAGCACATGTTGACATTAGGCATGGGATCACAAGGAAAATGCACAGTTTGAATAATAATTTGTGTGCATCTTCCAAATTTGGCTTTTACAGGGGTGAATACCCCATCTGATGAAATCAATATCAACACAGTTTGGACATACTCATGTCTGATATTGTCTTCACCTTTCAAAGTTGAACTTTGTAAGTTCCTGAGTTCTGTATGTTATACTTTGATACATGCCTGTTTCCTCAAAAATGTGAAGTAATATTAATGTTACCAAAATGTTAAGTAATGTTATATACACCAAATATGTTGGTTTGTTGTAAAAAACATTTTATAAATGCACATGTAAATGTGCTTTGAGTAAAAAGTTTAATTATCAAAAATGTGTGGCTTCCTTTTTCAATGCGCAAAAGCAGTATTTGTAGTAAAGTTGTTGTTTTCTGTGGCATTGGGTGTTATTTACTAAAGGCAAATCCACTTTGCACTCCAAGTGCAGTTTCAAGTGCACTTTTGCAGTGCTCTTGTAGTGCATAGTGGATTTGCCTTTAGTAAATAACACCCACAGTGCTTTTTTTCATGACTCCACAGATTTCTGTCATGGTGCTGAAAATGAGGAAGATTTTTGTCAGTAATGCACTACATACATTAACAACAAAAACAAGGTGTGTGTGTAGCAGACCCACAACATAATAAGAATATTATCTGAAGAGACTGTCACCTCATCTCTCCCAGAAATTTGGTTTGCACTGTTGAAGAAAAAGGCCGAAAAAATAACCAAAAAAACCTAGGACACACCTAAAACAAACCCAAGCAGTAAATGAAAACAAATTTTCTTGCAGTTTGAAAGATACATTTATTTAAAAAATGCCTCTCAGATATTGTTTGGCATATCAATGCCCCCCACCCGCAAATTACTCCATGTATTGGTTTCTGACCTCGCCGGAGCTTTGGGGGGGCAAGCCAGGGCGGCCAGCTTCAAGTGCCGTCAGGTTGGCACGTCCTGGAAAGTTTGCCTCAGGCCCAACTGAGGCCACATAGTTTGGTGAGTGTTGTTTTTAAACATTGTGCAAAATGCAGCAGGAAAGCACTATATGGTTCAGTTTCTATTCCACAATGTGAATGGGTGTCAAAAATAGGCGTAACCGGCTGGCCATTATCCTGAAAGCATTCTCCACCACTCTTCTGGCTCTGGCCAGCCACTAATTAAAAACCCTCTGGTCCGGGGTGAGGGTCCTCATAGGGAATGGCCTCATAAGATGGTCCCCCAGCGCAAACGCTTTATCTGCAACAAAGATGAAGGGGAGTCCTTCCACATTCTCCTCTGGAAGTGGCAAGCCCAAACTGCCACTCTGGAGATGCCAGTAGAACTCCGTCTGCGCAATCATGCCACCATCCGACATCCGGCCATTTTTCCCCACGTCCACATACAGGAACTCGTAAGTAGCTGACACCACCGCCAACATCACAATACAATTATATCCCTTGTAATTATAATATTAGGACCCCAAGTTGGGGGGTGGGACAATGCGGACATGTTTCCCATCAATTGCCCCTCCACAGTTGGGAAAGTCCCAAAGTGGGAGGCCACAGTCTGCCATTCTTGTGGCATTGAAGGAAACTGTGGAGTCAAACAAGAAAAAAAAATTGTCATTTTGCACATTAACGTTGCAAGCAGATTAGACACAAACATTTTTTGCCAACGTCAGTATAATTTTTTTTTCAAATGAGTATTTAAAGACAAAAGTATAATGTCCCCTTATCAGATTCCACATCCCATCTGATGGCCCATTCCAAAAAATTAGGGGGGGGGGGGGAGACACCACGAGGAAAGTTTGAGAATCAACTGATTTTACTGGCTGGAGTATTATTAATTCCCAAAATACAATTCAATCCCAGAGCAGTCGGTCTAGATACCACACATAATCTCTCTTTATCCCCCACTCTCCCTATAAACTACCCTTCGACCTTAACCCCACCCCCCACCCCAACCCATCTTCCCACACCCGTGATCTTTCTTACTACCTTCTTAACCTCACTTGACTTTGCTTAGATCTGGATCCAAGTTAACATGACTAATGTATTAATGTTTTCTGACAGTTTGAACTGTTATCCTGACCTCTGTAATATACTGTAATATACTGTGTACAAGACACATTTCTTAGTATGTCATACTTTTGTCCTTGGTAAAAAAATAAAAAATAATGAATAATAGTAGACTGAAAGTATACCATACATGTTATTTTAATATTTGTAGAAAATGTGTTCATTTTTAGATGGTGAAGAAGTAGTCAAAAAGTTTAAGATGCCACTTTTTTTTTATCGTTTTTAAAATAATTGTACTCTTCCAGGTTATATGTGGTCACTCAAGTTAGTGTTCTTAAGTCTCCTCAGATAGTCCTCCTGAGTTAGCCTAAATTACTATCACCATATTATGGTTTTTCCGCACTATTTCTTTAAAACTTAACAAGAATAATTAAATTGGATTATGCTTAATTGGATGCATACTATCATAGACAGTGCAGTTTCTTAGTGGTTATCAATTCTGTTTTGCAGCAATGAACTCTGGCCAGGACACTATCTGCATGGAGTTTGCATGTTTAGGGCTGTGCTTGTGTGGGTTTCATCTTGATATTGCAGTTTCCTCCCACACTTCAAAGACATGCTGGAGAGTTGATTGGCTTCAGTATGTGTGTGTATGGTAAATAGGGACCTTATTGTGTAAGCCCCTTGATAGCAGGGACTGATGTGAAGGTACAAGATGTAAAGTGTTTCATAAATTGTAGAAGCTTAATGTAGATGCCTATAATAAATATTGGAAGGCAGACAGTCTGGCTTCCATGGATTCAATATGCCAAAAATCACACAAACCCACAAAAATGCTTGCCATTATGACTGCTCTTATTTCCCTTAGCCAACAATATTAACAACCACACAACTTTGCACCTAATAATGTGTTTACCAGTCTAAAACTACTAGTAAAGCTATTACTTTTTTAGGTTTTTATTACAAATGGTTCACTTGTATACATTGGAAACACATTTCCTGACAGTCTCCATGGCAGACTATGTGTGGGTTAACCCCGCCTCCTCTCCAATGCTATAGGACCCCACTCCAATAAATTTGAGCTCACCACTAGAGACTGCATTCCTTTTTTGTCCTCCTCTATGGACCTACAAACAATGCACATTTTCAGATATCAAAATCAATCAAGGTTGTTGCCGGGCATATGTTCTAGCAGTGTGCCCAGGGCCCAGCCATGGGTGGATGTGCGTCTCCAGGCCCTATGTCCAGTGGTGGGGACGGGTTTTCGTATGTCCAGCCGAGGAAGCGGTGGATTGGCTGGCAGATGAAGATTTATCTTTCCTCCATGGCAGAGAGTTTTTGTATGTGATCGTCGGTCTCCCCTTCACGTCCCCTCTTTCCTGCAATTTTTGTTTCTTTTGCTTTTTTGCAGGAGTGCTCCAGGACATGGCTCCCTCTTCCGGGTTGCAGCCCAGTGCGCTTCCACACGTGATTCTGGGGCAAAACTGAGGCTTGATTTCACGCATGTGTGGTATGGCAAGGACCTGCCGGTTGCACGAGTGCTCTATGGCAGGTCGCTATTGCACAGGCACAGACGGGCACGGGGGTGATGACATTTTGGAGGAGAATTTAAATCACTGTCAGCTCCTGTCATATTGGGGATTCCTGTGGGCAACTTGCTACAGTTCTTCCATGCACCATGCTTCCAGTTGAAGGTAAGCTCCAGCCTGGGGCTATGGTGCAGGGTGGGGGGGGGGGTCTAGGATGGCTCTTAAAGGGGAAGCTACACTGCATTTTGCGCTCCTTTCTCCTAGGACTAGTGAGTATTCCTACAAAGCTGCAGGATCATCCCCTATTTGTCTGCCAGGTTGCCATGGACAGGTCACCGCCTCCGTGTGGCCAGCCCTCATGCTCTGGGTACGTGGGGTGTGAGAGGGGGGGCCAGGTCCACACTGGTATGGACATATCCCCTAATGTCACATTTTGTTTCCCCCTCTCCTTTTAGCCCTTCCAGGTCAGACCATCAGTTTAATGTCCAAAATGACAGGGACCTTACCAGGCCACAACGTCAACCTTCCTCATCCAGACGTAACTCTCTGTCTAGGACCCACCAGCAGAGGAGATGTTGTCATTCCTCCTCCAGACAGAGGAGATGTTCCCATTCCTCCTCCAGAGAGAGGAGATGTTCCAATTCCTCCTCCAGTCATTGCACCCACCGTTGTGACAGCCGCTCTGATCCCAGAGCCTGCTGGGGATGTGAGTCACGAGTCCCGGAGGGCAAGTCACTGTGTGATCCATGTTATGCCCAGGCGGTTGGGGAAAAAGAGATGGAAAACCAACAAATGGAGTCTCTTGTTCAGCGTGTGGTGCAGCAATCCCTAAAGGAGTGGGATACAACCTGCACGTGGAGCCAGTCCACCACTCTATCTGGCTCTCTGGCTGATGATGCCCAGGAGGATATGGGCTCATTCCAGCCTTATAATGCATCCCCCGGCTCTTTAGAGAGAGAAATTTGAGGGAGATGACTTTGTTAGTAGCTTTGGCTTGACCCTTGTTTCCCCACTAATTAAGGCGGTCAAAGAGGCCCTTAAGTGGGAACATCCTTCCACTCCTCCTGCTAAGCAAAGAAAGTTCTTTAAGCACCTGGGGAAGGAACGTTCCATCTTCCCGCTCCTTTCCGAATTGAATGATATCATTGATGAGGAGTGGAGTAAGATAGACAAGAAGACTTCTATGTCAAGCAAAATTTCCAGATTATACCCCTTCAAGGCAGAGGAAGTGAAATATATGGAAAATGCGCCTGTTGTAAATGCAGCATTGATGTGATTAGCCAAACATGTCCCTCTTCCTTTAGAGAACACTCTACCCTTCAAGGACAAGCTTTAGAGGAGACTAGACCAAGAACTCAAGAGAATTTACAGGCTAGCCAGTAAGGCTTGAAAACCTGCCTTGGCCCTCGCGGCTAGGTCCAAGGCTATGGAAGCCTGTACAGAAAATGTAGACTTTGTGCTCAAGGGCATTGCAGAAGATCTGGCCAGCGGTTTGGCAGTCCAGGAATTGAAACTGGCAGTGGTCTTCCTGAAGGAAGCTTCTATCGATCTGATCCACCTGTTGGCCCGGACTATGTTATCCTCGGTCACGGCTAAGCAGGCCCTATGGACCTTGGCTCACTGATCCAGCATCTAAGCAGGCCTAGTGTAGGATCCTCTTTGAGGGGCCCTCACTGTTTGGTAACAGGCTGGATAGTACCATAGCCTGAGCCAAGGGTAGGAAATCGTTTCCTGCCCCAGGATAGGCATCTGGTCAAAAGAAGCCTCAGCGCAGAAGACACAGTACTGAGCATTCAAGGGAAGCACGCTCTTACAGGCCCGGCCCAGATTTCAGAAGGAATTGGAGCAGAGGTCAGACATCCTTCCAAAAGAGATTGAGCCTGCCCAGGCAGATCAGGTGGGAGCTCGTCTGCTTCTCTTCCAGCACGTCTGGGTGGCCTCGGTCTTGGACTACCGGACCATCAAGATGGTTTCGATAGGCCATGGTCCTTCACCAGTACTCCTCTTCCCAGATTTATCTCCACCCTTCTTCCATGGTCAGAAGAAAAGAAGCAGGTGTTACTGTCCTATGTGGATTCACTGATAGTACAAGGATCCACAGTGCCTGTCCCGAAAGATGAAGAGTATTGGGGGTATACCCCCCTTTCTTGTGCAGAAAAAAAACGGTTCATGGCACCCCGTGATAGACCTAACTTACCTAAACATGTTTATAAAATACGAAAGATTCAAAATGGAAACTTTATATACTATCCAACAACCTGTGCAGCCAGGTGATTGGCTAATCTCAATCTACTTAAAAGATGCCTATTTTCATGTGCCTGTGGCAGAAGAATTTCCAAAATAATTCAGAGTCAGGCAAGAACATCTACAGTTCACTTGCCTCCCTTTTGGATTGACAACCTCACCCCGAGTCTTTTCACAAAGTTCTTCTGGCCGCAGTGGCCCTCATCAGAACAAAAGGAATACACTTGTACCACAATCAGTCCCAAGGCAAGAAGCAGCTATTGATCCACAGAGAGCAGGTTATCATCACACTGCTCAAGTTTGGTTTGCTACTAAACATAGAGAAAAGCCATCTAGAACCAGTTGAGCGCCCGGTATACCTAGGGGCCCAGTTTGGCACAGTGGAAAGCACCATCTCTCTCCCAGTGGAGAAGGTCCCGGTCATCCAAGGGAGACTCTCACAGGCTCTGAGTTCCTCATGCCTAAAGGCCTCACAGTGCCTAAAAATTATTGGCACAATGGTCTGTACAATCCCCATGGTCATATGGTCCCTGTGGAGGTTATGCCCTTTCCAGGCAGGGTTTCTCCATCAGTGGAGCTCAGGGGATGGCAATCAGTCCATTCACATAACCTCAATGATGAGGAACAACCTCTTCTGGCAATCTGCTCACCTGCGGCTCCATTGCCCCTTCTCATGGGTCACAGTTACGACAGATGCCAGCTGTGCTGGTTGGGGAGCCCTTTGCGTGTGAGAACTTGCTCAAGGAAAGTGGAATGCACGTCTTCACAACCCAGGCTCAAACGTCCTGGAACTGCGGGCAGCCTGGTGTGCCCTTCAATATGTCACTCCTGAAAGAGGAGTCAGTTTTACTGCAAATTAACAACACCACAGTGGTCTCTTATGTGAAGAAGTCAAGCCTATAATGTCCTGGGCTCAGAAAAACCTGACTAATATTTCAGCGGCCTTTGTCCCAAGAGTCCAGAATGTTCAAGTGGACATCCTGTCTCTCACACAGTTAAACAACGAGTGGTCTCTTCATGTGCAGACGTTCCAATGGTTCCTGTCCTTGGGAGTCAATCCCGAAGTAGACCTATTTTCATCCCCCTTCAACTTCAAAATCAAGAAATATTACACTCGGGGCTGTTGCAGCCAGGCCTTTGGAGTAGGCACGCTGACAGATCAGTGGAGCTTTGACGGGGCATAGGCCTTTCCCCTGTTTTTCCGATGATCCTCAGGTTCTTACAGAGAATCTAAGCGGAAGCAGTTGAGGTGGTAGTGATTGCACCTTACTGGCCGAACAGGCCATGGTTTCCCCTCCTGACCCAGCTCAGCTTCCCAAGGACCCCGGTGACTCTTCCTACTGGGCTGGATCTTCTTTCTCAGGGGGCATTCCTGCACCCATATCACTAAGACTGATGGTCTGGTTCTAGAGAGGGAAAGGCTGGAATCTTTCGGGTGCGCTTCAAGAGTGATTTCCAGCCTCATGAGCTTGAGAAAAGCGAGCACGAATAAACTCTATGAGAGGATATGGGCCAAGTTCATTGAATCCTCATCCTCTACTGGCAGATCTTTCAGGGATCCAGGAGTCCAGGAAATCCTTGGCTTCCTCCAATCTGGCCTAGATCTATCTCTATCCATGAGCTCTCTCAGAGTTCAAGTCTCAGCTCTGTCAGCCTTCTCCGGAACATCATGGGCAGTTCACCCTTTAATCCAGCAGTTCTTTCATGGGGCGACAAGACTCAGGCCCCAAAGAAGACCAAGATTCCCCAAATGGGATCTTCCTCTTGTTCTTGACTTGCTGACTGGTCTCAGTACCGCAGGATCCGCTCCGCTTTCTATCGAAGATTTTTCTGCAAAAGTTGCCTTCCTAGTTGCCATCACTTTGGCCAAAAGGGTTTCGGAGATCGGGTCCTTGGGTCATGAGGAACCTTTCCTGACTTTTTTTACAGATGGGTGGTCCTCATCCCTATTCTCGGCTCAAACCCTAAAGTTACTTCAAAAAAGTCTTCATCAGTTTAGACCAGTATGTATTCTTATAAATAAAAATATATTTTTGGTAAAAAAAAAAAATTCAATAAGTGTATATTGATTGGTTAAAGCTTCTTCAAAATAGGGGATATATTTATGTAATGTTTATTTATTTTATATTGTTTTACTAGTAATGGCGGTGATCAGCGATTTTTAGCAGGACTGCGACATTGTGGCAGACAGATCGGACACTTTTGACACTTTTCGGGACCAGTGACTTTTATACAGCAATCAGAGTTAAAAATAGGCACTGATTACTGTATAGTGTCACTGGCAGGGAAGGGGTTAACACTAGGGACAATCAAGGAGTTAAGTGTGGCAGGGAAGGGGTTAACACTAGGGGCAATCAAGGAGTTAAGTGTGTCCTAGGGAGGTGTTTCTAACTGTAGGGGGAGTGTAAGAGAACTGTCAGAATACGTTCTGTGCGCACAAGTGCGCATGCGCACACTTACGGGGAACAGGCGCACACTTACGGGCAACAGGACACATTCACGGGCAACTGGCACATATACACGTGCAACTGGCCCACACTAACGGGCAACAGCAGATCCTTGCGCACGCAGGAGTGCGCCCCTAAACCCAGTTGACGCCAGACGGCCTATTTAAAGGGTGCCCTGACTTCTGAACAGTGCTGACTGGCCTTTCAGCTGTGTTCCTGATACCCTGATCTTGTGATTTCCTGTCTGAATACCAGTTGCTGACTTTGGCTCCTGCTTATCTGATCTCTGGCTTTTGACCCCGGCTCTCCACTGACCTTGCTTCTGGACTGTGTTTACCTGATCCCTGGCTCCTGATCCCGGCTTCTCATCTGAACTTGCATTTGCCTGATGTCCTAGTACCTCGCTGCCTGCCTGTTAACGAACCCGGCTTCCTTTGTGACCTCGCTCCAGTGTCCTGTTGGGCTCAGCACTTCTGCAACTACAGTCCTGCCACTAGCTGCGACTTCCTGCAACAGGTCTCCAGGTCTTCTCCTACGGGCACTCGTGTTCCTCCTGGCCCTTGGCTCCTTCTGTTCCACTCTCAGCTGGCTGTGGACTGGAGAAACAAGAGAGGCCAACCTTGTCAATTCAGTGTCCTTTCAGCTATGTGACAGGGAGTGTAGTGACTGGAGGAGGAGAGAGATAGCTGTTCCTAATCACTAGGAACAGCAGATCTCTCTCTACTCCCCTGCCAGAATGAGGATCTTTGTTTACATACACAGATCCCCATTCTGGCTCTCTGTGGTGCAATCACGGATGGCCGATGGACATCGCGGCCGCCTCTGACAGTTTGTCTCATCTGTGTAAACTGATACATTCTGCTGGAAAGCTTGTGCTTTTGAAAAAAAACAGACTTACTGGCTGGATCGCTAGATTAAAATAGAAGAAAGAAAGCCTAAAAAAAGAAATGAATATAGCTAACACATCTTAGCCCTTGTACACACGGTCGGAGATTCCGACAACCAAATCCGTCGGATTTTGTCCGTCAGATTTTGTCAGTCGGATCTTGTCCGAAACTGTTGCCTACACACGGTTGGACAAGTTGTCAAAAAATCCGATCTTTCAGAACGTGATGACGTAATTTCATTACGATGGGACTACGTTCAGGCTAGTAGCCAATAGCTTTGATGTAGGAATTTGATCTGAGCATGCGTGGCACTTTGTCCGATTGGAATTCTCTACACATGACCAGTTTGTCGGAAAATATTTCCAACAAGTTGGAAAATTTGGTCCGACGGATATTCCGATGCATACCACACACAGTCGGAATATCCGACAAAACGGTCCAATAGGACACATTCTGACGGAATGTCCGACCGTGTGTACAAGGGCTAAGAATTGGTAAGCTGCAATATAATAAATGTTTGCTTTTGGGTTTATTACTGCTTTAAATGTGTAGTAAAACAGGCATCCTGGATATATTTAAAGATCCTGCAAATATGTGCCTTTACTTTTTCCAGGTAAATTTGTTGTAACAATATTTTTATGGCCTGATCAAACATGCACGTTGGCTATTTTTGTAAGTGATCATAACTTTTGATACTTAAAATCTTTTCCTCTGTTACCTTGGTTCTTTCTGGTGCATGATGTCTGTTTTTACCCTCATTATGAACGTCAGTGTTATTATCACTGTACTCTGAATCAGCACAGATGTTCATAATCATCACAGCTGTATAGATTTTTTTCTTGCACTTGATGAATATTGAGACACATTTTTTCCTCAATAAACAACAAAGGAAATTAGCCACTTTGATAACATTTGAAAAGTGTATGCATCTGTCCTATTCATGTTGCTGCTTCATGGAAACTAGAAATTATTTTGGGTGGAAACAAAAGCCAAGAATAATTTGAAATGATCAGCACATTTAAACTCCTTGTTGAGTCAGATTTTTGAACCAGAGGATTTGAGGGTAATGTTCCTCCTGCCTTTAGGAGTTTTTGTGATTTAAGAGACTGAGCCTTGTGTTTTGTCAGTATTTCTCTAAGGCGTGATTACTGAGTCACAGAGAATAATTAACCCTTGAAGAAAGAAATCTGACCTTTCTTTATCTTGAGAAGGAAGGTGAACTTTAATAGTCTCCCAAGAACATATTCCATTTTTATGGAATTCTCTATAGTACGAACAAATTGGTGGGATTCAGATTCCTTATCCTTTACCAGTGTTACAGACAACAAGGTTTACATAATGGTAAAGTACTCTCTCATTTTATTTATTTATTTATTAATTTTTTTAGAACAATGAAACAATGTTTTCTTTATAGTGTGATAGGGACCTCTAAGTCCCCAAGTTTTTCAACAGCATTTTTTTTTGTTATTGCCCCAATACAGACCTTGTATTCAGCTAATACCAAGAATGCATTGTATTATACTCATCGCCCACTTTATTAGGTACACCTTGATAGTAACGGGGTTGACCCCCTTTTGCCTTCAGAACTGCCTTAATTCTTCATAGCATAGCATAGATTTAACAAGGTGTTGGAAACATTCCTCAAGAATTTTGGTCCATATTGACTTGATAGCAGCTGAAGATTTGTCGGCTGTACATCCATGATGCGGATCTCCCATTCTACCACATCCCAAAGGTGCTCTATTGGATCGAGATCTGGTGACTGTGGAGGCCACTGGAATACAGTGAACTCATTGTGATGTTCAAGAAACCAGTTTGAGATGATTTGAGCTTTGTGACATGGTGCATTACCCTGCTAGATTTAGCCATCAGAAAATGAGTATGCTGTAGTCATAAAGGGAAGGACATGGTCAGCAACAAAACTCAAGTAGGTAGTGGCGTTTAAACGATGCATAATTATGGGGGGAACTGTACATGGGTGTGCGTCCTACAAAGGTTATCATTGGAGTTTGTTATAGACCTCCCAGTGTTAATGAGGAGGTGGAGACTGAGCTCCATGCACAGATGGAAAGGGCTGCAAGGGCTGAGACAGTGATAATAACTACCCAGCAATTGACTGGCGTAATGGCACTGCTGGGACAGTTAAAGGGCAACATTTTTTAAACATATTACAAGACAATTTTATAATGCAGTTTATTGAGGCTCGACTAGAAATGACGCTCTGCTGGACCTGGTAATCTCAAACATGCAAAGCTTATTACCAATATTCATATAAAAGAACATCTGGGTAGCAGTGATCATAACATGATTTCATTTAATGTTAGATGTAATCAACACACACATACGGGAAAGATAAAAACACTTAACTTTAAGAGAGCAAATTTTCCAAGGATAAGGTCTGCTCTCCAAGACTTAGACTGGAAGGGAATATTGGCATTGATGAACAGAGACCAGCAATAGGAATTCTTCAAGAAGACTGTATGCAAACTTAGGCCGCGTACACACGCGGGGACTGTTTGCTCAACTTTGTCCGTCAAACAGTTTCAGCGAACAGTCCGCTCAAAATTAGCATGGACAGACTTGCCCACACACGACGAACGAACAGTTTGCTGAAACCGTGCGCGATGACGTGAACGGCACGTACGACGGGATGGAAAATACGACGTCCTATACACTGCATTACAACTTTCGGCGTGTAAATCCTTTCTGAGCATGCACGGAACTTAGTTTGACGAACAAGCCTACACACGAGGGGACTGTTCGCTGAAACCAAGTTTCAGCGGACAGTTTTTCGGAATTTCCGAAAAACTTTGTTCAGCAGACTGTTCGCTGAAACTGTCCGCTGAAAGCCCACACACGGGCGGACTGTCCGCCGAAACACTGTTCAGTGGACAAAGTTGGGCGAACAGTCCCCGCGTGTGTACGCGGCCTTACTGCAAAGTATATTCCCCTGGGCAATAAGTTTAAAAGGCTAGAAATGAAGCCTATGTGGCTCATGGCCAAAGTTAAAAAAGCTATAAATAATAAGAAAAGAGCTTTTAAAAAATATAAAATTGAAGAAACACTATCATCGTTTAAGTGTTACAAAGAATATAACGGAATATTTAAAAAGGATATCAAGGATGCAAAAATTCAAAATGAACAACTGATTCATTTTCACTTCTATTGTCGGGAAGATGCTGGAGAGTTTAAAAGACTATGTAGATGACTGCTTGCTGGAAAAACATATTCTAAGCAACAGACAGCATGGATTCATGAAAGACAGAAGTTGTATAACAAGAACAGGGATGGTTCCCCCAAAGTGGGGGTTTTAGGCAGCACGATAAGACAATTGAATCAAAAATATAGAAAAAAATTATTGTTTTATTAATAGTATCAAAACCATGACATGATGGTTAAAATATGAGCTCCAGTAGAACAATAAAATACAAGTTAAGCCAGATATACACTTGCAGACAGAAATTTCACGACAACATTGATAAACAAATGTCAGCGATATGAAAAGAAAGCCTGACATGTTTCAACCCATATACCAAGGGTCTTCATCAGAGGGTCAGTCTGCTAAAATAAATATATTATAGGTACACATGTCATAATTATTTATGCACAATAAGGGAAAAATAAATACCATAGAGTGTCGACATGTGGCATAGTTACCCAATAGTGTATATCCAAAAGAGAAAAGGCTTCCTACATAGAGATCCTTTAAAAATTTTCCATTTTCTCCCCACAGAGTCCCAGAGCACTCCACAGCCACAGCAGCCAAAGAAGGGGGCAGTAGTCCAACGATATGTCTTACGAGAAGTCACACTGAAAAATTACCCCCCCCCCCCCCCAAAACAAGACTGTAACCAGACGGGAGATGGGTCACACCTGCTGTAGAAATCTGTGAAGAAATTAAATAGCATTCTCACAGTTTACGTGAACAGACCCGCAGAATTAACATGGGGTAGAGGGTGCGATAAATAAAAGCACATGTCTACATATATACATGTATCCACTATATAAGACTGTGAACAATTAAGTAAAAGGAGGATCAGAGTACAGACCAAGCGTCAGCTCCATATGTGAGGACATTACTTCACATAGATGTATATTCTGTGCAGTGAAAAAAAGTGAAAAGTGACAGGATGAGACTAAAATAAGAACACCAAACCAAGGAACAAGGGGCATAAGTGAAGACAAAAGGTGAAAAAGTTATATGAATGAATGAAAAAGGAGGACTAAAAGAACAAGCTGTGACAAGAAGAATGTGAAAAATGTGCGTGTGCTGGAAAGATAAAGAAGGGGAGTGAAAAATGGTGAAAAAGGTGAATAGACGTTGTAAAACAAACCTGATTTCTATTTATGAAGAAAAACCTTGGACAGAGGGGTGGCTGTGGAATACCTGAATTTTGCAAAAGCATTTGACACAGTACATGGCTAATGTCTAAGGTAAAGTCTACAGCCTTGGAAAGATCAGTTTGTAAATGGATAGAAAACTGGAAAAAAATGAATTCAGATAGTAGTGGTTAATAATTCTTACTCTGAATGGTCTAAGGTTAATAGTGGTGTACCCCAAGGTTCAGTGTTGGGACCCTAACTTTTTTTATACCTTTATAAATGGTATAGGGTGTCTCCAACTTACAAACTGACCTCAATGCACTGTTTAATTGGGCAACTGTGTGACAAATGAGGTTTTATGTTGATAAATGTAAAGTTATGCAATTGAGGGTTAAGAATATGGATACATCATACATACTAGGGTGGTACAACTGGGAGAATCCATAGTGGAGCAGGATCTGGGAGTTTTGGTAGATCATAATCTTAAAAATAGCATGCAATTCCAAGATGTGATTTCCAAAGAGAGCAAAGTCCTTTCTTGTATTAAGAGGGATATGGACTCCAGATAGAGAGATATCATTTTTCCCCTGTTCAAATCATTAGTAAGACCTCATCTGGAATATGGAAAAACTGTGTAAACTGCGCTTGGATGCAAGATGATTAAAATAAACTAAAAATAAATAAATAATAGGCAGCGGCTCAAAGTGAGATACAAACACTCAAATGCAAATATAAAAAATAAAAAAGAGCAGCGCCAATAGTGCTAAATAAATGATAAGAAAATAAATGACATAAATAACTATTAAAAAATAGTAATAAATGACCATCATCTGGAATATGCAGTTTAGTTTTGGGCACCATTTTTCAAAAAGGATATCAGGGGACAGGAGAAAGTGCAGAGAATGGCAACCAAACTGATAAGAGGCATGGAGGAGCTCTGCTATGAGGATAGATTAGAGGAACTGAATTTATTCTCTCTTGAGAAGAGGAGATTAAGGGAGGATATGGTCAACATGTACAAATGCATAAGTGGTCCATATAGTGAACTTGGCGTTGAGTTATTCACTTTAAGGTCATCACAGGGGGGGCACTCTTTACGTCTAGAGGAAAAAAGATTCTCCAAATACGGAAAGGTTTCTTCACAGTAAGAGCTGTGAAAATGTGGAATAGACTCCCTCCAGAGGTGGTTATGGCCAGCGCAGGAGATTGCTTTAACCACTTAAGGACCGGGAGGATTTACCCCCTTATTGATCAGGCCATTTTTTGCGATACAGCACTGTATTGCTGACAATTGCATGGTCATGCAAAGTGGTACCCAAACAAAATTTATGTACTTTTTTTTCCCACAAATAGAGCTTTCTTTTGGTGGTATTTGATCACCTCTGCTGGTTTTATTTTTTGCGCTATATAAAAGACCAACAATTTTGAAAAAAAAACAACAATATTTTTAACTTTTTGTTATAATATATATCCCAAAAAAAAAAAAAGAATTTCTCCATTGCCATGTGCATGCCCACTGTATATATTGCGCAAAGCAAAATCCTTCTCAGTTAACTCATCCAATATCTTTATTGACAACTGCAAATAAATCATTGCAAATTTCAAAAACTTTTCCACGCAGAGGTTTTTAGATTTTTTTTTTTAAATGTTGGGCAAGCTTCTGAGTACTTTTAAACAGTCATCGTGACCCCTTTCTCCAGTGGCATTTCAAAGTTATTTCTAAAATTTTAAAAAATGGCAAACATTGTTTTGCCAGCTTATGTGTAGTGCCCGGACTTATTGGTTGGAGCCTTGGAGCCCTTAGGAAGCCACAACTTTGGCAGATTTTTGGTTTCAGGTTGGAAAAAAGTCAACTTTTTTATTTGTATTGCACTCTATGACATCCTGTGGCAGTGATTTCTTTAAATACAGGAATAGTGGTATGGTTTCATAGAATCAGCAGCTGAGTGCCAAAGGGAAAATATTTTATACAAAAAATGAATGGTTTATATTTTTTATCATAGGTGTATTTTAAATGCTAGAGACAGAATATCCAAAAAAACAAAAACAAAAAAATACGATACAAACGTTCCCAAGGCACTACGATTTCTCTAAATCAGGATTTCTCAACAAGGGTTCCATGGTTTCTCCAGAGGTTGCTAGGGGTTCCCTGAACAATGGCCAATTTCTGCCTCTCAGGTAAGTTCTTAATGACACCATTGAATTTTTTAGCTATCTGTAAGGGGGTAATTCTTCCCAATAACCACAAGTGTATGGAACATTCTTCCCACTGACCATCACACCAATGTACCATGAGTTGTAGATTTTTAATTTTTAGCAGGGGTTCCCCAAGACTGGAGAATTATTTTCAGGGTTCCTCTGTGTTGAAAAGGTTGAGAAAGGCTGGTCTAAGTAGTCAGCACAGCAGTAGCAACTCACCTTGAGGTTTTCTCTGTTCAACTGAAACCTCAAACAGGGCCATCTAATAAAGGATGGGTCAGTGCCCTAAATTATTCACCCGAGTGTGTAGATTTTAGATTGAGCTATTGAATTTAACCACTTGTTTACTGGGCACTTAAAGAGGAGTTTCCTCTAAAAAAAATGAAAAGTCAGCAGCTACAAATACTGCTGACTTTTAATAATCGGACACTTACCTGTCCCAGGGCCCAGCCATGCGGGGGAATGAAGCCCCACTAGTCCCCCCTCCTCTCGGCAGTGCTGGCATTGCAACTGTGGGCACACAGCCTGGCACCCACTGTGCATGCACAAGCAGCGCCGCGCACCGTGATTGGCTGCACAGTCATCTGGGACCTGTCACGGGCCCCAGATGACTGACAGGAGGGAGGGGGCGGAGCTGGGTCCTTCCTGCGCCAAGGGGAAGTGACATCAGGAGCCCAGGCACTGAAGGAGGCAGACAACGAGGGACCCCCTAGCAAGAAGCATTTAGAGGTGAGTTAAAAAAAAAATCCAAATGTTTTTTTTTTGTTGTTTTTTTGGATTTTTAAGCATTTTTTTTTTTAGTGTGTGCAACACCACTTTAAACCCCCTTCCTGCCCAGGCCAATTTTCAGCTTTCAGCACTGTTGCACTTTGAATGACAATTGTGCAGTCATGTTACACTGTACCCGTATGAAATGTTTATTATTTTTTTCACACAAATAGAGCTTTCTTTTGATGGTATTTAATCACTGCTGGGTTTTTTTTTGCTAAAAAATGCAAAAAGGCCCGGAAAAAAAACTAATTTTTATAAAATTTTGAAAACAGGTAATTTTTCTCCTTCATTTATGTGCGCTGATGAGGCTCTGATAGGCTTTGATAGGCTGCACTGATGGGCACTGATAGGCTGCACTGGTGGGCACTTATGAGGTAGCACTGGTGGGCATTGATGAGGCGGCACTGGTGGGCATTGATGGGTGGCACTGATGGGAACTGATAGGTGGCACTGATGGCCACTGGTAGGCACTGGTAGGTGACACTGATAGGCAGCACTGATATGTGGCACTGATGGGCACTGGCTGGCAGCACTGATGGTTACTGGTAGGTGGCACTGGTGGGCACTGGTAGGCGGCACTGATATGCATCTGTAGGTGGCACTGGTGGGCACTGGCAGGTGGCACAGGAGGGCACTGCACAGCAGCAGTGCCTCTCCCTGTTCTGGACAGATGTCTCTCTGTCAGAAGCCAGCAATCAGCTTTTTTTTCCCCTCATGCTGTCAACTTTGATTGACAGCAGTAGGAGCCAATGGTGCTTTGCTGTCTCAGCCAATGAGGAGAGAGAGTCCTAGACAGCCGAGTCTCTTGTGCAAAATCGCTGGTTTGAAAGGGGGCTCAGGTAAGTGTTAGGGGGCTGACGGAGGCTTCTGCACACTGAATGTTTTTTATCTTAATGCATAGAATGCATTAAGATAAAAAAAAAACTTTCTGCCTTTATAACCACTTAAATACATATTAAACTGAGATAAACAGCCTTGAGTGTATGTCTTGGCTCAGCTAGATAAGTAGGCTACAGAAGCTTTACAGTACTGAAGTTCACAGGCTACTAAATCAGGGAGATAAGATAGGACACTATCCTTGTAAGTTTAAGGCTTGGTTTATATATATGCAAATTGGTTAGATTTTCAACCGCATCTGATTTACAAGACATGTGAGCCGTACCTTTCTATGGAGCTGGTTCACATATGTCCGGGCTGATCGCAGTCCACTTTTAAAAAGAGTCCTGAATGTTTTTCAGTCCTGTTCAGGTACAAATTCAAGTGTCATACACTGTAAAATCTCATACCTGAATCACACCTGAACCGGTGATAGAAACCGCACCAGACTTCTGTGAAAAAATACAAGGAAACCAAGCCTTACTGTTTGTGTCTCCCGGGCAGCTAAATTTGTCCTGTCATTTTCTTGCTTTCTTTTCTCTCTTCCTAATATGTGTTCTCTTTGCACAGGCTGTGCAATTTCTGTTGCTTCCTCCTACCTCAACAGCAGGCTGTCAGCAGATCAAACTCTAGTGACTGATAATCGGCACAAAGCTGAGAATACAGGACAACTGAGCATGTGCAAAGCAGAGTGAAACAGTGTATTACTGGGTTTTAGACTTATTTTTAATGTTTTACATAGCTACAGTACCTTGCAAAAGTATTCGGCCCCCTTGAACTTTTCAACCTTTTGCCACATTTCAGGCTTCAAACATAAAGATATAACATTTTAATTTTTTGTGAAGAATCGCCAACAAGTGGGACACAATTGTGAAGTGGAACGAAATCTATTGGATTTCTGAAACTATTTTAACTAATAAAAAAATGAAAAGTGGGGTGTGCAAAATTATTCGGCCCCCTTGCGTTAATACTTTGTAGAGCTACCTTTTGCTGCGATTACAGCTGCAAGTCGCTTGGGGTATGTCTCTATCACTTTTGCACATCAAGAGACTGAAATTCTTGCCCATTCTTCCTTGCAAAACAGCTCGAGCTCAGTGAGGTTGGATGGAGAGCGTTTGTGAACAGCAGTTTTCAGCTCTTTCCACAGATTCTCGATTGGATTCAGGTCTGGACTTTGACTTGGCCATTCTAACACCTGGATACGTTTATTTGTGAACCATTCCTTTGTAGATTTTGCTGTATGTTTGGGATCATTGTCTTGTTGGAAGATAAATCTCCATCCCAGTTTCAGGTCTTTTGCAGACTCCAACAGGTTTTCATCCAAAATGGTCCTGTATTTGGCTGCATCCATCTTCCCCTCAATTTTAACCATCTTCCCTGTCCCTGCTGAAGAAAAGCAGGCCCAAACCATGATGCTGCCACCACCATGTTTGACAGTGGGGATGGTGTGTTGAGGGTGATGAGCTGTGTTGCTTTTACGCCAAACATATCGTTTTGCATTGTGGGCAAAAAGTTAGATTTTGGTTTCATCTGACCAGAGCACCTTCTTCCACATGTTTGGTGTGTCTCCCAGGTGGCTTGTGGCAAACTTTAGACGAGACTTTTTATGGATATCTTTGAGAAATGGCTTTCTTCTTGCCACTCTTCCATAAAGGCCAGATTTGTGCAGTGTACGACTGATTGTTGTCCTATGGACAGACTCTCCCACCTCAGCTGTAGTTCTCTGCAGTTCATCCAGAGTGATCATGGGCCTCTTGGCTGCATCTCTGATCAGTCTTCTCCTTGTCTGAGCTGAAAGTTTAGAGGGACGGCCAAGAGTTGGTAGATTTGCAGTGGTCTGATACTCCTTCCATTTCAAAATGATCACTTGCACAGTGCTCCTTGGGATGTTTAAAGCTTGGGAAATCTTTTTGTATCCAAATCCGGCTTTAAACTTCTCCACAACAGTATTACGGACCTGCCTGGTGTGTTCCTTGGTCTTCATGATGCTCTCTGCGCTTTCAACAGAACCCTGAGACTATCACAGAGCAGGTGCATTTATACAGAGACTTGATTACACACAGGTGGATTCTATTTATCACCATCAGTCGTTTAGGACAACATTGGATCATTCAGAGATCCTCGCTGAACTTCTGGAGTGAATTTGCTGCACTGAAAGTAAAGGGGCCGAATAATTTTGCACGCACCACTTTTCAGTTTTTTATTTGCTAAAAAAGTTTAAAATATCCAATAGATTTCGTTCCACTTCACAATTGTGTCCCACTTATTGGTGATTTTTCACAAAAAATTTAAATTTTATATCTTTATGTTTGAAGCCGGAAATGTGGCAAAAGGTTGAAAAAGGTCAAGGGGCCCGAATACTTAGGCACTGTATACCTGCAAAGTGGCCAGGATTTCATTTTTTGACTAAAGTTCCACTAAAGGAAAGGCAGCTGCAACTAAAATAATGTGAAAAAGCAATCAGCACAATCACAACTTAAACCAAATAAAATAAAATAGAATCACCAGTTCAATCACCCCCAAAGTAAAAAAAAAAAATATACAAAAAAAAAAAAAAAGGTGTAGCACAATCTCCATAGAATTAGTTATTAAATATAAAAGTCAAATGTCCACATCAAAATCAAAATATCTTCATGCGTCTATTGTGCCATGCGTGCGTCCGCCGTGTCCAACAATTGAAAGCTCAACTTTGTTTTTGACCTCTAGATAAATAATGATGCCAAAAAGCACTTTGTGCCACCCTCAGGGCTGTTGCCAGGACTATATTTTCAGTGTGCTGCTTCTCTCCACTGAATTCACTGCTCAAACATACATAAAGCATGCAGGGGCAAAAAAAGAGGACCAATAGTGCTCTCTGTATATGGTTTTAATGATACTAAAAAGGTTAAAAACACTCACATTATAAGAGCAATCCAAGTGCTATTAAATGTAGCCTACTAAAGAGGTCCCCTTTAGCGGGCAGACCCACCCCTTTGATGTCATCATGCCCATATTGTTTGTGGTTTGTTGTGTGCTTTATTGCAGTCTTCAGTAATACAGGATAACAGAGCACAGAAACATGGGTCAGTTCAGTACACAACAAATGGATGTACACACAGAATATGCAAAGTACTAGTAATCAAGACAGTAAAAGCCACGTAAATACTAACAGACTCAGCATGGTAAAACATGGACAGACCCCATACTTAAGTAACAGGAAATAGGACTTCACACAGAGGAGAGTCATCATGTACCCAAGGGCATAGAGTGATGGAGGGGAGGGAGGAGGAACAAAAAGGGTGGAGAGGAAAGAATAAGAATGTGAAAAAGGGAAGGGGATGCAGGAGGGAAAAAATAGCAAACATGAAAGGGAGGGGAGGAATCACAAGGAAGGGGACTTCAAGTGCAACACCTGATCCCTAATCCAAAAAAGGGTATTATATAAGGATCACCTCAGCTCAAGGTCCAAGGGGACCATACCTTTTTAAACTTCCAGGGGCATCCCCTATTATCGTATGTTCACTTGCAGGGGAAGGGTTGCGATCGCCATAGCCTCCCATGAGGCTTGACGCTACATCAAGTATGACCATTTCATCAGAATATATTTGTTGGTGTAGTAAAGGACATAAGATATCAATAGCTTAGTATGATGAGCAGGGAAGGGCTGGCATTCTTGGGCCTGGGGGCAAGTCCAATAAAGTGGCCCACTGAAACACTGAATCAGCTCACCATCAATTCCCACCTGGTTTTATAACGGATATTGATGTTATGAAGCAAGACCAATATGATACAATGTGGAAACATAATTTAATGTTAATAGCAACAAAGGAGGTTTAACAAAAATAATACATCTCTGCAGCCTCACCGGCGTCCATCAGTGCAGCCTCACCAGTGCCCATCAATGCAGCCTCACCAGTGCCCATCAGCTTAGCCTCATCAGTGCCCATCAATGTCCACCAATGCAGCCTCACCAGTGTCCATCAATACAGCCTGATTAGTGCGTGCCCATTAATGCAGCCTCAGCAGTGCCCATCAATGCCACCTGATCAGTGCTCATCAATGCAGCATCACCAGTGCTCATCAATGCAGCCTGATCAGTGCCCATCATTGTGGCCTGATCAATGCAGCCTCACCAGTGCCCATCAGCTCAGGCTCACCAGTGCCCATCAATACAGCCTGATCAGTGCCCATCGATGCAGCCTCACCAGTGCCCATTAATGCAGCCTCACCAGTGCCCATCAATGCAGCCTGATCAGTGCACATCAATGCAGCCTCACCAGTGGCCATCAATGCAGCCTCATCACTGCCCATTAATGCCCATCAGAGCAGCCTCAACAGTGTCCATCAATGCAGCTTAACCAGTGCCCATCAATGTAGCCTCACCAGTGCTCATCAGCTCAGCCTCATCAGTGCCCATCAGTGCAGCCGAATCAGTGCCCATCAACGCCGCCTGACCATTGCCCATCAATACAGCATCACCAGTGCCGATCAGCTCAGCCTCATCAGTTCAGCCTCATCCTTGCCCATCAATGCAGACTCAGCAGTGTCCATCAAGCAGCCTCATCAGTGCACATCAATGCAGCCTCACTAGTGCCCATCAATGCATCCTCACTAGTGTCCATCAATGCAGCCTCATCAGTGCCCATCAATGCAGCCTCACCAGTGTCCATCAATGCAGCCTGATCAGTGCCCATCAATGCAGCCTCACCAGTGTCCAATAATTCAGCCTGATCAGTGCCCGTCAATGCAGCCTCACCAGTGTCTATCAATGTGGCCTGATCAGTGCCCATCAGCTCAGCCTCACCAGTGCTCATGAATGCAGCATCACCAGCGCCCATCAATGAAGCTTCACCAGTGCCCATCAATGCTGCCTGATGTGGGGGTCAGCTGTGTCAGGGTCTCTCACCTCAGTGATGGCAGCTCAGCAGGCCCTTGCATGGTCTCCTGAGGGGGTGATGCTCCTGGTCATGGGGTCAAGTTTATGCAGCCAGTGTCCAGCCCCGCAGCTGATGGAACCACTGAGACATTTGAGAATAAGAGAACAGAGTTCCCGAAGTCATATCTCCTAGGTTCTTAACTCCATAACTTACCCACACCTAGGGATCCATGACAATGTGAAGGTGAGGAAGAGTAGGGTTATATTCTACTGTTTAAGTGCTTTTGATGGCACTTTGGATTGCTCTTATAATGTCAGTGTTTTTAACTTTTTTAGTATCGTTAAAAACTATATACAGAGAGCACTAGTGGTATTTTTTTTTACATGCTTTATATATGTTTGAGCAGTGAATGAAGTGGAGAGAAGCAGCACGGTGAAAATCCAATCCTGGCAACAGCCCTGAGGGTGGCACAAAGTGCTTTTTGATCTCCTTATTTATCTAGAGGTAAAAAACAGAGGTGAGCATTCAATTGTTGCACATAGTGGATGCACGCAATAGAAGATGATACTTTGAAGATGTAGTGCACTTCAAACACAATGGTGACTGGAAGCAATGATCATTTATGGACTTTATCTTGATGTGGACATTTGGCTTTTATATTTAGTAAAACTCCACATTAGCCTGGCTATTTTTGCAGAGCATTATGCAAACCATTATACCTTGCACTGGGGAATATGTGGAATTAGCTAATGTTTATTTCTTTACACTGAGTAGTTGTCTCGAGGGTAATGCCTTTTCCCTCCTGATTTAAAAACATTTTCCCTCACTTTTAAAACTATTTTGTCACATTATAAACCACATTTTCTTCTGTCCTTTGTTTCTCTGATTAGGGGGAGCTGTTAAGAGCTCTTAGCTGCATAAAATGGATCAACATGTGTCCTTCTGTGCTTGCTCATGTTGTTGTAATTTACTGAAATAAGTGATGGAGAAATAACGGGAGGTAAATAAGAGGATCCATAACAAACAGTTATATAATTGTAAGTGTAACGGGGGGTAAATGTTGAGTCTGGAATGTGGAGAGAGCTGGTTATGGTAGGTAGAGGCAATAGTATGGGATATCTGGAAATGAGGACCAATTCTGTGTTTGAACACACAAAGCTAGAAAATAGCAACTCTGTGTGTGACTGCAGCATATGTAGTAGTGAAGTGTAGTAATGCATACCTCCCAACTTTTTGAGATGAGGGACACCTATCAGAAAAAGTATGCAGGCGTAGGACACACCCCTTGCCATGCCCCCTTAAAGGACAATTGTACAAAAAAATCAAGATTGGTTAAACGCACAACTTTTTTTCACCACTACTATTCCTTTATATTGGCTTTTGGAATTTACAAATGCAGCAATTTAGAAATTGGATGAAAGGTTCAGTGCTGGAAAACTGTTTTTGATGGATAAAAAGTACATTTTATATATATCTATATAGATCAGACCAAAATGAGGGACAGATGAGGAGGAATGAGGGACGGTGGGACATTGCTCCAAATCAGGGATAGTCCCTCGAAATCAGGGACCACTGGGAGCTAGGGCGGTGCAGGAAGTCCCAGGTAAGTAGTGCTCTCAGTGTGTTCTATTATCAAGAAAACAAATGAATTTGAACTTTAGGAACATAGGAAGCTTGATTGCTATGTATGTAACCTGATAATGGTGTACTACTATTACATTTCTAGCGTTATTTCTCTCTAGTTTTCTTCTTTTTTTTTTAATGACTGCAATGTTGTAATGTGCTCTGATGGTATCAGTTCATTTCTGGCACTTTACAAACACTTGCTGTATGATAAGAAGGTTGGTAGGGTGCCAAGTTTCTGCTGCCATAGAAAATAAGGGGAAAGGAACTGTGATTTCTGTGCCTCGGTTGGCAAATGTAAAGATCACCTTTGCTCTGTATGCCTGCAATTTACAAAATTAAGGTAAGGGGAAGGAGCACACGCTGAAGAGGTCATGCCTGTGCAACCCCTGTAAGCAAGCTCCTTGTGTAAATTGATAGCACCATGAAACACAATAGATCCCTCAGTTTGGGCCCAGTGGGCAGTTGAGTAGAATGAAAAGACAGAATTCAGACTAGCAGTATTTGCAATTTGCAGCTTTATATATTTGTCTGGAATTTAGGTTTTACTAAACCGTGTAGTGGCTGCTGTTGACCTTCGGCTTTTGTTTATCTGAATGTAAACATAAGGATCCTGAAATCCTGGTGAGGGGGAAGAAATTGGGTAGGCACAGCATGCAGGGACAGACAGGCAAAAAAAGCTCAATGATACACACTTCACATAGAACCTTTATAAATGGCAACAGGGTACCTCAGCCCCCGACTATGTATACACATGTGGTAGGACATGCATTGCATAGCTCTCAACTGTCCTTGATTTTGAGGGACCGTCCCCAACACAAAAAACAAAAACAAAGTCTCTCTGTCCCTCTTTCCTCCTAATTTGTACCTCATTTTGGTCTGATCTATATTATTGCATATAAAATTTACTATTTATCTTTCAAAAAGTGTTTCCCAGTGCTAAACCTTTCATCCAAATTCTAAATTGCTGCATTTGTAAAATTCAAAAGCCAGCATAAAGGAATAGTAGTGGTCAAAAAAGCATTTGTAGCTTTTACTAGTTTTTTTATCTTTTGTATAATTCTCCTTTAAGGAGGCAGACAGGTGTGTCTTATGCCTACATACGTTTGTTAATAAATGTCCCTCATTCCCAATCTCAGAAAGTTGGGAGGTATAGCATTGTCCCCTTTTACTCCTGATCTGTGTGTACACATTTAGCAAAATGTTTTTCTGGATCCTTTAGAAGCATGGGTACAAGGACTTTATACTGTGTACTGGGTATATTGTATGTAGGCTTGGTCTCTATCGAACCATGCTCCTTTAAGTCACACCCAAAATTCACTGAAGTTTAGCAACTCCACATTTTAGCAATTTTCCACATCTGTGTCCCCCATTTCAAAATCAGGAGGTATAAAATGGTTTCTTATAGACAAGGGACCTCTAAGCTTTCTAAACAAAGGGCCAGTTTCTGAAGGCCAGTTCTTCAGACTTTAAGTGGACCAGACTATGACAAGTGAGAGTAGAAAATACCCAGCATGAGTGAGAGTAGACAATGTCTGGCTTGGTGGTCAGAGGGAGTAAAAAAATAAAATAGTGCCCATGGTTAGCAGGAATTGAGGCCCATGATTGATATTAGCGGGAGAATTAATGCCCAGTTGTTTATATCATCTTTATGCCCCATCTTTAGTGTCAGTGAAAAGAATAGTGCCCCATCGTTGGTGTCAGTAGAAGGAATGATCCTCAAATCAGTGGGAAGAACAGTGCCCCAAGGGTCAGATAAAGGCAAGCAAAGGGCTCAAACTTTTTAAACAGGGGCCAGTTCACTGTCCCTCAGACCATTAGAGGGCTGGACTATAGTTTAAAAAACCCAAAAACAAACTATGAACAAATTCCTATGCACACTGCACATATCTTATTTTGAAGTGAAAAAACAAAACGGAAACAAATACAATATTTAAAATAAAGAACACGTAAAGTTAAATCAACAAACTTACCAGTATTTCAATGGGAACTGTGGGCCTGTTTTTGGTTGAGATGGTCAATGTCGCAGCCCAATCAGTGCCCGCCTCACCATCAGTGCAAGCCCCCTCACCATCATTGCAAGCCCCCCCTCACCATCATTTCAAGCCCCCCTCATCATCATTGCAAGCCCTCCCCCTCACCATCATTTCAAGCCCCCTCACCATCATTGCAAGCCCCCCCACCATCATTTCAAGCCCCCCTCACCATCATTGCAAGCCCCCCTCACCATCACCGCAAGCCTCCCCTCACCGTGATTTCAAGCCCCCCTCACCATCATTGCAAGCCCCCCTCACCATCATCACAAGCCCCCCCTCACCATCATCGCAAGCCCCCCCTCGCCATGATTTCAAGCCCCCCCCTCACCATCATTGCAAGCCCCCCCCCCCACCATCCTTGCAAGCCCCCCTCACAGCCTTACTGTGCCAAGCAATGTCTCACCAGTCAGTGTGTGTGCACATCGGGCATCTCCTGCTGCTGTGTCACGGCTCACTGTGAAAAGTTTAAGAGTGCTGTGATAAAAGTCCGCCCTCCCCCTAGACCAGCTCGTGTGATAGACAGAACACTGCCTCTATCACAGGAGCTGGTCTAGGAGGAAGGCGGGACTTTTATCACAGCGCGCCTGAACTTTTAACAGTGAGCTCCATGACACAGCAGTCTCCCGATGTGTTACAACTGGCCCGCCCCGAGGCCTGGCCTGTCGGGAATCCGACCCTGGGTTGGGTGGGCTGAATAAATGTCCTCATGGGCCGTAGTTTGAGGACCCCTGTTTTAGACCATTGCTATAGACCCATTGCCAATAAAGATTCCATGGTATTGCTTTGAGAAAGATGAATCAAAATCAACAAAATGCTAATGGGAAAAAGTATATTTATACAAATGTGTGTGTGTATGTGTGTGTGTATGTATATATATATATATATATATATATATATATATATATATATATATATATATATATATATATATATATATACAGTATCTCACAAAAGTGAGTACACCCCTCACATTTTTGTAAATATTGTATTATATCTTTTCATGTGACAAAACTGAAGAAATTACACTTTTCTACAATGTAAAGTAGTGAGTGTGCAGCTTGTATAACAGTGTAAATTTTCTGCCCCCTCAAAATAACTCAATACACAGCCATTAATGTCTAAACCGCTGGTAACAAAAGTGAGTACACCCCTACGTGAAAATGTCCAAATTGGGCCCAATTAGCCATTTTCCCACCTGTTAGTGTTACAAGGTCTTAGGTCTCAGGTGTGAATGAGGAGCAGGCGTGTTACATTTGGTGTTATCACTCTCGCTCTCTCATATTGGTCACTGGAAGTTCAACATGGCACCTCTGAGGAGCTGAAAAAAAGAATTGTTGCTGTACATAAAGATGGCTTGGGCTATAAGAAGATTGCCAATACCCTGAAACTGAGATGCAGCATGGTGGCCAAGACCATACAGCAGTTTAACAGGACAGGTTCCACACATGAAATGATATAATAAAATATTTACAAAAATGTGAGGGGTGTACTCACTTTTGTGAGATACTGTATATATACACACTATTCTTGTACATATTTGTCAATTTGCAGGCTTTTGGTGGAGTCTTTATTAGTCATGTGTAAGGTCGTGAAGGGTTGGCCATCACTCTTTTGGACCCACTTATTCAGCCTTCTGTTACTTTAAACACTATATTGATCTACGAGCAATAACAATATTAACTTCTTTTTAGGCCCTTTCCATATGGGACGTTTAGCCCCTGTGCATGTAATTCCGGCTGCTTGCAGCCTGTCAAAGTCTATGGGTCCTTTCACACGGGCGGATCAGTTCTGATCCGCCCCGTGGATATCCGTTTGCTCAGCGGGGATCACTCCGTCGATCCCCGCTGAGCAGGGAGATGACAGGTCCGTCTCTGCACACTGCGCAGGGACAGACCTGTCACAGCGCCGCTCTCCCCTATGGGAGATCGGATGACGACGGACCACAGTGCCCGTCGTCACCCGATCCGATCCGCAGACGGATGGAAAAATAACTTTTTCCTCCGTCACACTTTTTCGGATCGGAGCGGGTCGGATGTCAGTGGACATGTCACCGCTGACATCCGACGCTCCATAGAGCTCTATGGAGCACCCGTTCAGGTCCGCCTGAAAAACTGGCAGGCGGGCCTGAACGGGACGTCAGTGTGAACGGGGCCTATGGCAGCTTGAAATGTGCTGCAGCTGTACAGGGTGATACTCACATTTAGAGCCCCGTGCATTCAAGGAAAAATGCCTGGAACACAGTAACCGTGTCTCGGGCATTGGTCCTTGAACATGTATGGCCCTAAATGAAAGTACATTTTGGTACAACATTTAGCCCTGTCCAGCCATAGCATATTTCAGCCTGCCATAGACTTTGACAGGCTGCGGGCATCAGGAATGGGCGCTGTGCCTGTGCCTCCCAGGCACAATAAAAGGCTGGGATTTCATGCATAGGGGCAAGGAGTCCCATGTCCAAGGGGCCTTATCTTGTTCCACTGTCACAAACTTTTCAGCTGAATTAGTCCAACATGGTGAAACCCTGACAGGCTGTAGTGGAGAAAACTGTATCAAATATTTATATTTTTTAAAGTTTTATCCCTAGTAGGTCATGGCAAAATAAATTAAGCTCATGGAGAGAATCTATGTTTAGGAACCAGGCTCTCATTGTTTAAAAAAACAAAAAAACAGATAAATGCCTTTAACTAAATAAAATGATTTTGCCTGACACGGAACTGCTGTAGTATCATTAGCTGTTCTCTCTGCTCATTATTTTGTATGCTTATTCTCTGCAAAAACTACCATCCAATGCAATAACATTCTGTTACACACACACAGAAGGTTTTGATCCATTGCAGACTGTGTTATGCCTTAAAATGATACTAAAGTCTCAGTTCTTTTTCTTTACAAAATAACAAACATGTTATACTTACCTCCTCTGTGCAGTGGTTATACACAGAGCATCCCTGATCCCTCCCCCCTGCCAAGTGCCCCCACAGCAAGCAGCTTGCAGTAGGGGCACCCGAGCCATGCCTCTGCTCTGTGTGTCCATTCAGACATGGAGCGGCAGTTTGGCCCTGCCCTCTTTCTCTCCTCATTGACTCACTGATTTTGACAGCAGCGGGAGCCAATGGTGCTACACTGCCATCTCAGCCAATGAGGAGGGAGAGTCTCGTGCAACTGAGATTCTTCTGCAAATTTGCTGTATTGAGATGGGCTCGGGTAAGTATTGGTGGTCCAAGGGGGGCTGCTGCACACAGAAGATTTTTTATCCTAATGCACAGAATGCATTAAGATAAAAAAACTTCTGACTTTACATTCATGTTAAGCTCTCCATACACTTCACAATCTGATTGTAAAATCTTCTTTAGATCTACCATCAACTATGTAGTGCAAGAGCCTGCCTGATTTGATACTAAATGAATGGATTGTTTAGGTCTGTCCACATATTACATATTTTTGGAAGATCTAAAGTAAATTCTGCAACAATTGTACAATCTGAATTATACTGTACAGTGTATGGCCAGCCTTATTCCCTGTACACACGGTCGGACATTCCAACCACAAAATCCGTCAGATTTTTCCAGACTGATTTTGTCCAAAACTGGTGTTGCATACACACGGTCGGACAAAGTTGACGGAAAATCCGATCGCTCGGAATGTGATGACGTTCATTTGTTCCGACGGGACTGCATTATGGCTAGTAGCCAATAGCTTTGGTCTTGTAATTTGATCTGAGCATGCATAGCACTTTGTCCAATCGGAATTCTCTACAAACGATCGGAAAAAGTCTGATCGGATTTTTTTGTCGGAAAATTTGAGATCCTGCTCTCAAATTTTTTCCGTCGGAATTTCTGATGGAAAAAGTCAGATAGAGCCCACACATGATTGGATTTTCCGACAATATAATCCGATCTGACCTTTTCCGTTGGAATTTCCGACCGTGTGTACAGGACATAAGTGTATGTAATGGCTTGAATGAGGCCTTTCCTCTGCATGTTGTCTAAAGTTTGATTGTGCAACTTTTACACAACTTTGGATGGGTGCAACTTGGATACGACTCTGGCTTTGACCAGTGATAATGGACAACCGTTGCATTGTATAACATTCAGCTATGACATTCATGCAACTTATTTAAGTCTATGGCCTTCAAGTTTCATTAAAAACCAGATCAATTTAGTGCATGAATTACTTTAAAGTTGCTGTAACTTTAGGTCACACATATATGAATGGTTGTCATTGGAAAACATGGCGAATGACTTGTCATGCAACTTTGGTGTCCAAAATTGCATGACAAGTCGCACAAGTGTGAATAGAGCCTTACTAGTCCTGTTTCAGATTCTACCCAGTTGTGCCTCATCATTCAACATCTGATGTCAAGTCACTTTTCTATTTTTCTGCTGGCTCCATTCACACTTGTACCAAAGTAGTGTGACTTTGAAGTGCAACTTTGGCGCAGCTTTGGTGCAACATTGGATGGGTGTGACTTTGATGCAACTTTGGTTTGACCAAAGATAATGGACAACTGTTGCACAACTGTCACATGTATTACATTCAGGTGCGACTTTCATGTGACCTTTGAAGGCTAAGGCTCCATTTGCACTTGTACAACTCCAAAGTTGCGCCAACTTTGGAGTGCAACTTTAATGGAACTTTAGATGGAGGCAACTTGGATATGACTTTGGCTTTGACCAGTGATAATGGACAACTGTTGCACTACTGTCACATTGTATAACATTCAGGTACAATTTTCATGGAACTTTTGAGGGTTAACATTGAAGTCTATGACCTTCAAGTTGCATGAAAGTCAGAAAAAAGTAGTGCATGAACTGCTTTGAAGTCGCTGCAACTTTAGGTTGCACATATATGAAGGGTTATCATTGGAAAACATGGGGGAAAATCTTGTCATGCAACTTTAATGTCCAAAGTTGCATGACAAGTTGCACAAGTATGAATGGAGACTTACATCTGCAGTCTATGGCAGTGGTCATCAACCCTGTCCTCAGGGCCCACTAAAAGGCTTTATGACCACTATAAGATAATACTTGGAGTTCACCTTGCTCCTCAGACTTGCGTGTTTGTGATGATGGTGGAGGACATTAGAATGACTAGAGAAGCCCTACTGGTCCCAAGCTTGAGGGACTCTCTTTCAACTACAACCTTTACTACTCCTGTTCCCACAACACTTATTGCACCATATATTTAACCTTCATATTCCATACATATAGTATGTTACAGGCAAATATGTGCTTAATAAGGTTAACAACAAGCTCTGTGGTGGCCATACACCATTGTTGCCAACCGCCAGCATTTTTACTGGCAGCCAGTAAAAAATGGGCACTTTTCTCCTGCCAGTAAATACCAGTGAAAGAAAAAGGTTGCCAGTAAAAAAATATGACTGTGACGCTTGGGCAAGACCAAGCCAGTGCCTGTACAGTGTGTTTGGATTGTGTCGGCAGTGTGTCACGTGAAGTCATGGTGCAAGGAAACGGAGCAGCCGGAGCCTCTGGGGCAGGTCTGTGGAACGGGAAGAAGGCAAGCCGGGAGTGGACTAAGAGGACCACCTGGCATGGAGGGAGAGGGTCATTATGAATCAGGAGGGGATGTGTCATGTTGGTGAGGTGCCGTCGTTATCTGTGCTGCTGCACACTGCTGTCAGTGTCACTGTGAGAGTCAATTTCATGTGTGTGTGCTGTCCATTCTAATTTCTTGCCCTGTCAATTCCTGTTCCTGAGCTACTTAATTACTATATCGAAAATAAAATAAGAAATATGTTTTTGCCTTAATATCTACCTTAAATCGCTTTGCTAATTGCATATTGTACTTGTTTGTAGCCTAAATACTGAAATATGCACTTAAAACTGTCATTTTGTAACTTTTGGACATGCCAGTAAAAACTTGACCGTGCCAGTAAATTTTGGGTGTCGTGTGTAGTGGTTAGCACTCTCACCTAGCAGTAAAAAGGGTCGCTGGTTCAAATCCCAACCAGGACACTACCTGCCTGGAGTTTGCATGTTCTCCCTGTGCCTGCGTGGGTTTCCTCCAGGTACTCCGGTTTCCTCCCACAATCCAAAGACATGCAGGTAGGTTAATTGGCTTCTGTCCAGAAATTGGCCCTAGTATATCAATGGGGACCTTGGATTGTGGGCTCCTTGAGGGTAGGGACTGATGTGAGTGTGCAATGTACAGGGATGGGGACAATTGTGGACACTCACTCAGGTTGAACTGGATGGACTGGTGTCTTTATTCAACCTTACTATGTAACTATGTAACTATGTTAGTAAATTTCAATCTGGTAGGTTGGCAACACTGCCATACACCCTTTCTTCAATTTCATTTTCTGATCAATGCAGGATCCTATCAAACAACTGATTTGTCAAACAATCAAACATGCATAACTTTCATTTTCGATCATTTTAGACTCGCTTTGATCAAGCTGATTTGATCGATCGCGTTGCATCTGAGATGCTTTGATTATGAGAATGCATGGTAACGTGATCAATAACTTATGATCACATCTTTCAAATATCAATGGAAATGCATTCCCTTGTGTGTGTCCCATCCATAGGATGGGTTGCCAACCATACATGGTGTATATGGCCACCATGAGCAATAAATAGCCCATTATCATGACGATCCTCAGGTTGCTAGGTATCCTGAACACAGAAAGCTGCTGAGAGTCTGGGCACGGATGTCACCTGTAACTAGGTGACGGTTTGCCAGTGTCTGACATGAAAGTCTGAAGGAGATGGTAGAGCAGACAAGACACCATAAAAGCATGTGTGGATTCTAAAATAGAGCGGATGAGTGTTTGATGAGGGGGCGAAGGATGTTACCAGCGGAGGGTGTGTGCAGACTGTGTTATGAGTTTGTGCGGTGGTGCTGAAAGGACAGCTCCTCTCCTCCAGCTGTCTTCTCCTCCAAGGAGACCTCCTCCTCGTCATCACCATCCTCAGCACCTTCATGCCACCACCACCCTTCCCTGCCTCTGCCTGCCTACCGAGGATGGCACACTGATCACAGGGTCACCCCCACCAGGCTTTGTTTGTCTTCTCAGTGTTTAATGGCTACCGCCTGTTGTGAGTCTGACATAGTTCCATGCGAGGGAGAGGATGCTCTATAGAGAGGACTAGGACTGGCTTCTCCTCGGAGTTGGAGATAAAGATCACCATTCATCAAAGAGCAGGACTTTACACCTCGACATCGCTCATCATCTATGGTGTGTCCAGGGAGGTGAGGAGCGCCGGGCACACCATCCGCACACTTTCTTCTCTCTCTCTTTGAGGTATGCCGAGCGCTATGGGCTATGTGGATGACATGTATGAATGAATGGCCACTATGGCTTCTGGGATTTCTCCTGGGTGCCATTATCAGCCTCATCCCTAGCTCCAAATCGGGACTCACCATACACCATACAATCTGATCAGAGCGCAAGGACTCACCCCAATCTATGGAGATTGTACAATCTGATTGTATAGTGTGTGACCAGCTGTAACATTCACTATGCACTGCGCAATCTGCTTGTGCAAAATCTGTGCAATCTAATTGTATAGTGTGTGGCCAGCTTTAACATTCACTATGCAGTCTGCTTTTGCAACCTCTGTACAAACTGATTGTATAGTGTGTGACCAGCTTTAAGATTCACTATGCAATCTGTGTGTGCAACCTCTGCACAATCTTCTTTTGATTTGCAAAATGACATGCTAGAAGGACAAACCTTATTGATCCATTCATTGTAGCAAATCAGGCAGGCCCTTGCACTGTATAGTAGATGGTAGATCTAAAGGGGATTGTACAGGTAGGTTGTATATAGATAGGGTATGACCAGCTTTACAGCTGAACATATGCTATGTGATTTGATTGTACAATCTTCATACGATTGTCTTTAGATTTTTCACAATCATGTAATATAAGGACAACCCTTATTGATTCATTCATTGGGGCCCTTGCACTATATAGTTGATGATAGATCTAAAGGGAATTGTACAATTAGATTGCATACGATATGACCATCTTTACTGCTGACCATAGGCTGTACAATTTGTACAATGTTCATACAATCTTTAGATTTACCAAAATGATGTAATATAACCGTGATCTCCAAACTGTGGCCCGGGAGCCAGATGCAGCTCTTTATTTGTCTTTCTCTGGTCCTTGGGGCACTATTCCTCCCACTGACACCAACGATGGGGCACTGTTCCTCCCACTAACACCAATGATGGGGCACTGTACCTCCCACTGACACCAATGATGGGGCACTGTTCCTCCCACTGACACCAATGATGGGGCACTGTTCCTCCCACTGACACCAATGATTGGACGTTGTTACCAACACCAGGAAATTTTCTACTCCCACTGACCACAGTCTGGCCACCCTCCCGAAATCTCTATTCCTTCTACCGGTACCAGTGGCGATGGGGCACTATTCCTCTCACACCAACAATGTTGCACTAGTCCTCTCACACCAACAATGGGGAAATATTCTCCCCACTAAAACCAACGGTGGGACACTATTCCTCCCACTGACACCAAAATGAGGCACTATTCCACCCACTGACACCAAAATGAGGCACTATTCCTGCCACCGACACCAAAATGAGGCACTATTCCTGCCACTGACACTAAAATGAGGCACTATTCCTCCCACTGACACCAAAATGAGGCACTGCTGACACCAAAATGAAGCACTATTCCTCCCACTGACACCAAAATGAGGCACTATTCCTCCCGCTGACACCAAAATGAGGCACTATTCCTGCCACTGACACCAAAATGAGGCACTATTCCTCCCGCTGACACCAAAATGAGGCACTATTCCTGCCACTGACACCAAAATGAGGCACTATTCCTCCCGCTGACACCAAAATGAGGCACTATTCCTGCCACTGACACCAAAATGAGGCCCTATTCCTCCCGCTGACACCAAAATGAGGCACTATTCCTGCCACTGACACCAAAATGAGGCACTATTCCTGCCACTGACACCAAAATGAGGCACTATTCCTCTCGCTGACACCAAAATGAGGCACTATTCCTCTCGCTGACACCAAAATGAGGCACTATTCCTCTCGCTGACACCAAAATGAGGCACTATTCCTGCCACTGACACCAAAATGAGGCACTATTCCTCCCACTGACACCAACAATTGGACATTGTTACCAACACCAGGACATTTTCTACTCCCACTGGCCACAGTCTGACCACCCCCCCTGAAATCTGAAGGATGGTAAACTGGCCCTTCGGTTAGGAAATTTGGAGACCCTTGTAATTTAAGGAGAAACCTTGCTGATCAATTCATTGTATCGGTCAGGTGGGCCCTCAAACTACATAGTTGATGGTGGATGTAAAGGGGGATTGTACAATTAGTTTGTATAGGGTATGCTCAGTTTTACTACTACTGACCATATGCTATACAATTTGATTGTACAATCTTCATGCAATCTTTTAAAGATTTCCCAAAATCATGTAATATAAAGACAAACCTCACTGATACATTCATAGCATCAATTTAGGCAGACCCTTGCATTACATAGTTGATGGTAGAGCTAAAGGAGATTAATCAGATTGCGTCACATATGGCCAGCTTGGGCTGACCATACACTATGTATCTGATCTAGACCTACTGTTAAGTAGGTAGTGCAGGGCCTGCCTGATTGAATAGTTTAGGGAGGTCCTCATATTGCATAGCTTTGGTAAATCTAAAGCTGATTGTACGGTCAGATTGCAACATGTTGCAGATAGAGTATGACCAGCCTAATCTCATATGCTTCTATTTTCATACCTAATCGATGTGTAATGATCAAATTGCAAACAATTGAATAGCCATACCTTCCTTTCCAATTGATTTAGACTCAGTTTTGATCAGATTTGATTAAAGTCAATTGGCCAGGACAGAATATTATTGATCATTTTGCATTGATTAAGATATTTTGTTCATGGATATGATCAGATTTCATTTGATGAGATAGTAAGATGATATGGTGGACCCAGGGGTATGGAGGATCAAAATCCACTTCCAGTGTGTGTGACTTATCAGTTAAATGGGTTGTCAACTATAGACTGTATGATGGTAAAAAAAAGAGATGATTTTTTAGAAGCATGTATGACACAATGGAAGCATGTATGGGACAAGAGAAGGTGACTGATCACCTTCATTTCATGTGACTGGTGGTGAGGAGTGACAGGTAGGGAAAGTGGGCGTGGCACCGAGTGACAGGTGGGAGGAGTCTAACAGGGACAAGAGAAGGTGACTGATCGATCACCTTCACTTCATGTGACAGTTGGTGAGGAGTGGGCGGGGCGCGGAGTGACAGGTGGCGCAGAGTGGGCGGGGTGCCGATTGACAGGTGGTGCGGAGTGGGCGGGGTGTCATATTGACAGGTGGTGCGGAGTGGGCGGGGTTCAGATTGACAGCTGGGAGAAGTTGAGAAGTTTGTGGTGCGATGTGATCGGTCGATGTGTAGGTGAATCGGTGACTGTGGCTGACTTTTGCCTTTCCTCCCTCTTCCTTTGTGTAACTCCAGGGGCCGGGTTGCTTTCACCTGCCACCCATGCGAGTCATGTCGCATCCAGAGAGATGGGGAAGATCGATGAGAACGAGAGGATCATCCTGAACGTGGGGGGCACCAGACACGAGACGTACCGGAGTACGCTGAAGACCGTGCCCGGGACCCGCCTGGCACTCCTGGCATGCGAATCGCACAGCGACCCCGGGCTGGAGCAGCAGCCAGTCCCGGGACCCTTCCAGAGCACCAGCCGGGGCAATGAGTTCTTCTTTGACCGGCACCCCGGGGTCTTCGCCTATGTCCTCAATTATTACCGCACGGGGAAGCTGCACTGCCCGGCCGATGTGTGCGGACCCCTGTTCGAGGAGGAGCTGGCCTTCTGGGGGATCGATGAGACCGATGTGGAACCCTGTTGCTGGATGACCTACCGCCAGCACCGAGATGCCGAGGAAGCCTTGGACATCTTTGAGACCCCGGACCTGATCACCGGAGAGCCGCCGCCAATAGATGAGGATGACGAGGACCTGGGCAAGAGGCTGGGCATAGAGGACGTGGTGGGTTCTGATGGTAAGGTCAGCCGGTGGAGAAGGCTAAGACCTCGGATGTGGGCTTTATTTGAGGATCCCTACTCTTCCAGAGCCGCCAGGGTGAGTGCTACTTACTAAACAACCTGCCTGGGGAACTACCTGTAGAGTGTCGCTAAAAGTCACAGCCTGCTCAAAACCAACACAGCACAACTGCCACTTCTCTGCTCAAAGCTACAGTTTGGGGCTCTTCTATTGCTATACTCTGTATGTTTCTGGTCATACACTTCCTTTTTTTCTTTATACATCTATCAGTAGTTCACATCCCCATTAGAACACATGTATGTCTCCTAGGATAGTTTCAATGGTTTGGAAGCACCCTAGACCAGCTTTTTTTTTTCAACCAGGGTGCCTTCAGGCTAGAGCCACCTTGGCAAAATTTCTAGAAACTACCCAAAAATTGTATACAAGCCAGCAAGTGGATCAAGCCTGCCTATTAGTTTCATAAAGCCACAGGTTTTCATTGTGCACCATTACAACCTCCTAGTCACCAGTGTCCTAAGAACCAATGACATCATCGGTTGATAAGGAGGAGGTTGGGTACCTGCACAGTGTGCTTGTTTGCCCCACCCTTGCCCCTATCCATCAGCACCAGGGTCACATTAGCTGAGCGAGCCCTTGGTCACACCAGTACGACTTCAGGCATGACATGCGATTTACAAATAGTACCTAAAGTAGTATCTAATGTGTTTCTATGAAAATGTCCTAATAGATACGATTTTAAGTAGTGCAATTTGAGAAGTAGTACATGTATTGCTTTTTGAGGACTTCAGCATGATTTCACTGCTATAAACTATAATGTAAACCATGCTGCAAATCGTTCCTGTGACTATATCAGCACTACTAAGAGCCTGAAAGATTAACCGTTTGCTTAACCGTTTGCTAGTTAAACTTTTGTATATAAAATCAAAGTTTCTCCCTGTGACATGGACAGCCCCTCTCACTGAAGTAGCACTGCACTTATTTCATTTCTTACATTTATTTGAGGTGTTGTGATTAACCTTCAAGTGTGCAGCTTGCATTTTCATTATATTACTCTGAATTTGTGTGCGCTGATTGTTTTATGTCATAGCACTGAAGTCATATCAAATTATTACAAATCTCAGTACTGAAGTAGTGGTTGAAGTCGTGGCTTTAAGTCGCACTACTATAAATCGTACTTGGTGTGACCGCAGACTGAAGGAGAGGAACTGAGGGAGAAGAGAAACATTGGAATACTAGTCAGTACCAGTGTGCAAAGGTGTTTGCGTTGGAAGAATTAATCACCTCTAATGTAAAACTATTGATTTCATTTTTAAAAGTTTAGGATGGGGTGCCTTCGAGATTATGCTAAATTATAAAGGGTGCATTGACTGAAAAAAGGTTGACAAACACTGTCCTAGACAATGGATGAAAATTCTGTTGATGGAAACATTTTGACTCTTTGTAGGACAATGCTAGTTGTCTGGCTATTGTGGCTGTCAAGTTGATTATGAATGAAATTGGTCTTGCACTGATCAAAATCGGACCAAACGAATTTCGATCAGTGGGTGGATTGCACCCGCTCAACAGTGGTTGACCACTTGATAAACTTCTGTAGAAGGGACATGTTAGAAATTTTTGATCAAATAAGCTGCAGCCATTGATCAGGGTGTTCTGGAGCAGTTGGTATAGTTGGCGGAATGCAGTGTCCTGGGGAGGGGGTTCCTCCATCCGCTTAATTCGTTTTTTCTGGGTGAACAAAAATTCAAACCATTTTTGGTCAGCTTTAAGCCAACCATAGTTTGAGTCCATGCTGAACTGGCTGAGATTTAAACTATGTATGGGCAGGCTGATTGTACCCAACAATTGATGAACTTGGGTACAACCAACCTGTTGGATTTTACATGCGATTGTTTCCAGCAGCTATAGCAGCTAGCACTATTCACCTTATTTTTCTCCCATACAGGATGCCTCCCCCTGCCGGGAGAACCCAATAGCTCAGCAGGAGGGAATTTTCTCATAAACGTTAAAGCCTTGTACACACTGTTAGGTGTTTTCGTTCAACCCCGTAGGTTGAATGGAAAAATACTCAGCTCTGGTCGAAACTGATTTAATAAACATGCAAGGTTAGTTCCTGCGATCTTCTCTGCTTAGCTGTTGCGTTCTGACAGGGGGCAGCCCCCCCCACCCAGCCCCCCCACCCAAACACTCTGATCAGCACTCTCTGCAATTGGCTGAGAGTGCTGATCAGGAGTTGGTCAAATTCTGGTTTCCCAGCATGCTCGTCTGACAGACTGACATACACACAGGTCGACTTAAATCCTTGTAACACTACTAGTCTTTTTACATTCAACCCAGCAGGCTGAATATAAAATAAACTGACAGCTTGGGTTGGAGCCACTGTACTAACAATGCAATGTTAGTACAGCAATTTCCCCTGCTAAATTATTGTGTTCTAACAGGGGAACGGTCCCCCCACCAGAATACTCTGATCAGCGCTCATCGCCATTGGCGGAGAGCATTGATCGGAAGTCAGTCGGATGCTGGATTTCCAGCATGCTTTTCTGACAGACCGGCATAGACAAGGACCGAATGTCTGACGTTTTTATTTTTAAACTGGCTGTTTTCTCTCAACATTTGGCCCGTGTGTACCTGGCTTAAAGCCTCGTACACACTACTATTCTTTTTTTATTTTGGAAAGAAAACGGCAATGATACAATAAGCATTAATTATTAATTTACTAAAGGAATGAAGCATGTTCACCGAAGCTGTGTTCAGGACAACCCTTGAATCATGTTCAAGGAAAAATCTATTTTTTTTAAATATTTTTTTTTCTTGCACATGACTGATTACGTAAAGTCAACACAGCTTCCCCTTAAAGTGACACTAAACTTTGTTTTGAAAAAATCTATTCAAGTATATATTTTTAACTAAAAAGTGCCTTCTTTTTCTCTCAGCCTCCTCCAAATCAAATTCCTCTTTTTTTTTTGCCGTTGTGATCCGATTCAATGTTAGAGGGTGGCTATGTTCGTTCTCCATGGTGCCACTGTATGTAGTAGTGTAGCCACCCTCTCTTGCTCATTACTGACGATAAAGAGGAAGTAAACACTGATGAGTTTACTTCCTCTTTGATTCCCTGCAAAGGTAAAGCATAATGGACTACTGTGCATCACATAGTAGTCCATTATGTGTCACTTACCTGACACAGGAGCCAGTGATGTCACTGCTGTCCCCTGTAGTCCGCAGCATCCATCTTCTCGGTGGGTCTCGCTGCTCCGCCGCTGTCATTCGCCGAAGCCGCGATGACGTCACTCCCGCGCATGCGCACGGGAGCTGCCACTCGCGGCATATCGCCGTTGACAGCGGCGCGCTCAGTGCCTGGTGCCTGTCTTTCGGCAAATATCTCCTAAACCGTATATGTTTAGGAGATATTTCTTGGACCTACAGGTAAGCCTTAATCTTTACAGCCACTTTAAGTAGGGACTATGAACTGTGGGATTTGTAGTATGCATAAAACAGCACACATGAGCACAACTAACACATACTGCTCATTCCAAACAAATGGAAGTGATAAAAAAAAAAGAGGTTTGAAGGCTCCTGGAGGACGTTACAAGGAGGCAGAAAACACCGTAAGAAACAATTACATGAAAAATAGATTACAGGGCCATTAAGTAGTAGTATATGTATATGGTATATTTTTGGAGAATAAGGATATCTTTAAGTGTCACTATAAGTTGAGAGAACGTACACGTTGCAAAGTGAACATCCTCTACTCCTTTAGTAAATTAACCCTAATACAACAAGGCAACCTAAAACCCAGAGTTTACATGATTCTATGTATGTGCCAGGGATGGTAATAGGTTGCATCAATACATTCAATTGTTTTTACAATCCGAAGCAGGTTGAAAATGGTTGCAGTTGCTAGTAGATAACATCATTTACACCCAGCATAAGGGTTGTATTATTTCCTATATGGAAAAGGAAATTTTCCATTCACTGCACATCTGTCAGAAATGGTTCACTTAGATCAGACCTAGATCAGAGTATCAGACTGGTGTGTGAGTGACATGCAACCATTGTGGAGCTCAGACTTGTCAAGAAATTAAACTGTCAAACATGTACACACTTCCCTGCCTTGCTTTACTAGACTAGAGAGACTAGACTCACGTCTTCCTTAAAGGTGCTAGGTCTTCTATCCCAAATCATTAACTGTCCTCATAAAGACATCATGACACGTGTCAGGACTGGCCGCAAAACTGGGTGCCAGGGCCATATGACAAGGCCTGGAGGAGCTGAATGTGGCCAACAATACTTGAGTTTGACAGTAAAGAGGGAGCAACTGTTTCTTGGTCTAGTAGAATTTAAGGCCAACCCATTACTACTGCTTCCCTTTAGTAGCCTGTTGTCTGCTCTCTACCGAAGATAGGAACATTTCACTTTATTTGAAGTCACATTTTAGACTCTGTTATCTAATCTTTGAGTGCCTGACTAGCTTAAAAATGTTGAATAAAAAATTTGAATTTATGTGCAATTTTTTAAAGTTGGCACCTTGATGGTGGAGCAAAACAGTAAAATGCTCTTGTATGAGATATGGGAATATATGCATTTGCACTGCCACTTTTTGCACTGCAAGTTTTGCACCAAATACCTCTGGATTTGTATCATGTAACTGATACTATTATTATGGCTCAAAATGCCTTATTCAGTGAATGTGTGTGATTAAAAAAACTAGTTTGAGCCGCTTTAAAAAACAAATTCAACCTTAAAGGGAACCTGCGACCAGGCTATTGATATTCAAACATTAGTGTATTCTTAAGGTCGTAGTAAAGTCAAGAATTACAAAATACACTGAAAGGCAGGGTTTCTATAACAGAAGAGACCCTAGGGGTCTCTTCTGCCACAAATATCCTCCCTGGCTGCCTGTCAGCGTGTAATGTGATATGAGACACACATGCGTAGCTCAGACCACATTTGCAACCTTCTCTTTATGCGGGAATGATGTTCCCTCTGCCCATCCATTTAAACGGCTGGTGCTACGAAACCTGGACTGAAGACAGGGTGAAGGTGGAGGAAGCACCAGGGACCAGAGAAAGCTGTGACAGTGCAACACTGTGCACAGTGCAACACAACCTACAGTTGTAGGTTAGTCTGTAATAATGTACTAGTATGCAGTGCAGGGGACCCATTTTTTGAATTTATCACCAAGACTTTACTACCACTTTAATAAGCAGTAAGTGCACTTTAAAACAAGCTTTTATTGACCTGTGTAGATGCAGGCACTAAAAAAGTGGTAGTAAACTTAGGCATGTTAAAAAAAAAAAAAAAAAAAAAAACACGTGCTAGGTAAAGGCATAACATGCTAGAATGCATTGCATACTAGCACATTATGAAATACTTACCTTAGAACAAAGCCCTGCAGTCATCACCCTCAGGGCTTCCATGTTCCCTGGGCTTTCTTCCAGATTCGCATGCTCCGGTCGTGTGATTGGCTGATGCCATCATTCCCATGAATGCATGCGGGAGTCATGAGCACTGCACACAGCTCTGAAGGAATGGCACGTCCCTTAAGGCCAGGTTGCAGTTTAACTATTCAAGGTGCATTTTGCATTTTTTAATACACATTTTTCATCTATTGAAGTCTATAGAACCAAAAACCAGAAAAAATTCCTGGCCCTTTCCATAAAATGCACAGATGTGGACTACATCCATAGGAAACAATGTTAAATGGACTATAGTGTGTTTCTGCAAAACTAAAAAATGCATAGGTGTGGACCAAGCCTCAGAGTACATGCCCCAGTGATGTTACCAGCTGCATACTGTGTGAAAACCTCCTAAACATCGCAAGTTTAGGAGATATTCACTACAGATAACCCTTACTAGGCTTACCTGTGGGTACAAGTCCAAAAAAGAAGTTTACGACCACTTTAAGGTTGCTTTCACACTGGGGCGTTGACTGTAAAACACTGCTAGTTTTAGCGCCGATTTACCATAGTTTTAGCGGCGCTATTTGGCACCTTTAACCCCTGCTAACAGCCGAATAAAAGGTTAAATCGCCCGTGTATTGCTGCTGCCGAAGCGCTTTGCGGGTGATTCGACAGTGGTGCCCACTCATTTCAATAGGCAGAAGTGGTGGAGGAGTGCTCTTAAGGGGGTTAATTGCCAACTAAATGGAAAAGAGCTTGTTCAGGTCCACATCCCTAATACAACATGTAAAGTTCCTCAAAAGGTGGGTCTTTAATGGACCAGAAATGCATCAAGAAACTTAATATAATTGACACACATGATAATAATGAGGACAAACATGAAAAACAAACAAAACAAAAAGAAGGGAAGCCCAGATCAACTGTCGGAAAGACAGAAGAAACCAACGCGTTTCGATGAATGAGGTAGAGGTCTTCTTCAGGGTTATTGAGTTGACACTTTCCAGATCAATACATACAATCTATAATATCAATCAATACATAATTACAAACACAAATCAAAATTCATAATGTAGCATCATAAAGGTTATAACAAAAAAGAAAAAAACTAAATGTGCATGCAAATATCCATACTGACCTCATGTGTCATGTGTCAATCTGAAAAAAATTCATAGCTCAACAGATAAAAGGAAACTAGAATGCCAATACAGCGCCACATAGCCAAAGCAAAAGGGAAACTAAGCCGTGTCCACATCAGAAATTCTCCCATTCATCTGACCCTGCCTCCCAAAAAGGGGCCTGAGCAGCATCAAGGGAAGACCCAACAGGAACCTAGGTATATGTAAAAAACAGAAAGGAAAATAGGTAGACAAATAGTAAATAGGTTATAAGATAGGGCATAAATGATTACACCGAAAAATGGACGCTCAGTGGTATCGTCCAAAAAGGTGATGATGATAACCATACCTATCACTTGATATTATAGATTGTATGTATTGATCTGGAAAGTGTCAGTCAATTACCCTGAAGAAGACCTCTACCTCAATTGTTGAAACGCATTGGATTTCTTCTGTCTTTCCAACAGTTGATCTGGGCTTTCCTTCTTTTTGTTTTGTTTGTTTTCCATGTTTGTCCCCATTACCATGTGTGTCAATTATATTAATTTTGTTGATATGTTGTAATAAATTTGTCATTTTACAAAACTCCCTACTTCTTGAGCATTTCTGGTCCATTAAAGTCCCACCTTTTGATGAACTTATAGACCGCTCTTCCATCGCCCGAAAGATGCTGCTTGCAGGACTTTTTCTAATATCCTGCAAGTGCACCGTCCCAGTGTGAAAGCACTTGGGCTCCCATACTGGGGCTGCAGAAGAGGAATTTTTCAGGTGCTTTACTGGCGCTATTTTTAGTCCAAAAGCTCCTGAAAAATGCTCCAGTGTGAAAGGGGTCTAAGTAATAAATCTCCGAAGTTCACAGCAGAAACACTGATTTTTTATTGCCTGCTCAGCCCCCTGCTTCTTCTCCCAATGTACCTGCTCAATCATTACATTTGCGATCAGAAAACTGGATGTCTATTAAATCACTGTTGGGAGAATAAGAATGTTGAGCTGAGCTGGCCTAGACAAGAATGCTGGTGGCTCTGCCATAACATTTGTGGTTGAATTGTTTCACAGTGCCTGCAGCTACAGAAGTGGTGGTTTGTTATAACACTCATTCACTATTTGTTAAGAATATGCAAATGCTTCAATAGTCTGGTTTACTTTAAATAAAATTTTAGTATCAGATCAATATGGATGATGCACTGAATCAACCATTGTCTTCTAGGTGCTCTGTGGTATAATCTCTGCAATTGACTTTCTAACTGTGACAATTATAGAAGGATCTTAAGCTGCTATAGATGGATTGAACCTTGGCTGGTTCAGCAGGGACTGGCCAAGATTCAATCCATTTATGGCCATGCTGGCTGAACTCAAGTCGACCAACATGGGAACAACCAGCCTAGAAGATTTTTCACATGTAATTACTACTGGTGGCTATAGCCGTTAGTAAACGTGTTCTGCTGGTCAGGAAGGCTCCCCGCTGTCAGAACAAAATAGGAATGGGGGAACTGACTATGTTGATGGTGGGAATCGAGCAATTTTCTTTCCTTCTGCCTTTGGTGGAAGGAAAGAAAATCGCATAATCTATGGGCTGCTTTACATCCACTAGTTTTTTTTTTTCTTTTTACTTATGTTAGCTATAGCAATTGTGGCAGGCTGAGTGAAACCATGTGGTTGGCAGGATAAGTGTCAGGTATTTCAGGAAGACAATCTTTTCTCTTGAGTCCCAATACACATAATAAAACTATTTTTTGGCAGAGGGTTTGTGTGATTTATGCTTATTTGTTGTAAGTACTTGACGCATTATTGTGCTTTTTAATTAAATATAGCCACCAGTCCGAGAAGGAAAAAACAGTTGGTAAAAGTCAGGGAAATTTATTAAATTCAAGTAATGCTAAAGCCTTTTTTTTTTCTTACACAAGGACATCAGTATTAATTTGCTTAGTATTGTGTAATAAACAATTTCCTCCTAAACACTTGGTAAAGACTTACTTTCTTCTCAATGTCCTGTTTCCTGTGCACCTTCCTGAACTTCCTGTGGGGTAGTGCTTATACATTACATTATTACTCATTTCCTGACTCAGCAGAAGTCCTATGATGCCTTGTGACAGTGCAACAAGATCTGGTGAGATATTGAGCAACTAGCTAACCCCACATGCAGTAGTGAAGCACCGTAGCATTACCAGCAATCCTGCAGGAAGCTTCAGAAGCAGACCTAAACTTTTTTTAAATGCTTTATTTTTGGCAACTGTTTTTATACCTTTTCTTAAAAAAAAGAGAATGCGGGGCTGTCATCTAAGCCAGTGTTTCTCAACTCCAGTCCCCAAGGCGCACCAACAGGTCATGTTTTCAGGATTTCCACTATTTTGCACAGGTGATTTGATTAGTTTTCCCTGCCTTAGTAATTACCACAGCCATTCCATCTGAAGGGAAATCCTGAAAACATGACCTGTAGGTTTGCCTTGAGGACTGGAGTTGAGAAACACTGATCTAAGCACACATTCCATTTTCATGAAAGGTACACTTAAACATAATTGAATAGAATAGTGCTGTGCTATATGAGGACGGGGGGGGGGAGGGAAAGAAGAGGTGGTGGGGTTGAGGGAGAGGGAATGTATAGGTGAGAAATTGAGGCTATTTTATACCAGGCAAAATCAAAGATTATGTAAATTAAATAACGTGAATGGAGTGTTGCAAGATCAAAAACAACAATCTATCTGTATGGAAAAACTCCTTCTAGTGCGTAAATGCTCAAATAAATTAATATCAAATATAGATGAATATTAGTGCAAAATATCTAATTGTAGTAAATTATAAAAAACAATCCATAAAAAATTCAAAAACAGCTCAACAAAATGTCCGTGTAAACCTCTACAAGACATATAAAGTGCAGAATTATAGTGATCCAGAGTAACACATATAAGGTGCAGGGGCCAGTAGTTATGATACTGATAATGTCCGTGCAAACACTGCAAACAATGTGCAGACTTCACAATAATTGCAATACTGATAATGTCCGTGCAAACAATACAAAAGATGTGCAAACTCAGCTCCTAGCAATATTGGTCATGGGTGATTTTTTCTTTTCTCTGTTAGTTAAGTGGATGGGTGTCCCCTTACCTTACTGCTGTAAGGTTACAGCGTAAAAAAGCTTTATTATAGGACCCTTGCATGTTCCCAGGGAGGGCGTCCCCAAAACGGTCTCACTGGTATCTGGTCATATGATGTCCCTTTAGGTTCACTTAGAGCGATTGTGTGGTCTCTCTTTTACAATCGCTGGGGTGGGTGGACCTAATAAACAGGGCAAGAGGGATGCTCGATAGTGTAGTATTTTTTAAAATTTTATTGTTACAGCATAGTAAAAAAAAAAGGTACTCACATTTAAATAATGGTCAATTTTATTTAACATTTTTAAATTATCTGTACAGTACAATTTTTGTTTTACAAATAAACATTTATTAAAAGACAAAGAATCCCCAGAGCACCATGGGTATCCTAAAAAGAGAACACCGTGGTATTATCTACTTTCAGACATGATATCAGGCTTTCTGATGCTGAAAGAAACTTCAGACATTGTGTAGAGGAAAGAGGGCAAAGGTGGGCAATCCATTGCTCTGACTCATATACTTGTATGTGTAAATTCCAGCTTAATGTCCTGAATTTTGTAAATGGCAGGAGTGTTTCAACAAAGCTGATAAGGATACAGGGAATAGCCAGTTTTCATCTGTGGGACCTGAAAGTAATTTATTTTTCCCCTGCTAGTGCAAATTAGACCTTGCTTTATACAGGCTTTTTTTTTGCCTTCATCTGGATCAGCCGTGGGTATAGTTTTAGGTATTTGGAAGTTTTCTATCTATTTGTTCTGTTTATTTATTTTTCTGTTTATTATTATTCGTTTTTCTATTGCTTGAACTGAATGGATGTGTCTATTTTCTCAACCGATGTAACTATGATACACAGCCAAACATTGAATATGGAGACTGGAGCTCCACTTGCTGGCTGAAAGTAATATTTTAATATGCAGTAAATGAGATGTGCCTGATGTACAATTTCTTTTAGCCCTGGCCATAATAAAAACAATTAAATAAAAACTACCACACATTCTCTTTAATATTCTTTATTTTCACCCACAGGCAATTTTTCCTCAAAGCTTTATAAATAATTACAAAATCCGCTGCTGAACACAGTTGGCGGTATCGAAGATCCATACAACTCTCTTGTGCCTTCTGAATTCAGGATCATAGTTTGTTTACCATTGTGTTTCAGAACATTTCAGTGTCACATCTTGGTAAAAGAGTTTACAGTAAAAGGTTTAAATATATGTGGATTTGGATATAGTACAGGGCACATAAAAAATGCCACCCACTCCGATTCCACTATCTGGGCAGCTCTATCATCCTATGCTCCACTGAGTTGTTTAATCAAACTGATAAGTAAAAAAAAAAAAAAAAAAAAAAAAGCAGATGTAAAAAAAGATAATTATCTACTTGGACATACTGTGAGTTATTAAGATCCTTGTATTTTTACTGGGCATAAACAGAAAAGAAAAAGAGAACTGAAAATTCTGAATTCGCCTGGCACATTTAGCTTCAAATGAAATGCCAATGTTTAATCATGATTTGGGCAAAACAGCCAAGCCCTTGGCTATTCTTTGTGCAGCCATGTGTGTTATATACAGCATAAGTCCTTGAGAATGGGGGTAGGAGGTACATGTTAGACAAGTGACTGACCTTCAAGCTATTCCTTTCTACTCTGTACCATCCTGCAGTGTATTACGTAGGCATGTTTGTGTAACAGAAGTATATGCTAGTGAAATAAGAATAAGGAATACATGTTGGCATGTTCTCTAGATCCTTGGATGAAACTATTCAGTGACACCGTAATGTCAACCCTTCATTAATTAAGATACCGTTATGGTATGGATATACTATGAACGAACCAGTGAAAGTAATGCATAGATGATGTCTTTAAAATCTACCCACTGCTTAGTGAATATTTAAATGTAACCTTCTACCAGGCTATGCTGAGGACTATTGAAACATCATTAGCTCCTTCTGATTACTGTGAATGCGTATAGGAGAGTGACCAGCCTTATAATATGTATGTCGCATCATTTGTCATGCCTTTGATTTAGCTGGTTTTCATGGTGGCTTATTGTAATAGTTCATGTGGTATGTCATCTAACGTAGACCTTTGCTTTTCTATTCACACATCATTAGGCTTGGTTAATGAAAAATTCCCCAAAAAAGGTAGTGACGTAAATGTTTTCCAAGGGTGTATGTTATTTAAAGCATTTTTTAGGTTCCCTTACATGTGGGATTTCATACCTACTCAACCTTTTCCGCTGTCAGCGTTGAATGTTTTTTAAGGTCATATGTTGTGCAGTAAAAGGTGAGATGTTCCCCTGCATGTGGCAACAGACAGAAGTGCTGAAGATTAAAGCCCTTTGAGATTTCAGTTTAAATAAACTAAATACCGTTTGTTTTCGTTAGAAAAAGTAGAAAAGCATGACCTTTATCAGAATGCTGAAGAGAAAGAACCTTACTCTGTCTGAGGAAGCAGTGTTTTCTCTGCAAAGGTCCAACTAGCCTGTTCTGAGTAAGGCCTGTAGGTTTGCCATAAGTAAAGTTCAGCTGATGAGTGGGAAGTTGTAGCTCTGACTTGGCAGACCTCGACAGAGATACTGCTGTTTCCACACATAGAGCCGGGACCCCTCTCTGCAGCATGTTGGCAGGTGACAAGCTTTACCACTAATGGTCCATACACATGAAAATCGGATGACAGATTGTCCGTTTCTTTTTGCATGCTAGTCGCATATCAAAAAATGGAGAGTTTACTAAAGTTACAAAAATACTCGTACTACAGAATACAAATTCAGAAGTGATGTCTTGTATTGTAGTGTATTTCCATTGTGTTTTCGGATGACAATTGTACTGATTAAATGAAAATCGTACGATCTGCTATCAAACGAGAAAAATTTTAAGGCTTGTCCTTTCGAGAAATATTGGATGAACTGTTGTGATCGACTCTCAAAAGCTCAGTACTAACGATCCAATTATCGTACGATCGTGTCGAAAGCGGTATTTTTTGTCCGGTTTTCAGATCGTGTGTTACGGCCATTAGGTGGTCCGTACACACGATGTGGCTGCTTTCTAAAAAAAATCTTTTGTAAGACTTTGTACACTTTTAGTTTTGTTATACCTGGAATGTATGTAGCTGGTTTAAACTGAAAGTTTACTTGGGCTTTAACAGTCTAGTGTTTTAACTTTTATAACCTCTGTCAGTTATTTGCTTGGGGTCATTAAAATAGCTCCCAACAGAAACTAATAAAATAAAGGTCAAAGCTAATAATCTGTCTACTCCCAAATTACATACAGGGCCTGTTTCCTTGACTAACAGGTTGACAGCCACAAGAGTAGAATACTTTACAAGATTCCAGATTTAACATTTTGCACCAGAAGTTAATTTAAGGGCTTATTCACGCCATACGTGTATGAAAACTGATGGGAACTGATGGTAAAACTGACATCAGTTTACATGCAAGCTCTCATTAGTTTTCATGTGTTTCAGTTATGTGCCCTATTCACACCAATGTTAATGTCATGTCAGTTTTTTTCCATGCAGAAAAAATCTGCATGTGATACCAGTGTTTTGGTGTGAACAGGGCACATAGAGAACAATTGTTTTTTTTGTGCCCTTGCAGAACGCATGCAGAAAACAGATGTATCTGCACCATGGTATGAATGAGGCCTAAATGTTAGAATTTTTTTTTAACTTACTGGATTTTTAGGTCTACATTGCAACACGCTGCAAAGCAGGGACGTGGCTGGTGAGGCACTGGCTAGTATCGGAGCCAGATACACACAGGTAGCATACGCCGTGATCGTTAGAGCGAGAGCAATAATTCTAGCATTAGACCTCCTCTGTAATGCTAAACATGTAATCTGTAAAAAAATTTACAGCATCGCCTATGGAGATTTTTATGTACTGAAGTTGGGTGCCATTCCACGAGTGTGCATTTTTAAATTTTAATTTTAAAGCATGACATGTTATGTATCTATTTACTTGGCGTAACATCATCCTTCACACTATACAAAAAAATCGGGCTAAATTTACTGTTTTTTTCATAATTAATAATTCATAAAACAATTTCTTTAAAAAAAATAAAAATAAAAACAGGTTTGAAAAATTGCTGTGCAAATACTGTGTGACATAAAAAGTTGCAATGACCACCATTTTATTCTCTAGGGTGTCTGCTAAAAAAAAAAAAAATTAATTACCATAAGTTAGCACTATACAAATGATTATTATATATTGTTTTTAAGGCAATTTACTATATTTTCAACATCTGTACTCAAAGAGGTGGCTCAACAGACAAATTACTGAAGTTTGAAATTATAACTTCCAACCAGTAATTTCACAGTAGCTAGATAAATAATAAATTATTATGTTATAGCATATAAATATATAATTTAGCTTTAATAAAACAGTACCTTTTCAACAGCAGCAGATTCTCATTCTCCCTCTTAACTGTGTGAGAAAAACGTGGGATTGTGGGTAAATCTTATACCCATAAACCTATGTTTTTTCCTTGTAGTTAGGAGGGCTGGAAGGGAGCATGTGTCTTTTAGATACATGTCCCCTTCTACGACACTGCAGAGAGAGGCGTGCCAATGGACAGCTTGGGCCAATGGTACTTTACCATTGGTCCAAGACTCCAAGCTGTCCATTTAGCTCATTGCCTCTGACAAGAATTGAGGAGAGGCACTGTGAGCTCACCCTCTCAGTCTGTTGTAAACAGAGGGTGGCCGCTCTGTTTGCAGCACCTGACAAGCTGCGCAAGGAGCCCCGTATCTCCGGAACCATAGTTCGTAGGAGCCCCAAATGTTGACCAGTGGTGGGGTAGGACTGCAGCTACATACCCCCCAATGCAGGGTTCGGCCCACATGGCTTTGTCATTCATTCACAGTTTACTGTGAATGAGTATAATACAAGTGCCATCATCCACTTCGGATGGCAGCTTGTAGTTCTCAATTAACTACATGAATGCTCTCGTAGTTCATTGATCTTTCTGCTTTCAAGTAACTGCCTGGTATTGGGACAGACAGCTATCCTGAGAGTCTGCAGGATATTGCACCTGTGGTCTGTTAATCATGGGTGTAATACTCTGCAGGCTCAAAAGAATTTTTTTTATAAATTAATATATATTTTTTTTACATGCAAAAAAATGTACATTTAAGGTGAACTTAGCCTTTTACTTGGAATTGATTTACTAAAGGAAAATATACTGTGCACTACAAGTGCACTTTGAAGTGTAATTGCTCTAGATCTGAGGGGAAGCTATGCTGATTTATATCATCCAATCTTGTGCAAGCAAAAATGCAGTTTAAAAAAAAAAAAAAATTCTCCTTGTATGTTCCCCTTAGATCTAGAGAAAGTGTGCATGGACTGTTTGCCTTAAATCAACCCCTTATGCCACATACACACGACCAGACTTTCCGGCAGACTAGGTCCGACGGTCTTCCCGACTGACTTTCGGCAGAGTTCCAACAGACTTTCTGAACGAACAGACTTGGCCACACATGAACGGAAAGTCAGTTTGTTTCGAACGCGATGACGTAAATGAGACTAAATAAGGAAGTTCAATAGCCAGTAGCCAAAAGCTTCCCTTGTGTCATATTTGGTCCGTCGGACCAGCACACAGACGAATGGTTTTCCCGATTTTTAGTCTGTCGAAGTTGAGTCCGCCAGATATATTTGAAACATGTTCTATTTCTAGGTCGTCTGATTTTTTTTCTTATTAAATGATTGGACTAGCCCGTACACGATTGGATTGTCCAACGGACTAATCCCTTCGGACCTAGTCTGCCGGAAAGTCCGGTCGTGTGTACGTGGCATTAGAGTTGTTATGAAAATAAAAAGCAAGCAACGTTTTTCCAATGGAGACAAATGTTCTGGTGATATCTGAGAAGTGAATTCCTCATGCTTCCTGTTGCATCTCGAAGACAAAGAGTGAAGGATAATCCCAGCAGCAAGTCACACAAAACAAAAAAATAACCTCATAGGGGTTCCCTACTCTATACAAAATGAAAGCAAATTTTTGACTATGCATACCCTTTAATGTTTTAATAACGTTTAAATAGGAACTTATTGAGAACACAGGTTAATGGACTAACACACACCCTTTGACATCCTTTCTTACATTGCACCATATGCCGTACTATGCATTACATTTTTCCTGTAAGTCTTCCTATCTATAGCACTGCAACTGAAAAAAGCAACACTAGTGGATGACATGAATTGGTTTTAATACTGACCTGTGGTTAAATACTACTGTCTCAAATCTTTACTAATGGCCATGTGTAATCCTGAGCCTGATTTACCACAGTGCTATGTGAGATAAACGGAACCCTTTCTCACTTCACCCAATAATAATAAGACTAAACGCAGTAAATCAGGCCCAGGATCACTCCACCATACCTTATTTTACTGAACTCCTATAAATTGTATGGAATTGTCAGTATTCACAAGCTGTAACTTTTACCATTAGTTCTGATGGCTATTAATAAACTAAATAACTGACTTAGATGCACATAAACATAATTACTTGTTCAAATACAGAATGACGCTGATACATTGCTAGTATGATGTTCTATAAATCCTTACAGTGCTTAGGCTGTTTTTTTTTTTTAGATATTTGAACAGTATTTATCTTCTGCTTAGAAGATCCACATAGCCCAAAAAAAGAATTTATAACTTTTATAAAGTCTTTTCATACACTTTTATTGGTAACGTAACAGTATAATGTGCAGTGCTACATAGTGAGAATATATTCATTCTGGTGTTAATACACAGGGGTCACAGACAATGCATATGAAACAGAGAGAAATAACTAAGAATCTGTTATGGGGTTGATTTATCGAAGACAAATAGACTAATCCCTTTCCAGGGGAAGTTTCCCCAGATGTTAGTGGATGAGGTGATGCGCTGCTGATGTCCATCATCCAATCAAAAGCAAGCAAAATTGCTTTTTTTTTTCTTTAAATCTTGCACGTGATTGATATTCTTTGCAAAGTGAAATTTCAACAAATTCACTAAGCTCTGGGAAAAAAATCCTTTGCAAAGTGCAACTTCCAATGCAAAGTAGCCATATGGAAGAGAAATATATTTCCACAATATTTTTAGGAAACAAATTATATATGTGACATATATTGACAATATATTGTCAATATATGTCACATATATTATTATTATTATACAGGATTTATATAGCGCCGACAGTTTACGCAGCGCTTTACAACATAGGGGTAGACAGTACAATACAATACAATTCAAGACAAGGGGAATCAGAGGGCCCTGCTCGTTAGAGCTTACAAATATACAATTTTGTTTTCTAAATACCATATTTAGCGACGTATAACACACATTTTTTTCCCCTTAAAATCGGGAAAATCGTGGGTGAGTATTATACGCCGTTCGTCACTGTCTGTGAGGGGGAGAGGAGCGAGCAAAATACAAAAATACAAAATACACATAGCCAAGTGTACTGTATACTCCGCTAGGTTTGGCTCCTCTCGGCTCTGCTCGCAGTCACGCCCAGTCCTGCCCAGTCCTGCCCAATCCCGCCATTATCATGTCCATCATACTAGCCGAGCCAATGGGTGGGACTGCGCGGGACTACGAGAGGAGCTGAGAGGAGCCGAGTACACTGGACATCCGGCTCTGTGTATCTTGGCGGTGCTAATTTTGAACGATCAGGCTACAATAAGGCTGGGCAGGGTTGCAATGAGACTGGACAAGGCTGCAGATGGAAAATAATAAGGCTGCATTGATGGGCATTTAAATGCAAGTTTTTTTTTTTAAACTTTCCTCCTAAACTTGGGGTGTGTGTTATGCACCAGTGAGTGTTATACGCCGATAAATATGGCATATTGGAAATATATTTCTCTTTCGTGTGGGTAATTAGCCTATTTGTCTTGGTAAATCCAGGTGTAGCGGGACCCCCATAGGGGCTGCTAAGAACTGTGGTCTGTCCATCAGTCACCCTGTTCGGCAGTCACTTCTCAGACACTCAGAAACATAGAACAGTCCATGCGCTTTGTTTTTTTTTTTATTGAGGGGATTTAACTTGGATGGGGTAAGGGAAGTATGATATTCCCAGTAGAATTGGTAGAACTTGCTTGGAACAACTATATACAGTCCAGTACATACACTCCATTTCTCCTGCTGGACATTGCTTGCTCTCTAATCTTCATGTCTTTCTCCCCCTCCTCATCGCTTCCTCTTTAATCTTTAGGCACAGCCAGCACAAAGTTGTTAGACCTGACACTGACTCAGCCAGGCCTTAGCAATTGCCCTTTGCAGGCAGGGACCAAGAGCCCCTATAGTGTATAAAATGAGAAAGTCTCTGGTGCCATCTGTCCTACATGCGGCTACTGAGCCAAGTAACACATCTTCATGCCCTGCCAGCCCTCCTGGCTGCAGCTGCCTCTTTCCACTGCCCCTTCCGCCACAGTCCACAACTTTGGTTCTGCACCCATCTCAGACTGCAGGCTCCCAGTCTTCTCAGGCATGCCTCCATAGGCCTACTGACTATGCCTCACTCACCAGCCCTCCTGGTTGTGACCAGTTGTCCTCCCTGGAGTCTCTTAGCAGTGTTCTCTCCTTCTGTCCTCTTTTTGCTCTCTCTTGTGCCTCTGGTGCAGAATCTTTCCATCTGTTCTTGGAAGTGGTCCCAACTGCACCCGAGCCCATGCCCAAGGTCACCCCCCCCCAGATTGGGGAGCTCCTTCAAAGGCCCTGACAGCCTCCACACTCTCTCACTTCAGCTCTTCCACCCAACATCCCCTCCCCAACTTGGCTGACCCTGGGTATTTAAGGAGATCTGCCACCTGCCAATCCAGGTTGGGGATTTGTCAGGGATCCTTAAAACACCCAGGAAGCTCCACCTCTCCTCTTCTCTTTCCAGAACTTTCCAGCAAAAGAAGAGGGAGGTCTCAGTGATGCTGTCTGTTAGTCACCAGCTGCTACCCAGAGCCACTCCCAGCCCAGATCAGATCAAAACAAACAGCCCTGGCTGCCCGCCAGGCCTGCCTAAATTTACCTATCCTACTATATCCCATCTCTAGCAATTTTATTATTTTAGTTGCTGGGAGTTACCTTATAAAGACTGCATACTGAAAACAGATAAAAAAAAATGGGAGAAGGAAAATAGAGGATGCAATATGATTTTCTGGACAGATTTCTTTCCTGTGAGTGTTTAAATTGAATCTTTTAGGATATGGGATTAGGATGGGAGTTACCATGGCTTGAGTGCTGGTGCTGTCAGTTTACCAATAACTTTGAAAAAAAGGTAGAACTCCTGGCCTAGGTACTCCTGACTCACATAGTAAAGCAAAGGTACGAATGATAGCTCTCACCATTACCATCAAGGAGGCAAATGCAGTTTTCATATACATATCTTGTAAGGTTCCCTTAAAGTGGAACTAAACTTTTCTATCCTTTTCAACCAAGGAAGCTACCATCTTAGACTCTGTTTGATTTCTAGTTGCCATGGTGCTGTACATGTAATCAGTTAAGGCACCAGCTGCTTGATGGATTGACAGTTCGGTTGAGAGTACAAGTAACTGAGACAGGTATCATTCACGACATGCCTGTTTTGGGAAACAATTTAATCAATGGGCTGTAGAAGGGAAGACATTTACAGGAGGAAAGAAACATCCTGCACACCCCAAATATTGTCACAAAATGGAAAGGGTCCCCCAGATTTGGGTTTTTCTATGCAGCAAAGATTAAAATAATAATTCATATAAATTCAAGAACTAATTTTATTGATAGCAACCATATCATGTACACAGTGACAGTTAAAATATAAACTCTGGTACCGGGGATATAATAATCAATACAATTGATGCAAACATAATAGTACACAACATTCAATCATTAATCAATGGGTTTAATTCCACTTTAAAGTATGGAAAATTAGTGGATAGTGAAAGGGAAACATAATTTTATAATTTAGAAACAATACAAAATAAAGAAGCCTGAAGACTATTTTGTATAGAGCAACTTAGAATCATAGGCAGTGTCACTTGACTCTGCCTGTATTTCTGGATCGTGCTAAAAACATGCCAAAAGATTTAATGAGCATTTGGGTGCCATTCATTGGTAATGGCACCCCAAATGTGAAAAAGAAACACACATTTTGTTGCATGGCAAAATGTCTGACAAATGTACAAAAACACACTATTAAAAAACATTCCAAAGTTGGCTCCAAAAAAGTGTACTATTGGTATACTTTGGTGTAATTCTGGAGTGAAGGGCCACCCTTTCAAGTGAATTGCGTCTCTTCAAATACACAAAGAAAAAAAAAATGCAAAAAGCACAAAAAGTGCAAAACATTATGTTGATGTTAAGATGTGAACGAAGCCTTGGGCTCCCAATGAGTTCGTAGTAGTAGATAAGGAGGTGTGTGGGCCCAAATGTACATTCAGTAAAAAACAACACATTTTTCATTTAAAAACATTTATTGATTATGGGTAGGGATGAGCCGAACTGCTGTGGGTTTGGTTCAAGCATTGTTCGAAGAATGTCAAAGAGGATGCCAAATCTGAACCCCATTAAAATCAATAGAAGAGGAACCTGTCAAAATTAAAAATGCTTAAAAATCTTAAAAATGCAAATTTTAAAAATTATATTCAGCTAGGAGTAGTGATTTTTTTAAAAAAAATGTTTAAAGTTTAACACTGGAAATTGCAATTTTTTAAAATATGAAATAACTGGGGATATCCTAATCCTGCCTATGAAGGGGCACATCTCTGTGTTGTACAGAAAGTGCTTCAGCATTACTGACATTTACAAAGAAAAAAGTGTTTAGAAGTGTCGGCAAATAACATTTGTCGTTGGCTCGTCCCTCATTATGTTGATCTAAATACTTTAGTCATGCACATGTAGGAGATTCTATAATTCGTTTTCTGGGCAATACCTCTCCACAATATATCATAACTGTGTTCTCATCAGTAATAGGAGCTTTCCTTCCTGTGGTACAGATGGGTATTTATAGCACTGACTCTGAATGCTCCAGAAGTTGGGTTTAGGTTTCAGCTGATTTCCATTTTAGCAGGTTACCAAGCTTAAGAAATGAACACAAATGTGTTATTAAGTTATCGTTCCATGTCTAAACAAATATGTCTTTAGAAACGATAGAAACATTTTTTTTAAAGAGGGGAATGTGTTTTTTAACCACTTCAGGCCCGAAAGATTTGGCTACTCAATGACCAGGCCATTTTTTGCGATACGGCACTGCGTCGCTTTAACTGACAATTGCACAGTCCTGCAACGTTGTACCCAAAATTTGACGTCCTTTTTTCCCATAAATAGAGCTTTATTTTGGTGGTATTTGATCATCTCTGCATTTCTTATCTTTTGCGCTATAAACACAATATTTTATACCTTTTGCTATAATAAATATCCAAATAAAAAAAATGTTTTACTCAATTTCGGCCGATGTGTATTCTTCTACATATTTTTGGTAATAAAAATCTCAATAAATATATATTGATTGGTTTGCGCAAAAGTTATAGCGTCTACAAAATAGGGGATAGATTTATGGCATTTTTATTATTATTTTTTTACTAGTAATGGTGGTGCTCTGTGATTTTTATCGGGACTGCGATATTGCGGCAGACAAATTGGACACTTTTGACACATTTTTGGGACCATTGACAATTATACAGCGATCAGTGCTATAAAAATGCACTGATTACTGTATAAATGTCACTGGCAAGGAATGGGTTAACACTAGGGGGCGATCAAGGAGTTAAGTGTGTTCCCTAGGTGTGTTCTAACTGTAGGGGGGATGGGACTGTCTAGGAGGAGAGAGAGATCGGTGTTCATACTTAGTATGGACACACGATCTGTCTCTACTCCCCTGAAAGAACCAGGATTTCGGTGTTTACACGTACAGATCCTGGTTCTCGCTCTGTCACGAGCGATTGCGGGCACCCAGCGGTCATTGCGCCTGCCAGGCATTCGCATCGGCTCCGGGCACACTTGGCGGGAGAGTGTGCTCGTCCCTAATGGCCAAAAGGAGAAGTGGCGTAAGGTAAGCTCGTTTCTCCCAGCTGTGCCATTCTGCCGCAGTAAAACTGTGAGGGCTGGTTGGTAAGCAGTTAACCACTTGCCTACTGGGCACTTCCAGGCCAATTTTCAACTATCAACGCTGTCGCATTTTGAATTACAATTGCGCAGTCACGCAACACTGTACCAATATGAAATTGTTATAATTTTTTTCACACAAACCTTTCTTTTGATAGTATTTAATCACTACTGGGGTTTTTAATCTTTGCTAAACAAATGAAAAAAGACCGAAAATGTTGAAAAAAAACACATTTTTTTTTCATAGTTTGTTATAAAATTTAGCAAACAGGTAATTTTTCTCCTTCACTGGTGTGCACTGATGAGGCATCACTGATGGGCATTTTTGGGTGGCACTAATGGGCACTGATGAGGTAGCACTAGTGGGCACTGATGAGGCTGCTGATAGGTGGTACTGATGGAATCTGATAGGTGGCACTGAAGGGCACTGAGAAGTAGCACTGATAGGTGGCACTGATGGGCACTGATAGGTGACACCGATTAGGAGGCACTGATAGACATTGATTGGCAGCACTGATGGGCACTGATAGGTGGCACTGATGGCCACTGAAAGGTGGCACTGGTGGGCACCTGATTGGCAGAATTGTTGGGACTGCACTGATAATCAGGACATTGATAATCAGTGTCGATGTCCCTTTAACACAAGCAGGTTATCGGCATGAGGAAAGACAAGCCGATAACCGGCTTGTGTTTACATCCTGTGATAAGCTGTCATTGGACACAGCTGATTATGTGGTAAAGAGCCACTGTGATTGTCCCTTTCCTCTGATCTGTAATCATCTGAGTCCAAAGGAGGCTGCAGGGGGTGCGCAGACATCCATGGACGCCCTCCTGGCAAACAAAGCTCGCACTGTAGGTTGTAGGTTTAGCTATAGAGTGGGTAGCAAGATGTTATAGAAAAGTGCAGCCCTTGTCTATATATTTTCCATATAAGATATTAGTTCCATTATACCTATTTTCCTCTTTCTTTTTTTCTTTTTTCTTACTCACCACTGCAAAAAAGCTTGTTATTTACAGAGCATAATATCTTAAGCTGAAATCTGCGCACACAAATGTCAGAATTGTGATTCATCCTCTCATTCCTTAGAGCTCCATCTGAGGTTTCAATAGGAACCAGAATGTCTAATAAAAGACAGTTACTGTGCTGTCTCTTTAGAAAACACATAGTGCTTTGCTAATCCTTTATCATGTATTAAATGTAAAGTTAAAAAACTCTTTACAAAAAAATGTAAAAAACAAATAAAATAAAATCGACCCAAAACCCTTATAGTTTACCTTTAAAGCTGAACTCCAGTTTTTCATACACTTTACTTAGTTTGTTTGGACCAAGCTGTTCCAAAAAAAGTATGTCCCTCATTAACATGTGAGGCTGCTGGATGTACAGTATGAACTGAATGTAGCTTAGGGTACATACAGCTAGGGTTGCCACCTGTCCATGATTCACCCAGACAGTTCAGGTTTTGAATCAGGTGGACTGAAACCCGGACACATTATTCAGACCAGGCTGTGGCTGAGTGATTTGGCCACAGCCACTGTGTGCCAAGGCACAATCTGTACATTACTACTCTACTTGGGGCACCCAAATGTATCCCAGGTCTTTTATATTCCTATAGTGTCTACAGCAAAAAATAAATAAAAAAATTCCCTGTGTTGCAAAAGTGGTCGGGTTTGGCTTGAAGAAAAGGTGGCAACCCTACATACAGCATACCACACTGTGTTCCAGGTTCAAAGCGAGACTTCCTATCTCATAACTGGAACACAGTAGAGTCTATCACAGCAGCGCTCAGCCATTCCGAGGAAGCAATATATTTTAGTTGTGAATGCAAAGCTTCCTCTGATTGGCTGAGCCAGAGGTTTTGACATCATCAGCCTGCCTCTCAATCAGAGGAAGCTTTGTATTCATTGCTAGAATATATTTTCTCCGAATGGCTGAGCACCACTGTGATAGCCTCTACTGTGTTCAGGTTATGAGACAGGAAGTCTCTGCTCGAACCCTGAACACAGTGTGGCATACTGTATGTAGCCGCAGCTACATTGTTTAAACCGCATATCCAGCAGTCTCGCATGTTAGGCTTGATGCATCATTTTTATTGCTTTTTGCATTTTGCAGATTTGAACTACAGTCCATTTAACATGGTTTCCTATGGAACACGTTCTGTAGTGCAAATCTGAAAAAATGCAAAAAGCACTAAAAATGCATAGGTGTAAATCCAGCCTAAGTGAATGGCATAGTTTGTTTAAGCCAGCTTGTAAAGTGTATGAAAAGCTGGAGTTCAGCTTTAAATAAAATTAGCATTCGCTTCTAGGGATGCTGGGGTCATCCTTTTAATCAGTACTGATTGCATCAATTCTGTAAAAGTGAGCAGGTGAAATGATGACATGAAATCTTTTTCTCATTATGGGAAAGAAGATACCAAATAGATATCAACAGGTCAGACTTTTAAGGCATGGAAGAAAATATGGAAGAAAATAGGAAAGTAGAAAAAAAATATTTATTTTATTGAAAAATACAATATCATAACAGTGTTCAAAACAATATAAAAATCATATGAAATGATATAATTTGTACATTGAGCCCTTGTGTGTCGCGTCATGTCCTATTTGCTTCCATGCCTTAAAAGTTCGACCTGTTGATATCTATTTGGTATCTTCTTTGTTTTCCCTTGATACATTACGGATGTGGCATTGTGGGTGCTACCTCCTTCCTATTTCTCTTTATATTCCATTTCTGGTTACCCAGCCAAAAAATGTATGTAACTCACTCTTTTTTTTTATTGCTTGTCTAATACATTACATTACATTCTAATTGATTTCTGTTAAATCTTTAGAAATTGTACAATCTACTCACTTTTAAAAAGTTTCAATTCTTAAAGTATTGGTAACATTTACAACATTTGGGTAGATTGTTGTGCTAAATTTAGAAAATGCATTTCATTTACCTTTAACCACTTGCTTACTAGGCACAAACCCCCCTCCTATCCAGACCAATTTTCAGCTTTCAGTGCTGTCGCACTATGAATGACAATTATGCGGTCATACAACACTGTACCCAAATGAAATTTGTATCATTTTTTTCCCCCAAATAGAGCTTTCTTTTGGTGGTATTTGATCACCTGTGCGATTATTTTTTTTTTTATGTAAAAAGACAGAATTTAAAACATTTTTTTAATTTTGTTTTAAAATTTTGTCTGTCATTGATGTACGCTCATGAGACGGTACAGATGGGCACCGATAGGTGGCAGTGATGGGCACGGATGGGTGGCAGTGATGGACACTGATGGGTGGCAGCGATGGGCACTGATCGTTACACTGATAGGCAGCACTTCTAGGTGGCACTGATTGGCACCACTGGTGGGCATTGATGGGTGGCACTGGTGAGCATTGATAGGTGGCACTTGTGGACATCGATAGGTGGCACTTGTGGATATCAATAGGTGGCACTTGTGGGCATTGATGGGTGGCCCTTGTGGGCACTGTTAGACTCTATAAATGAGGCATAATTGCCTCTTCCTTTTCGGGACCAATGTCCCTTTAAGATAAGCCGGTGATCGGCTTTTTATTCTCCTCCGCTGTCAGCTTTTGTTTTGATCATGTGATCAGCTGTCATTGGCTGACAGCTGATCACATGGTAAGGGGCCGAGACCTGTCCCTTACTCGGATCGGCGATCACCTGAGTCTCATTGACTCGGTGATCACAGGGCGCTCTGCTCACGCCTTGTAAAGCACGCGCAGGGAGCGTGCACAGGGGAGGCCGTCATATTGCGGCCCCTTTGGGAATTCACATCCGCGCTGTGGCCGTCATTCGGACATAGCGCAGATGTCAGGTGGTTAAACAGAGTTGTTTGTACTCTGCTGCAAGGGTTCTCAGATCAACAGATTAGACAAAATGGGCTATCAATAAGCCATAAAATCACACACTGCTGAGCAGTGTGGACACACATATGCCGTTTCACATTAAGATGTTTAAAGCTGGCACATTTTGGGGCGCACCACCTTTCTTTCAGCTACCAGGGTGGCGGTAGGTACATTGTTTTAACCAGTTCAGCCCTGGAAGAATTTACCCGTGGTCGTGCGACGTTGTACCTAAACAAAATTGACGTCCTTTTTTTCCCCACAAATAGAGCTTTCTTTTGGTGGTATATGATCGCCTCCGTGGGGTTTTTTTTTTGTGCTATAAACAAAAAAGAGCGACAATTTTGAAAAAACACAATATTTTTTACTTTTTGCAATAATAAATATCCCCCAATAATATATCAAGAAACATTTTTTTTCCTCAGTTTAGGCCGATATGTATTCTTCTACATATATTTGGTAAAAAAATCGCAATAAGCGTATATTGATTGGTTTGCACAAAATTTATAGCGTCTACAAAATAGAGGATAGCTTTATGGCATTTTTATTTTTCAGTTTTTTTTTAGTAATGGCGTCAATCTGCAATTTTTATTGGGACTGCAACATTATGGCGGACACATTGAACATTTTTGACACTATTTTGGGACCATTGTCATTTATACAGAGTTCGATGCTATAAAAATGCATTGGTTGCTGTGTAAATGACACTGACAGAGAGCAGTGATCTCTGTCCAGTCACTAGGCAGAATGGGGAATTGCTTTGTGTACAAAAGCATCTTCCTGTTCTTCCTCTCCGTGACACGATTGCGGGCATCTGGCGGACATCAAGTCTGCGGGACCTGCGGTCACGGAGACAGCGGTGGGCGTGCGCCCGTGACACCGCTTCTTAAAGGAGATGTTCCTGTACGCCCTTTTGCCTACCAGCGCCATTTTGCCAACGTATATCAGCGTGCACTGGTCGGCAAGCGGTTAAAGCAGATAGAAAATAAAATAAAAGGAGTCGCTTGGCCAAATCTGTGTAAACAAACTCTTTAGCAATAAAATGTGACAATGTATGCTGCGGGACAAAAGCACAGCATAGCTTGCACATTTGCAGTGGGGAGTTGGCTGCGAAGGCGCCAAGAGTCACAGCCGACTTCTAAACACCATTTTGGCATTGTATACAATGGGTATGTATCTATTTTTAAGAAATAAAAAAACTAAAATTAGAAGTACAGAAGTGCAGCAGCCTTTAGTTGGCTGTCTTACTATACGGTATATGTAGATAAATGTATTTATCTATCTATCTATCTATATATATATATATATATATAGCCATATATACAATGCCTTGAAAAAGTATTCATACCCCTTGAAATTTTCCATACTTTGTCATGTTACAACCAAAAACGTAAATGTATTTTATTGGGATTTTATGTGATAGACCAACACAAAGTGGCACATAATTGTGAAGTGGAAGGAAAATGATGAATGTTTTTTAACATCTTTTACAAATAAATATCTAAAAAAGTGTGGCATGCAATTGTATTCAGCCCCTTTTACTCTGATACCCTAACTAAAATCTAGTGGAATAAATTGCCTTCAGAAGTCGCCTAATTCATAAATTGAGTCCTCCTGCATGTAATTTAATCTCGGTATAAAAATAGCTGTTCTGTGAAGCCCTCAGAGGTTTTTTAGAGAACCTTAGTGAACAAACAGCGACATTTCTGTTCACAGATGCTCTCCATTCAATCTGACAAAGCTTAGCTACTTTGCAAAGAAGAATGGGCAAAAATTTTACTCTCTAGAGTGCAAAGCTGGTAAAAACATACCCAAAAAGACTTGCAACTGTAATTGCAGCGACAGGTGGTTCTACAAAAGTATTGACTCGGAGGGCTAAATACAAATGCATGCCACAGTTTTCAGATATTTATTTGTAAACAAATGTGGAAAACCATTTATTATTTTCCTTCCACTTTACAATCATGCACCACTTTGTGTTGGTCTATCACATAAACTATCAATAAAATACAATTACGTTCTTAGTGACGAAATGTGGGAAGTTTCAAGGGCATGAATACTTTTTCCAAGACAATATATATATATATATATATATATATATATATATATATATATATATATAGGGCCAGACTTACCTTTGGGCTTGACTGGGCTCAAGCCCATGGGCCCTACCCAATAGGGGGCCCCACGGGCCTCGCCCAATAGGGTGCCCAGCCGAAATACATAGCCGAGTGTACTTGGCCCGGCTCCGCTCACAGTCACACCCAGTCCCGCCATATGGTGGACATAACACAGGAGCTGGGCGTGACAGTGACCTGAGCCGAGTGCACTCAGCTACTCTCAGCTTCGCTTGGGACTGCGAGAGGACCCGAGAGCCGCCGAGAGGACCCGAGAGCCGAGACTCTATATCTCGGCGGTACCATTTTTAAACTTCAAGGCTGCAAATGACACTGACAAAGCTGCAAGATGGACACTGATCAAGCTGCATTGATGGGCATTTAAATGTAAGTTTTTTTCTTAAACTTCCCTCCTAAAAGTTTTTTTCCTTAAAATTCCCTCCTAAACGTGGAGATAAATAAGGTAATGTATAGAAGGTAGGGTCCGAAAGTGACTCAAGCCCAGGGGCCCCCACCACCCTAAGTCCTGCCCTGTGTATATATATATATATATATATATATATATATATATATATATAGATATAGATATAGATATATATATCTATATTGTCCAAGAGAATTATTTAAAAACTGTGTCTTTCTTTAATGACGTCATATGACATATATTGGCTGTGTCTACTATGGTGGTTGAACCTACAGGGCCTTTTATACTGTACATCCTTCCCAAGCTGCCACACGTCCAAAAAGATTTGCAAAAAAACTAAATGTAGAGAACCAAAAAGGTTAGGGTGCTAATTCCATTCCTCTTCTTTAGGCTGTTTGGTGAAGGTACTTTGTCCACTTATATTCATCATTTACATTCTTACTATTGTCAAATGCAGCTTTTGTATGGAATAATGACCCTGCTCCGCTTGTTCATTGTACTAACTCTTTACTGTAAAACCAATAAAAATCTATTGAAAGAAAAAATAAATATGGACGAATGGTAGCAGAGCACAGTCAAGACCAGCTCAAATTAAAGGACAATACAATTCATTCAATAAAATAATCTAAGCAAATAAGAACACAGACATTGTCTCTGAAGAATACATTTGTCTTGTGACTCCACAGAGAACAATATCACTTTGAAATACTAGAATTGAGGATAGCTTCTTGAGAACATTGAATATTATTAATATTTTAGTGGTCTTACTATATCCTATGAAAAAGTATATATCTAAGGCCATACAGATGTATTTCTTTGTTGGTGTTTTTTTCATTTTTTTGTCCTAGAAGAAGATGACAAGACAAATACTTACATTATTGATCCCAATAGTGTAACACACGGGGGTTGCTTTACCAAGGGCAAATTGGATGTTCAAAGGGGATTTTTTCCTTACTTTAGTGAATGTAGCGAATGCTTTGTGGAATACCAAGTCACATGCAGAGAAAAAAACATATTGTTGCTGACACATGATGAAATTATGGAAGTTATTGGAGCCTCACCTCATCCACTAGGCTAAGGAAAAATTCCCTTGCAAAGTAAAAATTCTCTTGCAAAGTAAACAGCCTATTTCCATTTAGTTAAGCAACCCCACTGAATTTGTACGCAGTGATGGTACTGTTTGTTTGTAGCCATGAGGAAAAAGATGAACATCAGTGATAGAAGTGAAATACTTGGTTCATATGATGCCTGTTTACCAAAAAACTGGGTTCAAGTGGCATCAGCATGTAGTTAATTCTTATCTTAGACTTTTTATTTTCTGTGGAAAATCTTGGTACTAGCCAGCAGAGAATGAAAAATATTAAAAGTGGACCCATAAAGCTAAAGATTGTCTATCAGGGATTGATTTAGACATATAATGCTAGATTAGAATAGAAGTATGTGGCCATTCCTCGACAGGTAGACTTTTCTCGCCTCTGAAAAGCCTATCAGGACTTTTATAACACACCCACTGTTACTTCTGAATATTGGATTAAATCAATGGTGTCATTAAGGGTTGGGGTTTAGAAGCAGAGAGACCTGTTCCGCAGAGAAAACATATTCCATGGAAATACCTGGGCAATATCAGGATGCTAAAGTCAAGGCCTTTGTTAAAAGCATCAGACGCACCATTCATTATTACATGGACTACAGATCAGCATGAGTCCTAACTACACTTATGACTTGGCCTCTATGAGGCATGTGTTCTGGCTCCTACATTATGATTTTAAAGAACATGGTACCTCATCATTTTATTTTACTGCTGTATCATGTACATTACTTGTATGAAAAAGTACCCTGTTCGCTTACTTCCTTTGTGTAAAATGCGTGGTGTTCTTGCCAGTCCCTCTGGGTCCTGGCAGATCTAGGGTTGCCGTCTGTCCAGGATTCACCCGGACAGTTCAGGTTTGGAATCATGTGTTTCAAACTGCCTGAAAACACATTATTCCGACTGAACTATGGCTTCCCAGCAGGGTTGCTGGCTGCAGTTGTCTAAGCCGAGAGTGTCTGTTACACTCTCTTTAACACTGCCCGAAGCCAGCACTAATGATTACCCCCCCCCCACACACACACACAGACAGGAGAGGAGAGAGGGCTCGATCTGCACCTCTCTGTCCCACCCCTACCCCTCTTTGTCTGCCCACACTCCAATCCCCAGCGCTGTGCCTCAAAAAAGGAAAGTGGGGGACGGAAATTTGAAGTCCAGCCTCAGATAAATCTAGATGAGAGGTGCTGACTTCCAAGGGGTGAGTGAGCTCACTATCCTTCTCTCTCCTGCCTCTGAGTGAGTACACTAAAGTAAATATGAGTTCTCAGAGCAACCCATAGTTCCCCTTTACACCAGAGGCCACAGTATTCCCTCTTACATCAGAGTTGTCAGTGTTCTCCCCTTACATCAGGGTTCCCAGAGCATCCCTTATGTTAGAGTCCCCAGAGTTCTTCCTTACATAAGAGACTGCAGAGTCTCCCCTTACACTGTAAGGGAACTAATCGAGTTCAGATGTTAAAGGGGAACTCTGTGGATTCGGATGTAAAAGGGGAACTCTATGGACTCTGATGTAAAAGGGGAACACTTGTGATTAATTTCATATGATTAGAAATGTTATTTAATTGCTAAATATATGTATAGTTTATATGTTTATACTATAAAAAAAAAAATGCTGTGTGCCGCTAATGTGTTCAGGTTTGACTTGAAGAAATGGTGGCAACCCTAGGCAGAGCCCTTTGACACATCTGCATGTGCACAGATTTCCTACACATGTGCAAAGACAGTAAAAGTTTGAGATTTCCAAAGATGTGCTCCAAGGATTCACTCTGGACCTGAAGCTCTGCATCACATCCGTGCATACTCGGGGGGTGGTGGACATAAACATCATTCTCTCCTAAATGCGGAAGTGCTGCTTTGAAGCACAGAAAACGGTTATAAAAAATAAAAAAATGTATATCCAAATTGTTGATGGAGAAGGAGGTAGGGCAATATGACATGTACACTAGCGAGAAGGTTTGCTTTAATGTGCAAGGGGCATAGAGTCCATAGAGTATGATTGTGAAATTAGGCCACCGTACAGTTGAGATATGTGAGCATTTTTTTTTCAGATAATTATAGCCTAATGCAAAATAGAACCAGTTTAAACTAGTTCATTTACCTATAGAAAATCCCGATTGACCAGTGCAACAGATTGGAAAGATAAATAAACTTACTGTATCTTTATTGAGAAACAATTGTATTTTAATACATTATTTTTTAGATGCTTGGATATCAGCATACATCTGTAGAAATATATAAGAAGAAACATATATTATTTATGGATTTGCACTACTGTAATGTATTATTTTACACATATGGATGCTTTATTTACCAGTATGTTGATGATCAATAACTAAAGCCCCATACACACTATCAGTTTTTCTGATGAGTTTTTTCTTTAGATTTACCAAAACTATATAATATGAGGTCAAACCTTAGGAGTTTCAATTTGTATGCAATCAGGCAGGCCCTTGCACTACATAGTTTTGGTAAACCCGAAGGAAAAACTCAGCAGAAAAATTGATAGCGTGTATGGGGCTTTACGGTTTCTGCCATTAGACAGAACAGTCACAGTTTACACTCCAGAAATAGTTGAATGATTCCCTGGGAATGTTTTGATGGCTTTTTGGTCAATCAATGACAGGAAGCAGAAGCTGCACTTGGGAATCACATTTCTGAATTGTTAAAAAGACAGAATTGTAGAAGGTATCAGTTAACTGAGCTAAGAAAATCCATCTGACTTCTATTTTCTGCTCATTGTCTGCAATGTTACAAGTGTCTTTGTTTGAGACTGGAGTTTCGAATTTCAATCATTGTACTGCATAGCGATAATGCCTTTCATATTAATTTTGTTTATTGGTGTATACATTTTTAAATATTTAAAATGTTTACAAAACATAAAAATAAATAATGGCATATGCCAGTGTACCTTTTTAAAAAGATGTATGAATCGGTGCAGAACTATGGTATATCCTGTACAATGAATAGGAAGGAATAAACAGATCATTCAGATCATACCAGGCCCAAATACACTTACATAATTAGCTCTGCCATAGACCAAAATGATTCCCTTGGCAAATCAAACTAAACCGTGCCTGAGCCCACATCTTCAAGCATGCCAGGGCATGATATGTTGAACTATGCCGGAGAACGGTACAGTATAAAAAAAATATATGGCCAAGCGGTCACTGTTAGCATTCCAACACTACAAGGAATGTAAAAATAGACTATCAAAGACACATAATGGAGGGCGGGGAGAAGGCAATAGTTAAATACATTCTTCCCCTCAGTTTTTACTAAGGAGGGGAGGGGGGTATAATAGACAATAGGGTATTGTTATTAACAAAGCACATAATGTTTTTGTATGGCTAATGGAAGCCAGTGTCCAAAAAAGACTGAAAAATCTTTAATTTTTTGTTTTGGATAGAGTAGAGAGAGATTAGGGCACCTGTCAGTTTTTATTGGTGTTTGTGCCCCGTTGGAAAGATTCACCCTCTCTATTTGTCTTGTTTACCATTATCATTGAATGTGAAAGTAAAGAAAGTCTCAAATCTTGGGTTGTCCCCATAAAAGTAATAGAAAGGAAATCTTCAAATGGGGACACTAGTTCTGTTGACCTAGGGGTCCTCAAGGGATTTTCTTAATGTGCAAGGTTTACTTCTCACTTCCTGATTGGTTATGGGATAGGAAGTGAAGGGAAATCCCTGAAATGGAACACAGATGGTGAAAAAAAATCTGACAGTGGTTAGTTTTGCCTGTAGTTCTAGTTTATTGTGAATTAATCACCAGGACCAGATGGTGTACACCCAAGTGTTCTCAAAGAACCTAGCCAATCCATTGCTAGACAACTATTCCTAATCTATAGGGACAGTGTACTGACCAGAATGGTACCAACTGACTGGCGAAAAGCTAACAGGGTACTAATATTCAAAAAAGGTCAGAGATATATACCTAGAGACTGCAGACTAGTTAGTTTAACATAAATATTATGTAAAATATTAGAGGGGATGATAAGGGATTATATCCAGGATTTTACTGGTGGAAATTATATCATTAGTAGTAATCAGCATGAATTTTTGAAGGATCATTCTTGCTAAACCAACATTCTATGAGGAGGTAAGCCACAATCTGGATAGAGGAAGGCAATTGGATGTGCTGTATCTGGACTTTGCCAAACCATTCAATACAGTAAATGCCTAATTTACAAATTGAGGTCTGTTGGCATTGACAAAAGTGTGTGTACCTGGATAGAAAACTGGTTACAGGAACACCAAGGGTGGTGATAAAAGGCATACAATATCTTTTGGATGGACTGGAGTTGTGAGTGGGGGATCTACAAGGCTCTGTCCTGGGACCAATTCTGTTGAACTTGTACATAAATGATATAGAGGATGGAATACATAGTTCAAGCTCAGTTTTTGCTGATTATACAAAGTTAAACAGAGTAATAACCTCACAACAGGATATTGCAACCTTACAAAAGGCGAAAGAAGTGTAATACTGATAAATGCAAAATAATGCACCTAGGGACTAAAAATATGAATGCAGGTTACACTCATGAGTATGAACCTCTGGTGGACTCTAGGATGGAAAGGGATCTGGAGATCCTAGAAGACCATAGGCTCAGCAGTAGCATGCAATTCTAAGCTACAGCTATCAAAACTAGCAGAATATTAGCATGCATTAAAGCGGAGTTCTACCCAAAAATGGAACTTCCGCTTTAAGTGATGGTGACCCCCTGACATGCCACATTTGGCATGTAATTTTTTGGCGGGGGGGGGGGGGCGGTGCCGGAAGAACATTCACCTCTCCCCCCTCCCTCCCTGCAATCTTCTGGGACACATCATAGGTCCCAGAAGATTGCTACACTTTTTGTAGCTGCTGACTTTAAATTTTATTTTGTTCGGTAGAACTCCACTTTAAGAAGGGTATCTACTCAAGAGACAAAACTATAATCCTTCTACTTTACTTTTACTCTGGTTCAGCTTCATCTTGAGTATGCTGTCCAGTTCTGGTCACCAATCCTTTGGAAGGATGTGCTGGAACTGGAGAGTGTCCAAGGAAGGCAACAAAACTGATAAGGGGACTGGAGGAGCTTAGTTATCAGGAACCCATACATTGACTCATACACCCAAACCAGTTGAACTGGTGTCTTTTTTTCAACCTTACTAACTATGAAACTATAATTGAAGTTTATAGAAAGTAAGTTTTGAAAAAAATTATTTGCAAAGAAAACAGCTTATTTACCTTTAAAAAATAAACCCCTGTATGTCAAGCATGCTATTTTTCCATAGAAGCTGCAAACCCTGGTGAATGAGCATTACATTTTTATTTATAAACTGCAGAGAGTGATCTTTTTGCTCTTTGCTGCCTCCATAGTAAAAATACAGGAGCTGCAGTGGTAGCAGATGCTACATTGTGTATAGGTTTAAGGGCCAATTCTTGCCCGAATACATGTTGAAAAATGTCTTCAACTTCTCCAGTGCATCAATAAAAAAATGTTATGCTATGGTATGCACTCAAAATAGGCTCTCATGCCAATTTTTGTATGTCTGATTAAGTGCTCAATAAAATATTGCTTTTTTGCAGTTTTTATAAATGAAAGAAGAAAAAGAGGGTGCAACAGCCTTGTGCATTATCCTTAAACGTCTTTTTATAAAAAATAAGATAAAAAACTACTCACAAACATATGGGAAAAAGTTTGCAATACAAACGATCTTCAGGTGACAGCAATTAGTTGACTGACAAACAGACTCCAGGGCGGTAATAACAGAGATATCAAGGGCCACTGCTTGTTCCGACGCATTTCAAACTCTTTTTCCCAAATGTTTGTGATTTGTTTTTTATCCTATTTTTAATAAAAAGACGTTTAAGAATAATGCACAAGGCTGTTGCACCCTCTTTTTCTTATTTTCTTTCTGACTACTAGGATATCCTTATCCTCGAGGAAAGCAATGCCTGAGGCACCTTCCACTATGAACTTTAGTCCACTTGGTAACTCACTTGTGCGCAGGAGTGTTTGTTTTTTCTGCTATCAAGGTCGTTTTTATAAGCTGCTATAGCTGAGAACTAAAGGCTAGCAGTCCTCCAAATTTGTAAGCTCCAGTTACATTAATGAATCTCTATGAGAGTCAGACTGTTAGCTCTAAAATAAAGATAAACAATTCACAACTTTAACCCAAGACAAGCTTTATTGGTCAAAAGAGAACCAAGCATGGAAAAGGGACAACAGAAGACCCTTGGAATGTATCTTGTAGCTCCTAATTAAAAAGTGATGCTCAAAAGAGGAGTTTGTATTTTGAAAATAGCAGTATACTTTTTTTACTTGAACTTGCATTGAGCTGAACAAGTAATGGGTCCAACGGACCCCTTTACAAATTCTCTGAGAAAGGGGAGATAAGTTGCACAACATACTTTCCACAAATTAGCATCACCCTCATAGGGAACTAATGGTATGGATGAGCTCAGGGCTGACAGTATTTTGGTTAGTGTTTTGAGTTTTTCAAAGTAGACTCACAAAAATGAAGGGTGCACTGACTGGTATTATGACTGCAGAGGGAAGCATGTCCATTCATAGACTGGAATAGATTCAAGATTGTATGGTTAATTAAGTACATCAGCATAATTGAACTATTATTATTATTATTATTATACAGGATTTATATAGTGCCAACAGTTTACGCAGCACTTGACAACATTAGGGCAGACAGTACAATTACAATACAATTCAATACAGGGGGGAATCAGAGGGCCCTGCTCATTAGAGCTTACAATCTAGGAACTATGCATATAGACAATATAGGGACTGTCTTTACTGTCTGTTTTCTTTTTTTTTTTTTATAAGAGTTTAGGCTTTGGGGTGCCATCCTGGCTTTACTACCTGTTGAGTTCCTGACCTGTAACAATAATACGGCCTGGGATATCTATGGAATGTGAACTCTATTCTAGGGGCTTGTTTAATGTGAGTGAATAGACAGTAAGCCAGGTTCTGTATGACAGCCCTGAAGCCTGTGTCTTAAAGCGGTTCTTCACCCTAAAGGGGAAGCTCCGCTAATCTGATCCCTCCCCCCCTCTGGTGCCACAATCGGCACCTTTCAGGGGGGAGGGGGGTGCAGTTACCTGGATAATCCAGGTATCTGCACCCACTTCCGGGACAGACCTCCGCAGACCCCCGCAGAAGCCCCGCCCCCCGTTGTGTTCTGGGAAACACACAGTTCCCAGGACACAGCGGGGACCAGCAGAAACGCGCAGGGGGACTCGCGCATGCGCAGTAGGAAACTGGACAGTGAAGCCGCAATGCTTCACTTCCCGATTCCCTGACCGTGGATGGCGGCGGGGGCAGCAGAGAGACGAGCGATCACTCGTCATCTGCCGCCGGCATCGCTGGACCCTGGCACAGGTAAGTGTGATTTTATTAAAAGTCAGCAGCTGCAATATTAGTAGCTGCTGGCTTTTAATATTTTTTTTTTAGGTGCAGAACCACTTTAAAGTTTAAGCCATTCATGTCAGTTCCATATTTGAATCTCAGAGATGAAATTTAAAGCTGAACATTAAAAATTATTAAATGCATTTTGAAATTCAACTAAAAACATCTGTTTTTGACTTGGCATTAGCTTTCTTAGTCCCTTGTGCGGAAGCACTGATGGAGGAGGGACAGAATAGAAGGCAATCAGTTGTGTCATAGTGCATATGACCTTGGAAGGAACATTTTGAGAGGTGGAAAGAGCAGAGAAAACATAGGGATGACTCTCTACTGTGTTGTTGCATGCCTTCATGGTCTACTTACAGGTTTGGGACAGAGAGGTGATCAGGCTGTATGATTAAACTTCAGTAGGAAATAGTTAATACTAACTTAGATATGCTATCTGGTAGAGCTGAGTATCCCTCAGGACTGGATGAACAGAAAAACAAATCCTCCTTCAGGTAAACTAGCAACCATATACTATGTATTTCAATGGTATGTTTAGCTGTTTGCATGGAGAAGAGTTTTAAGCATGTTCTTACCTAAAATGCCCAAAATCCTATTCTTTATAAATTTCATTAAGCATCTCATACAATTTTGCTTTTGTCAGTTTTAAGGAATCAGGTTCTAATCAGCATGCAAACTTGAGTGATAATTACAGGAATACTGCTTGGAAGCACCAGGCTCTATTTGCATTAGCTAAAATTATGCTTGCTGTGCCTTTGGGTTGCACATTAAATACCCTATAAATAATTATTTGTAGATTTAGCACTTTATGGTTAGTGGCTGTGTCTAGAAATTGGTATTTTAAGGCAATTTGTCTGAGACTGTTGAGACCGTTCAAGTGCATTTCTACAAATACCTTAAAACTACATCTTAAATCTCAAGTGCCTCTCTGAGTTCATTTGAAAGGAGAAGAGGAGGTATGCTGTGCCAGATGGATTTCAGTAGAGTATATTTAGTATGACCTCTCCCACCACTATGAAGAAAGGTTGCAAAAGGTTAAAAATAACTAGCTTGTATTTTGATTAGTGTTTCTACTTTGTCCCGGGGTTCTCTTACTTGTGATTGGGTTTTTTTTTTCTTAGTAGTCACATTAAAAAAAAACATGATTGACCTTTTCTTTTAATGTCAGCAAACTGTAAACTGGAGTATTAAAGGCAATGCCAAGAAATTTGCATTTTAGCACATTGTTGGTTTTAGGATACTACAATATTCACATCCGTGGAATGTATAATTACATTACCAATTATGATAACATTTTAAGTAAATACAGTGCATGAATTAAGCAACAGTTCATTTCACAGGCTCGTTTGTTGATCTGAAAGCCATTATTCTGTGCAGTTTCTACTTCATGGCATATGTGTGTGCACTCCAGTAATGCATATTTCATATAGTGTATCTTCAAATGAAACTATCTGCAAAAGATAACACTTGCTAATTGCCTTAGCCTTATAGCTAAATTGGATTAGGTTGTGTTCTTTCATCCACACTCTTAAAAATGGATGGAATTTTTTACATTATTTTTGGTAGTTGCTTTATTTGTTTTTAACTATTGATTGCTTACTTGCTGTTTAATGGTGGAGATTGTGTGTCCTATTTAGCTTTCTTTTTATCTTGTCTATGATGTACCCTGGGTTCTATAAATAGAGATTTATAGAAATTGAAATATAAGTTGTCATGGCAACCTGTTGTGCAGTGAAAAAAAAGAGCTTACAGGCAAAGGAAGAAGCCAAAATTGCTTGGAAATAAGATGATACTATAGATCTATATTTTCATTCTTATATTGGCAAGTTTTGTATTGTATATTAGCCACTCCTAATGTACAATGTAATTTTACATGACTTCTTAGGTTACCAACCTTTTTTACAAAATGTTCCCTTTTCCATTACATGATTACCATTATGCTCAGGTATTCCCATGTGTGGTAGTGCGTAAGGATGGGCGAATGTGCCTAGGTTTGTTTCACAGGGAGGGAAGTTTGTTGAATCCTGTTTAAAAAAATGCAAAATCTGAATTTAGCAGTGAATCCTATATTTTTTAGAGAGTGAATCTTGGTATTCAATTCTGTCCATTTTCAAGGCTAGTATTCAAACTATTGTCAAAAAAGGGCATGGGTAGCTGGGCACTGCCACAGGGAACATTTAAAAAGCAATACATTTTTTTATATACTAGAAAGTAGGAAATGGGTCCTTTTTGTGATATTGAGGGCAACATGGAAAAATTACTTTTAATCATTTAAATTGCATTCATGGGAGATGTCTTTAATCTGTATGTTGTTATGGAATAGTATTATTTTACACAGTAGGTGTGAGTGACATTGTATTCTGACAAAGGTGAAAGGTCTCCATGATTAGGCCCCTTTGGGTGAAACGCATCAGAGTAGGTGGATAGCAAGTGAGGTGTCATGTTATGGATCTGTGTTATTGGAATAAATGTGTTTTAAGCATTGTGATGTCATCAGTGTAGGCCGTTTTCACTCTCTTTGATGCATTGTTGGGGGGACACACTCTGGGGTGGGTATTGGGTATACTGTATGTCAGAGGACTAAGGAGGAGTGAATGTTTGGAGTGACATTGCCTGCTATTGATTCTACTCACTGTGTTCTGGCATTACATAATTTGGACGTGTGTTGTTTTCTTTTTACTTTTTATTTATAACTTGTATTCAATTCAGCAGCAGTACCTCAATTGGATTCATTTAAAAAATGCAGTTTTTGAGATGTCACCTGGTAATAGGCTTGATTTGACTGATGGAAGTAGCAGCCACAACTTATCTAAAAGCTGTAAGAAAGTTTACACTAAAGACCTCAACTTCATGCAATTAGGCCACTGGCAAAACCGTTTAGTAATGGATTGTGAGCTTAATTTTTCATGATACCATACTGCTTTATCTTAAAAGTTTGATAAAATGTCATAACAGAATGCAAAAAAACAATTTTAAACAACATTTGACTTTCTCTGAACCCCTACACATCTCCAACTATTCCAAAAATATCCCAAAAATAGACCAGGTATCTATTTTATCTTGGAATAAAAATGTGAGTATTTTTTCAGAGAAAAAATAATCACAAACATTGTTTAGTGGCTGGGCAGTATGTAAGCAGCTTGTCAGGCCACAATATAAGAGGGAGAGACCAGCCAAGTTTAATCTTGAAATAGAAATTAAAGTGTATTATTTTAGTGGCAATAGCAACACATATTGTTTGGTAGCTGGACACAGTGGACAGTTTGTAAACTCTTTCGTTAAGCTGCAATATAAGAAAAAAATGACAGGAGATGTCAATCTACCATTGTAGTCTGTTGCATGGCATAACATGCTGGGATAAGCAAATAGAATAGTACCCATGAATCATACTTGGTAAAAAACAGTCTCCTTACTTCTGTTCATAGCCTAGGCCATCCAATAGTAATATATTTCTACCTGCCATCAATTTTTTTTAAATGTATTTTCACTTAAAAAAAAAAAACATTCTTTTTTTGTTAAGTAACAAGTCAAATAAAGATGGGTATAAATGGCAATTCAAACTGGGTAAAAATACTGGAGCTAGGAAAGAGGCTGCAAGTGGGACCTCATTGGATTTTGTGGGTCCACCACATTTGGTGGGAGACTCATTTCAATACCCTTTCAATTCTCATTAGTCTTTTCCTGCAAGTCTTTCTACAAGAACAAAAGGGGAAATGCAGGCAGCAGCAAAAATGAAACATACAATTCTGCTGCCTGTCTTTCCCAAAAGTAAAGCCTACAAACTCAAAGCAGCACTTTCCAACACTCACCCCACCATCACCAGTAACAGCCTTTCCATGACAGGCTTCCCTTCCCCCAGTTTCTGGAGTAGAGAAAAAAGAATGTCCCCAAACCATCCTCACAACCAGCACCTGAATGCATGTTTAGCCACTTCAACTACTTCCTTACCAGCTGGTGAAAACAACTAGACATGTGCACTGCCAAAAAATGTGTTTGTTTTTGTTTTCGTTTCATTCGTTTTTTGTTTTTTTTTTTTAAATTAGAAAATTTTGAAATTAGAAAATTCGTAAATTTAAAAATTCATAAATTTGAAAATTCATAAATTTGAAAATTCGTAAATTTGGGAATTTGGAATTAGAAAATTTGAAAATCCAAAAATTTGACAATTCAGAATTGAAAAAATCCAGAAATTTGAGAATTTGAAAATTCGGGAAATTTGAAAATCCGAAAATAAAGAAGGAAAATCGGAAAATTCGAAAGAACGGAAATCTGAAAATCCCAAAATTTGAAATAATATCTAACTAACTAATAACTAACTATTAAATTATAGGTATTGTAATTTCCTTTCAAATGTGGCTGTTAGTGAACATAACATATAGAAATTTATCTTACGTTATGAATTATCCAAAATAACGAATGCCCCATCTAAACAAATGGAACGGAATGAAATAATAATAGATAATAATACGTAATATAATATGTAATATAATATTATTATTGTTATTTATTATTATTTATTTTTTTATGTTCCATTCATTTAGATACGGCATTCGATATTATGGATAATTCGTAATTTTAGAATTTCCTAATTTTTCGAGTTTCCTAATCTTTGAATTTCCGAATATTTGGAAAATTTGGAAATTCGAAAATTTGGAGACTCGGATATTTCCGAATTAACTAATTTGTCTAAATTTGTTAAAAATTTTATTTGAATCTAAAAGAATTGCACATGTCTAAAAACAACCTGCTTCTTCCAGTTCATGGCCTGGGTTGTCCCACAATAACATGTGCCAACACTCAGTGTTATGTTTTATTTTTGTTAAACAGTATTTAGCAGTTGATGTTCCTTACTAATTTTAATAAAGCCATTATTTTTTTCCCCTTGTTTTTCTTAGGCGGGGATGGCAAGGTTGTCAATAGAAAAATGGACTACTGTATGTTGAGGATGTACCACTGGCTGGAGGTGGCCCAATATGTAATTAGGCATCATGTTAGCGAGGGCCTTTAGTGAAGTGGTAGAATATGTGACTGGGCATTTGACTTTTATTAAGATAAATTAGGTCTGGATCACAGAGGCCCTCACTGACATGATTACAAGCACACATTGCAGATGTCAATGATAAAATCAGTACATTTAATTTATATCCATTTAACTAAGAAAATTTAAAAACATTTCTGCTGTTTGAACTGTTATACCTGGATATGTTAATATAGCATGCTGGTCTTCCTGGTGATGTCCATCTACTGTGCTACTGTTGTCCGATTAATAATAGCTCTGATATTTTTGATTTGAGTATATGGGATTATTCCAGGGGTTCATAGTGCATCTGAGGTGAGGGTATGATGTTTTGGGTGAACAGTTTTTTTTTCATTTTGTTTTTCAAAGGATATAGCGAGATGCAGCTCTTGAATGAACTGTCAGAAACAACTGCTATAATCACCCTAAAATAAAAGTTATATTTAAAAAAAAAAGGAAAAGACCCCAATTAACAGACAAAAGTAGCTAGATTTTGACAAATGAAAAAATACCTATCAATCAGTTGATCTGTTATTAAGGACAGATATTGGTCCTTAAAAGAGTTTTTGGGTGTACTTTGTTCTCCATCACTGCAATTCAAAGAACACAAGCATAGTTTGGTAAATTAGATGTAATCCAGCCACTACAATCTCAGGTAAGCTTTAACATGACAATATCACTTGGAATGTTTATTTTTATTTCTAGCTTTAAAAATAACAGCTGGTGATGCTGATATGTTTTCCACATTCATTCTCTCTCCCACATTCTTCTTCCTGTAAATCACCCTGTCACAGGCTCTCCTAAAGGAAACTATAAGCTGGTCTGCTACTACACATATTAAAGACATACTGTTTTCACTGTTGTCACCATTAAAAAAAAAAAAGGTAAAAAAACATATGCAGCCAGTATTTAGGAAATATGCCCTGTGAAAAGACACAAGCATCTTGTTATCACTGTAGTGCATGTAGACAGGGATCATCTGTAAAGAGGCTACACAACATCAATACTATTTATTTAGATGTAAAAAGGGATGAAAAAAAGGCAACCCCCACCCCCTATTATTTAAGATAACTACATGACATTTGGGAAGGGTTTACTCTTAATTTAGCAGATTTGCCAGTGCCTACAAAACCTCTATAAAGTTCAATAATCCAAATAAATGTCTTAAACAATAAAGTGCAATGTGCTCCATATTCCACTCAGTGTCCTTATAAATTCCAATAGATAGTGCAAAGAAAAAGTCCTTTTGCTGATTTGTGATATCACTATACATGGAGATAATATTTTCACATTTATCCACCTCTGTGCATCTACAAATATCTGACACCGGTTGTGACCTCAGCTTATAGGCTTATTAATAAGCCTTCACTCATATGTAAGGTACAAAGCTTACAATAGTGCTTTACCGTTTTAAAAATCATTTATTTATATAAAGTATAAAATAAGTTCCACTCACATTTTTCAAATAAAAAAACAAGCCTTGGTATTTGTATCCACAAGTGCTGGGACAAGGCATCACCTCACAGCCACATCTGCAGCCCCAGTTATCAGCGTTCTCACGTCTTTTACACTGGCTCTATTTTCCTTCTGTCACTTCCTGGTTCCTTCCATGTCAGCCTCCCAAGCCCCTCCTACTAGTTTCATCACTCCTTGTGACTTCCTCGGGGACATCTCTAAATAGTAAGCTTTGTACCTTACATGGGCGATGTAAGTGGAGGCCAATACTTAACAATAAGAAAGCAGTACACCTTGTGATATGAGATGTGAGAAGTAAAAGCGAATGAGCTATATGAAGGATGAAAATCTAAGAAGGAAAATCAGAGGAGTGAGTCCGGCACGGCCATGATTTTGCAGTTACAATAAAAATCGCCGATTGCCGCCATTACTAGTAAAAAAAAATTATTAATAAAAATGCCATAAAACTATCCCCTATTTTGTAAACGCTATATCTTTTGCGCAAACCAATCAATAATCGCTTATTGCAATTTTTTTTACCAAAAATGTGTAGAAGAATACGTATCGGCCTAAATTGGGGGAAAAAAAAATTTTTTATATATATTTTTGGGGGATATTTATTATAACAAAAAGTAAAAAAATAATGCGTTTTTTCAAAATTGACGCTCTATTTTTGTTTATAGCGCAAAAAATAAAAACCACAGGGGTGATCAAATACCACCAAAAGAAAGCTCTATTTGTTTGAAAAAAAGGACGTCAATTTTGTTTGGGAGCCACGTCGCATGACCACACAATTGTCAGTTAAAGCGACGCAGTGCCAAATCGCAAAAAGTGGTCTGGTCTTTGACCTGCAAAATGGTCCGGGGCTGAAGTGGTTAATAAGCCTATAAGGTGAGGGCACAACCGGTGACACAAGGATATTTGTAGATGCATAGAGTTGGATATATGTGAAGATATTATCTCCATGTATAGTGATATCACAAATCAACAAAAGGAATGTTTGTTTCTTTGCACTTTACATCTATTGGTATTTAAAAGGACGCTGAGTGGCATATTGAGCACATTGCACTTTGTTGTTTAAACATTTTTTTTTGTATTATTGAATTTTATAGAGGATTGTACTTTACATTATATATATATATATATATATATATATATATATATATATATATATATATATATATATATATATATATATATGCACTTTTTGATATTTGTAACAGCGCTGCACTTATTTAAAATATTCTGTATTACATATTTGGAAGTGTGGGAAGTGCTGGCAGCTTCTAGGTATTATATAGCAGCTCTCAGGGTTTCATCCAAACACTGACAATATGTCTGCTGTGACTAGCTTGTACAAAAAACTCTTAATGGCCCTTCTAAGTTCAAAGGCCCAGCAGTGCATTATTGTTACAAAGAATTCAGTCTGGCGAATTTCCATAATAATTTGCTGGGATCGCAAATTTTGAACCTGCTTGATCTGCCACAAACCTATGGTAGCAGCAAACTCAAACCTCATCCATAGTAGTGAAGTCACCCGGTGAAAAAAAGGAAAAGGTAGATATAAATATGCCAAAGTGCCATAACTAGTAATTTACTGACCCTGTTGTAGCAAAATTCTCACAACTTATATTTATATGTGTTCTCACCCAACAACTGCAAAGCTCAAAGTAGTCAAGAAAACATTACATAACTTTATCATGAAGCGTTTTAAAGCATAAGTTCACTGTTTAGAAAAAAAATAACAAATGCACATTTTTTTCCAGGTAAAAAAAATGTGCATTTATTTCATTTATTTATTTTGGAGCCTGTAGAGCATTACACCAGTGAACAGCAGATCTGCCATGCAGCTCTCCAGCAGATCTGCCAGTGTATCTTGTGCCCATATATCCCATACAAGCAAGCAATCTGACAAGGTGTAGTAGTTAATTTAAAACTACAAGCTGATGGCCACAAAGCCTGCCACACCTTGTGTTTTTTCATTCACAGGCCACTGTGGATGAGTGAATATTTTACGAAAGGTGAACTTATCTTTTAACTACTTCCAGGCCGCCCACCGCACATATACTCCGGCAGGGCGGCCCAGCTGTGCAAAACAACGAACCTGTACGTTGTTCGCACTTCCTGGTCTGGGGCATGCGCGCCGCCAGCGACCAGCTCCCACTGTGATTGGACACAACAAGAGCCTATCAGCGGGTTCGGTGGCTGCAATGGCCACTGGCTACCTGCCATCATTCTGGGGAATGACAGAACGGCAGTCTGCCTATGTAAAACAAGGCAGGTCATTCTGTTACAGAGGAAGAGAGAGATCTGTGATTCCTACTAAACAGGAACACCGATCTCTCTGTCTAGTGTCAGCATCCTCGACACCATTAGAAAGCACACATAGGGAACATATTTAACCCTTTCATTGCCCCTGATGTTAACCCCTTCCCTGCCAGTGTCATTTATTCAGTGTTAGTGCATTTTATTTTTACCACTGATCACTGTGTTGGTGTCACTGGTCCCCAAAAAGTGTCACTTAGTGTCATATTTGTCCACCACAATCTCGCAGTCCCACTAAAAATCGCTGATCCCCGCCATTACTAGTAAAAAATAAAATGTCCCTATATCTGTTACTCACAATCAATTTTGCGCAAACCAATCAGTATATGCTAATTGGGATTTTTTTTACCAAAAATATGTAGCAGAAAACTAAATTGATGAAGAAATTCGATTTTTTACTGGATATGTTTTATAGTAGAAAGCAAAAAATATATATATTTTTATCAATTGTTGCTCTTTTTTTGTTTATGGTGCAACAAATAAAAACTACAGAGGTGATCAAACACCACCAAAAGGAAGCTCTATTTGTGGGAAAAAAAGGTCATCAATTTTGTTTGGGTACAACGTCGCACGACCACTCAATTGTCAGTTAAAGTAACGCAGTGCCGTATCACAAAAATGGCCTGGTCATTAAGGGGGTAAATTCTTCTGGGGCTGAATTGGTTGATGGGATCAAGGTTTTTGTATGTGGCCTTCCAATGCAGAGATAGACAGCAGAGCTACAATCCAAATGTGTACCACTGTGAGGATTTGGTAGGCTGAGCTACCTTAGTGTTACCATGCATGCGCAATAACCCTTAGTGAGCCTCATGCTGGGACAAACCTCCCAACTTTGAACATAACGAAAGAGGAAACCTTGGTGCAGAGAAGACTTATGACAAAAGTAGGTGTGGCTACATTATGTTAAATATGGCTCAAACATGGCTTAGTAGATTCTGAGTCTACTTATAGTATATACCACACACATATGCTGCAGTCCTTGTAACCACAAAGTACTCTTTAATTTAAAGTCCCATGAGTCTCTCAGATACACATAAAGCTAATTAGCAGAAAAGACAGTATATACAATGGAGCAGTCAGGAGTATGTAATGTACAACATAGGTTATAGAATGCAGAGTCCAGAAGTAGATTTATAGAGCACAGTATACAGAGAACAACATTCAAAATTATGTTAGTGCTACTTGTTGGTGGTGTTTGCTGCCACGTGGGTGCATTGACTGCATTGGGGTGCCTTTTATAATACACTTGAACACAACCATTGACCCGTGTGCTAAAACACATTACCTCAAAGCAATAGTCTAAGTAAGACTTTATACTCATCTATCCACACTCCTCCAAGATCCACAAATTTAGAGTGTTCTGGCTGAGAGTTAACCTTGTACTTAAAGTAATTGTAAACGGTGACCTTGTAAAACATTCCATTCAGTTTAACCACTTGCTGCCCGCCATATGGCAAAATGATGGCAGCAAAGTGGTTTCAATATCCTGACCGGGCATCATATGACATTGACAGGATATTAAGCCGCTGCATGCCCCCATTGTTACGGTGTGTCAGTCTGACACACCACGACTCCGATCTAGGTAAAGAGTCTCTGATGGAGACTCTTTACCACGTGATCAGCCACGTCCAATCACGGCTGATCATGCTGTAAACAGAAAGAGCAGTTGATCAGCTTTTCCTCACTCGCGTCTGCAAGATGCGAGTACTGGAGTGCCACTTGGCTGCTCCTCTGACTGAATGATTATCAGCACAACCCCCCCCCCCAGGATGCTCACATGTTAGCACCATGTATGCCACCCTAGACCACCTGGGATGCCAACCAGTGCCCACAATGGATGCCAATCAGTGGCCACAATGGATGGCAATCAGTGCACACAATGGGCATCACTGATTGCCAGGCATTATTGTTTGGCACTGATTGGCATCCATCAGTACCATACATTACAGTACATCAGTGCCACCTTTGTTTCCCTTTTTTATAAGTGATCACATTCCCTCTGTTCTCAGCTGCATAAGAGCAGGAGGAGGAGAAGCAGCAGTACACTATCTTTCCAGTGACAGGCTGTGCAGGGGAGGCATGTCAGTACAAGTCTGATCAATGGAGGAGAGCCCACTGAGTTCCCAGTGCAGCTAGAGAGCTGACCCCGGTGGGTTCTCCTGCTTAGTGTGGTCAGTTTTTAACAGGAAAGCAGAAGGACTAGCAGGAACACCAGGTAATTCACATAAAGGAAGCAATACAAAGAGATCAGGATGCTTTCTCATACAAGTACATGGTACAGCAGGAACATATCAGGAATATGAAATGTTGGGTTAACAAACATTTTAAGTGGATGGCCTTCCAGAGCATGCTAACATAATGCACATTCCATAATAGAAGGATGTTAAATATGAGGTTGATAAAGGAGGCTAAGGAACCCAAGGATGAGCTAGGGTGAGTAGATGGTTAATGGGTCCCACTGAGGGGGCCAAGGGAGGTCTTTATTCTCTAAGCCACATCTCTGAGATCTGCACTGCCACACTATGCCCTCCTTCTCTACTACAATGTATTCAGCAGGCAACCCCACCCCCTCTGAGGCTGCTGTTAGATTGCAGACAAAGGGAGTGAGCTCCACTTCTCTCCTAGTAATAACTGAATAAATTATATAGCTCTGGTGGGTGAATTTGATAAGTAAATTCTCACAGCCAGTTTCTTTTATCTTTTATCCCCCACCTGCAGAGAAACTTGGAATTAAAGTAAAACTATAGGCAAAACATTTTTTCCCATTTTGGATAGAGCCAGCGAGGGTTATAACCCATGTCAGTTTTTTTTTAACCATCTGTGTCCCATTGTTGAGATTTAACTTCACTTCCTGTCCCAAACAGCAAGTGAAAGGAAATGCCTGAAAATTGGGGGAATACTTTAGTGTCCCCCCAGGTCACTAGAACTAGTGTCCCCATTGGAAGATTTCCCCTCTATTACTTTTTCTGGGGACAATCCAAAAATTGGGATTTTCTTTTACTTTCACTTTTTTTCAATAATAAGATAAATGGGACAAATAGAGAAGGTAAATCTCCTTAAAGCCGAGTACCACTGTTTTGAACGTTAATTAAAAGTCAGCAATTACAAAAAGTGTAGCTGTTGACTTTTAATAAACAGACACTCACCTGTTCCACGATCCAGTGATGTGGCCACCAGAAGCCTTGCTCCTCTCCCCCTCCTCTCCGCGGCACCGTCCTTACTACTATGGGCGCCCAGCTTTTATAGCTTGCGGCTTCACAGCCGAGCACCCAATACTGGCCAGGCAATCTTCTGGCACCTGTGACATGTCCTACAAGATTGCAGAGAGGGAGGGACCCCCTGGGGGAGAGGAGGTTTTGCCTAGGCGGCCAAGCGATGGAAGGAGGAAGTGGGACAGGAAGTACCTGTCAAAACCAGGTACCCACTCCGCCCCAAAAAAATGACATGCCAAATGTGGCATGTAAGGAGGCGAGGAGTGCCTTAAGCGGATGCTCTGCTTTAACTATCGCACAGACCGCAATAAAAACTAACCAGCGTTCTAATCCATCTCCAATCTATCCAATACTAAAAAAAAAGTTTTGCTTTTAGTTATGCTTTAAGTCCACATGGCTGCAAATTTCTAAACTGTTGGAAGGTATGCTGTGATCCTGGGACATAGCCTGGGACACAGCTGTCAAAGGATCAAACTTAAAAGTGGGACTGCGCCAGCAAATCCAGGACAGCAGGTAAGTACCGTATTTGCCGGCGTATAAGACGACCTTTTACACTTAAAAAAACTGGCCGAAAATCGGGGGTCGTCTTATACGCCGGATCAGCCCCTCCGATGCCTGCTGAGGGTTCGGTAATACTGTATGTAGCTTTGGCTACATACAGTATATACCGCTGAGCCAATCCCAGCGAGCAATGTATTCAAATTAATACAGAGCCTGCTCGGATTGGAGCAACAACCTCTGCCAATCCGAGCAGGCTACTCTGTAGCCTGCTCGGATTGGCTTTGAGAGTCAGACAGGCGCGGGCTGATGATGATACAGCCTCTGCCAATCCAAGCAGGCTTTGTATTCATTAATAGAATACATCGCTCGCTGTGATTGGTTCCAGCAAAAGCAGGAAGAAGGATATGGCGCCAGCTCCTGCTCCAGCAAGAAGGACGGAATATCAAGCGTCGGAAGCCTTGGAAGGGGGTCGTCTTATACGGTAAGTACAAGAACAAAATGTAAGATTAACAGTAAGATTAGGGGGTCGTCTTATATGCCCGGTCGTCTTATACACCGGCATATACGGTATGTAAGGGACTATTTTCTGTATTGGTGGATTGTGTAAACTACAAATTCATCCTACTATTATCTCTGCATAAAACACACTATCCATTCGTTATCTGCTAAATCTTACATGTTTTCAAGTTTTCTGTGGCTTGTTTTCACTCACATTTGTTAATGTACAGTATATATACCACAAGTAAAAAAAGAAAGGAGCTCACGAACATGCTACATTTAATCAACTGTCCAGGGAATACTTCTGTCAATGTGTAGGTGCTCTTGGTTTCAGTACTAACTGCAAGACACTGGAACCTGTTCAAGCACAATGTGTTCCACTCTGACTCCAAACACCTTCACACATTGACAGATGTACTCCCTGTGGGGTATAATAAACTCTGCAGTCTTAAATAAGGAGTAAAGTGCAAGTGCAACGTGAAAGTACCCTTTTGTCTTTTATACCGTATTGGACAGAAAATTAGGTATAAAAGCCATACCAAAAATAAAAGCATGAAAAAGTAAATAACTTAGCTTAAATAAAAATATTAACAAAAATATGTATACTTCAGTAGAATGTATTGTGGCAATAATGTTATTGGTAAGGGTCTCACTGTAAAATATTTATATTTTTCTTTAAATATTTCTTATGCCCTGTACACATGGTCAGACTTTCCGACGGAAAATGTGCGATCGGATTGTGTTGTCGGAAAATCCGATCGTGTGTGGGCTCCATCGGACTTTTTCCATCAGAATTTCAGACACAAAGTTTGAGAGCTGGCTTTAAAATTTTCCAACAACAAAATCCAATCATTTAAATTCCGATCGTGTGTAGACAATTCCGACGGACAAAGTGCCACACATGCTCAGAATAAATTACGAGACAAAAGCTATTGGCTACTGGCCTCTTTATAGTTCCGACATAAGTGTTGTACGTCACCTCGTTCTGAACGATCGGATTTTCCGACAACTTTGTGCCACCGTGTGTATGCAAGACAAGTTTGGGCCAAAATCCGTCAGAAAAAATCTGACGGATTTTGTCGTTGGAATGTCCGACCGTGTGTGCAGGGCATTAGGAGCTAAATCATAACTAGAATGTATGGGCTTCGGAAACATGAAGGGTCCTTTCATCTGTCAACACCACTTTTTGCCATTTCATTGATTTAAACTTACACTGTTTGGCTTATATTTGATATCTGATTGTTGCAGTTTACATAATGCGTCTAGTTGTACATTTAAAGTAGGGGGAAGAGAACATTTTGGCAGACTGGAGGCAGCATGACTCTGCCGAACACTGTGTTATAATACTGGAAACATGACTTAGCTATTATATGTCACTCAGGATTGCTTTAAGAAGTTGGTTGGGTTGATACCCATACTTACTCTGCTTCTTTGCAGTTTTATAACCAGCTTGAGGATTAACCTGTGGCCCTGTATTGTTATATAGATGACTACTGGTTTCTACATCACACCACAAGAATCTAGATTTGACAGTGCTGCCTGAAATAAGATTGTTCTTCTGTATAGGTGGGACCTTGAAAGTAACAGCCGAGATCTTCCATTTGCAGCTCCTCTTTGTGAAGAAACTGGGATGATAAACCTGATGGCATTTTTGTAGATTGCTTTTGAAGTGCAATTACAGTGTTGTGTTATACTTGGTACCCTTCAGTGTTATGTTAGTACACGTTTATATAGTTACTAGAGAGCAAGGCTCTAAGTGACATTTTAAAAGCTAGAAAATATACAGTGTCTTGAAAAAGTATTCATACCCCTTGCAATTTTTCACATGTTGTCATGTTACAACCAAAAATGTAAATTTTTTTTTTTGGGCTTTTATGTGATAGACTAACAGAAAGTGACACATAATTGTGAAGTGGAAGGAAAATGATAAATGGTTTTCGATTTTTTTTTACAAATAAATATCTGAAAAGTGTGGCATGCATTTGTATTCAGCCTCCTTTACTCTGATAGCCCTAACTAAAATCTAGTGGAACCAATTTCCTTCAGAAGTTACCTAATTAGTAGAGTTCACCCGTGTGTAATTTAATCTCAGTATAAATACAGCTGTTCTGTGAAGCCCTCAGAGGTTTGTTAGAGAATGTTAGTGAACAAACAGCATAATAAAGGCAAGCAAGGAGAGCATTAATCAGAGAAGCAGCCAAGAGGTCCATGGTAACTCTGGAGGAGCTGCAGAGATCCACAGCTCAGGTGGGAGAATCTATCCACAGGACAACTATTAGTTGTGCACGCCACAAATCTGGTCTTTATGGAAGAGTGGCAAGAAGAAAGCCATTGTTTAAAGAAAGCCATAAGAAGTCCCATTTGCAGTTTGCCAGAAGCCATGTGGAGGACACAGCAAACATGTGGAAGAAGGTGCTCTGGTCAGATGAGACCAAAATTGAACTTTTTGGCCTAAAAGCAAAAGGCTAAGTGTGGCAGAAAATTAGCACTACACATCATCCTAAACACACCATGAAACATGGTGGTGGCAGCATCATGTTGTGGGTATGCATTTCTTCAACAGGGAAACGGAAGCTGGTCAGGGTTGATGGGAAGATAGATGGAGCCAAATACAGGGCAATCTTAGACGAAAACCTGTTATGCCTTATACACACCATCAGATTTTCTGCTGATTTTTTCCTTCAGGTTTACCAAAACCATGTAGTGCAAGGGCCTACCTGATTGCATACAAATTAAAAAAAAAACTAAGATTTGACCTCATATTATATGGTTTTGGTAAATATAAAAGAAAAACTCAGCAGAAAAACGAATAGTGTGTGTAGCCAGAGCTACAATGGAATGGTTTAGATCAAAGCATATTCATGTGTTAGAATAGCCCAGTAAAAGCCGAGACCTAAATCCAATTGAGAATCTGTGGCAGGACTTGAAAATTGCTGTTCACAGACGCTCTCCATGCAGTTTGAGCTTGAGCTATTTTACAAAGAAGAATGAATGGGCAACAATGCCTCTCTCTACTCTAGATGTGAAAAGCTGGTAGAGACATACCCAAAAAAACTTGTAGCTGTGATTGCAGTGAAAGGTGGTTCTACAAAGTATTGACTCAGAGGGCTGAAAAACAAATGCATGCCACACTTTTCACATATTTATTTATAAAAACATTTAAAAACAATTTATAATTTTCCTTCCACTTCACAGTTATGTGCCACTTTGTGTTGGTCCATCACATAAAACCACAAAAAAATAAATTTACGTATTTGGTTGTTACATGTCAAAATGTGGAAAATTTGTGGAAAAGGGTTATGAATATTTTTTAAAGGCACTGTAAGTGTCTCAAGAAGTTTGAAATCAAATATTTCAGCAAGTTGCCCCCTCCTTCACTGCCCATCTATGGCTTCATTAGCTGATGTTAGTCTGACCATAGATGGAGTGAATTATTTTCCTGCAACCACAGGTTAGTGTTGATGGCCTGTGATGCCAGTGTGTTCTCTTTTTAAACAAATAAGATAACCAATAATACAATCCTTTTACTTTAAGCCTAGATACGCAGATCATGTTTAACAGTGTCATTATGGACTGGTTAACTTGACTAGGATTTATTTGTTTACCGAAATCATTTTTACATTAAAGTTGATTGGCTTCTGACCTGTGTACGTGGATCTGGGTATCGTGTCCTGTGAAATCTTTTCTGCTACTATGGAAACAACATTGGCTCGATCTCTAGTGCCTTTATTTGTCTGTCTTCTGACTTTCTAGATTTTTCCTCATGTATTGATTCTGATCAGACTTTGGCTGCGCTGACCTATTTGTTTCTAGTTTACAGTTATGTATTATGATTGTGTACTGCTAGGTAAAGATGAGGTAAAAACAGAAAGCCATGCATCTTATGTCCAGAGCCTGAGTGTGCCCAATAACAGGGGAAGCCTAAGTAAATGAAAAGCTGGAGGAGTGTCCGACAGGTGTGGAACTACAAGCATCAGCAATAGCCAATTTGCAATCAGTTATAGAATAAACCTCATAAAATTGGATTTTATGGGCAATTGAGAATATATATATATATATATATATATATATATATATATATATATATATATAGAGAGAGAGAGAGAGAGAAAATTTCACATATAGAAAATTTAATTTATTGTAATAAAATTGTTTTAAAAAAGTCTCATATTAATAATACAAAACATTGTAAGAATAGCACTATCAACATTGCACATTACATAAATGATGTTTGTAAACATTGCACATTTGGCTATTTGCCCATGAAGTGGTAATCCCCATCTACTTGCTGTTCCCATGAGTCATGGATTGGGCAAGGAAGACTACAGAGGGGGATAACCCCCCCCCCTTACAAGAAGGAAACTGCTACAGAGCCGGGTTGTGCTGTGTTTTCCCCTCCTGTCCAAAACAGCGCTCCTCCAGAAGGCATTCTTCCATCAGTCTTTACACACAGTTTGATTACCTGCCCCCTACCCACATGTGCCGCTGCCGAGAGATTAGTATCCCATGGAGCACATAGGGGACAGGTAATCAATGTGTGCGCATACAGCCTGATGGGAGTCTCATCTTGGGGTGTTCAGTAACTCATGCAGCAGCTGGGGTCCATGTGCATCCATCTATAATCTCTAATGCTGTGTGCACACGAGCGGAATGTCCGACAGAAAAAGTCAGACAGTATCATATAAATGTAATCACGAGGCCAAGATGCAGAGAGTGGTCGCTGTTGAGACTCGGCGCAGACCACCCCTGAAGGTGGCACAGAGGGTGGTTGCACCAAGAGGCACAAGCTACCAGTAGGACAGTCACTTTCTAGTAGATCAGCAGGTAGCTTGAGCAGAGCTGAAAGGTGATGTCCCGTGAGAAGGTCCAGAAGCAATGGCAGCAAGTCCGTAAGGCAAAGGCAGAATCCAGGTGGCAGGCCAGGGGTCAAACACAGTCCAGATCAGAAGACAACAAGTACCAGGAATGCTGAGACAGAAGGGTAATCCAAAGACAAGCCAGGGGTCGATCACAGGAAATAGCAGGTAAATCCAGATGCAGGCTGAGGGTTAAACACGTTCAAAAAGCAGGAGTCCAAGGTCAAGCCAGAGGTCGGGTCAGAAGAAGATCAACGAGGTCGATGAGGCAATCCGGGTCACAACGGGTAATACAGATCGCAAGGGCTTGAGAATTGGAATCGCATAAAGGCTGATCTAAAGGCACAGTACCCCTGTAGGGGTGTATCTTTCTGGTGAGTGGGGAACCTTGTGGGGGAGCACTGAAGAATATATTTCAAGCACTAAAGTCACCTTTTTTTCTGCTGGATTGGCACAACTGAGGATTTTTTGACTTTTTTATTTTTTTCTAATTTTTCATTTTTTACTTGTGGACACTAAAGACTTCTTGCTCTTTTTCTCAAATTTTGTTTTATTTTCTATTTTTTATTTTTTGTTATTTTTTATTTTTTATGCACATAATTATTGATATATTTCTTTGTTTATGATATAAAAAAGTTTTTTGTTATATATCCCACACATATACATCTATATGGGATGCTCCTTTTTGTGATTATGCACTATTATATATAGGAGGTTTGGAGTATATGGTTATAGATTCTATAGCCATACTGTGTGTTTTTTCATATGTTTGCACTTTAATTTGATTATTTGATTGTTTGTAGTTTATTAGCGTTGAAAAATTCAACACATAATAGTATTTATGCGATTTTAAACGTATCATATTTTGCACTTATTTTTGCACAAAAAGCCCTTCATATGGGCATTTATAGGCCTTTTTCACAATTTATTGAATTTATATTTTTGGGATGTGATAATTAGAACACTCATAACTGACACAGAAATATACTAACAATCTATTAAATTGAGGTGACACTTAGTTTGTTGGAAACAACGGTGGTCCTCCTCTCTAATATTAGGTAGCGCCGGATACCCCATTTTTTGAGATTACTAATACAGATCACAAGAGCAGACATGGGAATCACAGGAAGCTGAAGACGAACCAGCAGTGTGTTTGGATGACCTTCCTTTATAGGTCGGCGAGGGGTCACACCCTGTGCGCTTTAACTGTGCGCCAGAGCGCCTTACCCGCGCGCATCTTATGACAGACGGAAGCTTTTCATCGTATAATCGGATCGTGTGTGTGCCTCATCTGACTTTTTTTTTTATATTCTGATGGACCTAGAAAGAGAACATGTTTTAAATATTTCCGACGGAACCAATTCCTTTTGGGAAAACCACTTGTCTGTATGCTGTTCCGGACCAAAAACTATGCATCCTCTGAAGTACGAGACAGAAGCTATTGGTTACTGGCTATTGAACTTCCTTTCTCTAGTCCTGTCAAATGTGTTGTACGTCACTGTGTTCTTGATGGTTGGTGTGATCGTGTGTACGCAAAACAATTTCAGCGGAACACCGTTGGAAAAACCTTCAGAGTTTATTCCGACGAGAAAACCGGTCGTGTGTACAGGGCATAAGAGATTTCACAAATTCAACGTGCATAAGAGGTATGTTGAGAAAAAGCCTGTGCTTTCCAAAAAGAATATGCAAGACAGATTACAGTTTGCCATTGAGCATAGACCAGAATTCTGAAACAATGTGCTAAAAGACTGATTAATCAAGGATAGAGTAGCTGCAAACCAAAGACAGTATTTCCGAATAAGAACCTCATAACGTATTCAAAGCATGATGGTGGGAATGTTTTGGTTTGCAGTTGCTTTGCTGTTTCAGGGCTTTGCCAGCTTATAGTCTTTGGGATGGTTATATATAGGCTGTTCCATTTGTAAGGAAGTTTTCCCTTTACAGAGGAATTTTCACTTAACTTAGTGAAAGAGGTCAAACTCAAAAAATACCATTAAATATTCTTTGCAAGGTGAATTTCAACCTTATTCACTAAGCTAAGGGAAACTCATTTGCAAATTGGAAATTCCTATGCAAAGTGAACAGCCTATTTGTCTTTAGTAAATCAACCCCAGTGAGTCAGTTATATCTCCTAGATCATTTCAAATCTGTATGTTGACAATGAGGCAGTCTGTCCAAAAGTTTAAGTTGGACTGAAAATGAATCTTTCAACGTGATAATGATCCGGAATACGCTAGCAAATCCACCAAAGAATCATTCAAAAAGAAGAAATAGAGGACTGTGGCCTGTCCTAGCCAAAGTCCTAATTTGATTACCACAGAAATTTCAATGAAAATCCACAAACATCTTGCAACGGAAGCAATTTTGCACAGAGAAGTGGTCAAAAAGTTCACTGAGACAATGTCGGAGACTAGTGGGCAGTTAAAAATCCAACAAAAAGTAATTTCTGCTACCGGGGGCAATATCAGCCTTTTATGCCAAGGGTGTGTTTTCTTTTTCCACAGTACACCATTACATCTATGCATATTTTTGTTGAATAAATGATTCAAAAGGCAATTTTTTCTCATTCAAATATAACACCTTTACATACTTCCCAACAGACCTGGTTTCCATGGGACGATCTTAGAATATTAAAAACGTACTGGCTTTGCACGGATCCAGGCTTTCTCTCTCTATTTCGCTGCTCCTTGGCTGACAACTGCAGTTAAGAGTGGACAGAGCCTGAGGAAATGTGTGCATATGGTTCCCCATCAGGTCTGCTCCAGTGCTGAATGACAGCAGGTTTGCTGGCCTGCTGTTTAACTGCATTTTGAGTTGGTGGGGCCTATGGGGAGATGTTTTGTTGTATCTGTGCTGTGAAATATAAGTGGAACCTGAGGGTAGCTGCGCTCCATGTTTCCCATTTTCTTGATCAATGCAAGTTAAAAGAGGTGATACCCATGGGGAGTTAAAAAAAAAAACTTTTCTCCATCAGGTCTGCTTTTATGATGATTGACAGTTTTATGGGAATTTTGGAAAGGTATGATCTGAATGTACACATTTTCTCTCTGTTTGACTACAATAAAGGGAAGCATGGTTCCTAAAAGTAACCACCAAGATAGAAGCATTCTTCCTTTCACTTACCACCAACACATAGGGTCATTTTTAATGACATTGACCACCAACAGGAGGTGGCATTCTTTCTCATACTGACCAAACATAAGGGGGCATTCTTCCTAACACTGACCACAAACATAATGGGGCATTCTTCCCTTCACTGACCAGTGTGACCACCAACATAAGAGTGTTTTTTTTCCAACATTGATCACCAACATAAGGGGACATTCTTCCTAACACTTGCCACCAACATAAGCGGGAATTCTTTCTCACCTTGATCACCATGGGATTTCTTCTGCCAATGGACACTAGCCATTTTTTCTTCCCACTGACAACTATCTCTGGGCATGTGTTTTCCCAGATTGTTTTGTCCCAATGGCCACTGACATTGGGCATTTTTTTTCCTTCCCACACACCAAGTATATTTTATTCATCTAACCAGCAACGCTGTGCATTTTCCTACTGATACCATGGCATTTTCTTTTTCCCAGGGCACTCCAGGACCTTTAGGACATTCTCCCATTGACCACAGGGCTTTTTTTTCTCCACAACTGGCATCGGGGGTAATTTTTTCTTCCCACCGACTAGCAATATTAGGGGGCTTATAATACATAGTCCTTACTTCTGCACTTTGTACTGTGTTGTATATTCGTTTGTACTGATTGCTAAACTCTGTGGACTGTGTAATACATTTCACAGCACATTATATTAACCACTTCAGCCCCGGACGGTTCTACACCCTTCCTGACCAGAGCATTTTTTTACAATTTGGCACTGCGTTGTTTAATTGGTAATTGCGCAGTCATGGAATGCTGAACCCAAAACAAAATTTGCGTCCTTTTTCTCCCACAAATAGAGCTTTCTTTTGGGGCTATTTGATAACCTCTGCGGTTTTTATTTTTTGCGCTATACACAAAAACGAGCGTCAATTAAAAAAATATATATATATTTTTTAACTTTTTGCTAGAATAAATATCCTCAAAAATGTTTAAAAAAAAAAAAATTTCTTCATCAGTTTAGGCCAATATATACTCTTCTACATATTTTTGGTAAATAAAATCGCAATAAGCATATATTGATTGGTTTGCGCAAAAGTTACAGCGTCTACAAACTATGGGAAAGATTTATGCCATGATTTATTTATTTATTTTTATTGCTCTTTTAGGATTATGTAGGTGATGCTCAGTTATAGTACAACAATTATGGAATATGTTGTGGGTACATGGACTGCAGCCTATGTAAAGTGTATACAGTATGTAGGCTTAGATTCTATTTATTTATTCTGTATATTATTATTCTCCCTGCTGCCGAAACAGACCTATTTTGTCACCCTCATTAACACTCTCTCACGCAATCCCTGTAAACTCTTTTCTACTTTCAATGTGCTACTTTCTCCATCACTGTCTCTACCCACTAACTCACTGCCAAGGAGATTGTAAATCACTTCAAATGTAAGATTGATACAATTTGTGAAAAGAACTTCACTGTACAGATATCTCCCCTATCTAACATCCCAAGTTCATCTGCACATTCAATATTTGTCTCACTTCACCCTGCTACTATAGAGCAGTGTTTCTTAACTCCAGCCCTCAAGGCGCCCCAACAGGTCATGTTTTCAGGCTTCCCATTAATTTGCACAGGTGATTTGATCAGTTTCACTGCCTTAGTAATTACCACAGCCATTTCATCTGAGGGAAATCTTGAAAACATGACCTGTTGAAGCACCTTGATCGGATTCTTAAAGGGTTTCCATGGTTCCATGATTCAAACAAGGTTAAGAACCACTGCTCTAAAACATGCACCGTTCACCCCCATACTTAAAAAGCTTTCCCTGAACCCCACCAATCTTAACTACCTAAGACCAATCATTTGCTCCCTTTTACCTCCTAACTCCTTTAATGTCTAGTCTACAACCGACTGAGCTACCACCTCACTGAGAATAACCTTCTTGATCACCTTCAGCTGGACTTTGCCAGCAACGTTTCAGAGAAACTGCTTTCCAAAACTTACAAGTGACTTACTAATGTCTAAAACCAATGGTTATTGTTCTTTACTTTTACTTTTAGACCCCTTCTGACTATAATACAGTTGATCACCCCCCACCCCTGTCTTGGTTTTTCTCCACCCTGGGTCAGCCAGCTGATAGCCTCACATTGCTTACAATACCATTGCCAGCGACACTCAAATCTATCCTATCCTTCTGCTCATCTCATCAGTCTCCTCATACATCACTAATTTATTTACAGATATATCAAAATAGATCTCAAACCATTTCCTCAAACTCAATCTATCTTTCCAAAGCTGAGCTCATAATATCTCCTCCCCCACATGTCCCTTTCCCTAACTTCTCTGTAGAGATTGATGGCACAACGATCAGCCCGTTCCCCACATGCCAGGGTGTTGTGTGTAACCCTGGACTAAATATTCTCCCCAGCCCCACATCTAATGGCTGTCCAACTCTTGCCACCTCAACCCCACAACATTTCCAAAATATGCCCCTTCTTGACCAATGACATTACAAAGCTTCTAATTCACTCCCTCGTTATATCTCACTTGAGTACTGCAACTCCTTCCTCATTGGCCTACCTTTACATAGGCTATTCCCATGCATTCTGCTGCCAGACTCATCCACCTTACTAACCGTGTCTGCTACCCTTCTTTGGTGATTTCTCCATTGGCATCTGCTCACCTAACAAATACAATTTAAAATACTAGGAACAGCTTACAAAGCATATAAAATAAAAACAAAAACTTACAAAGCCATCCAAAACACTGCCCCTAGCTACGTCTCAAAATACCTATCAAACTGTTCTCTTTGCTCTTCCCAAGACCTCCGGCTCTCTAGCTCCCAAGTCACCTCCTCCCAAACTTGCCTCAAGGACTTCTTCGGCGCCTCCTCATTCGGCTTGAACTCCCCTTGTATTGAATTGTATTATAACTGCACTGTCTACCTTCATTTTGTAAAGCGCTGAGCAAAGTGTTGGTGCTATATAAATCCTGTATAATAACAATAATATTATTTGACCATGCTCCTTTAACCACTTATGGACCGCCAGCCACAGGTTTACAGCGGCTGTTTGAAGGAGGATAGCGTTGTTATGGCAGCAGCTCGCTGCCACAACCCCGGTATCCTCCTCTTCAGCAGGAGGTCCGCTACAAGATAAAAGTGGTCTCTGCGGCAGATTTGCTGTGAGATCACTTTTAGGCGATCGCGTCCTCTTGCTGGCTCAGTATGGAGATGAGTGAGGGGAAGATGGCCCCCACCCGTCCCCCTACAATTGCTGGGCGGAAGCAACGTCAAAACATCACTTCTGCCCACAGCTCTTAGCCCTTGTACACACGGTCGGACATTCCGACGGGAAATGTCCGATCGGACCGTGTTGTCGGATAATCCAACCGTGTGTAGTCTCCATCGGACTGTTTCCGTCGGAATATCCGACGGACCAAGTTTTCCAGCTTGGCTATAAAATTTTCCGAAAAAACATGATCCGATCGGACTTTGTCCGATCATGTGTAGTAGAGAATTCCGATCGGACAAAGTGCCATGCATGCTCAGATCAAATTCCTACACCAAAGCTATTGGCTACTAGCGTGAACGTAGTCCCATCGTAACGAAATAATGTCATCACGTTCTGAACGATCGGATTTTCTGACAACTTTGTTCGGCCGTGTGTATGCAACAGTTTCGGACAAAATCCGTCTGAAAAAATCAGATGGATTTGGTTGTCGGAATGTCCGACCATGTGTACAAGGGCTAAAAGGGCCATTTAAAAAAAAAAATTTTTAATGACATTATTTTTTTTTTCTATTGCATTTTAGTCTAAATATGAGATCTGGGGTCTTTTTGACCCCAGATCTCATATTTAAGAGGTCCTGTCATGCTTTTTTCTATTACAAAGGATGTTTACATTCCTTGTAATAGGTATAAAAGTTTTTTTTTTTTTTTTTTACCGAGCCCCGTCCTTATGAGCTCACGTGCAGAAGCAAATGCATACGTGAGTAGCGCCGACATATGAAAATGGTGTTCAAACCACACATGTGAGGTATTGCCGCGATCGGTAGAGAGTGAGAACAATAATTCTAGCCCTAGACCTCCTCTGTAAAGCCCCATACACACTATCAGATTTTCTGCTGATTTTGTCTTCAGATTTATCAAAAACCATATAATATGAGGTCAATGTGTATGCAATCAGGCAGGCCCTTGCACTACATGGTTTTGTAAATTTTGCAAATCTGAAGACAAAAATCAGTACATGGTTTTGTAAATTTTGTAAATCTGAAGACAAAAATCTGCAGAAAATCTATGTGTATGGGGCTTTAGTCAAAATATACAACCTTTAGAATTTTTTAAATGTTGCATATGGAGATTTTTAAGGGTAAAATTTTGTCGCCATTCTACAAGCGGGCGCAATTTTGAAGCGTGACATGTTGGGTATCAATTTACTCAGCGTAACATTATCTTTCACACTATAAAAAAAAATTGGACTAACTTTACTGTTGTCTTATTTTTTAATTCAAAAGTGTATATTTTCCCAAAAAAGTGCGCTTGTAAGACCGCTGCTCAAATACAGTGTGACATAAAGTATTGCAACGACCGCCATTTTATTCTCCATGGGGGTGTTAGAATTTTTTTTTTATAATGTTTGTATAATGTTTGGGGGTTCTAAGGGTCCGTTCACACAGGGGCAACTCCGATCTGACTTCAGGTCGCCCCTAGTCGCCTCAGGTCGGACAACATTTAAAAAGCAATGTAAGTGAATGAGAGCCGTCTTAATGCACACTACTGAAGTCGCTCCGACTTCAGAAAAGGTTCCTGTACTACTTGAATCCGACTTGTAGGTGACCGGTACCCATTGATTTCAATGGAGGTCGCCTCCAAGTCGGATCTCCGTTTATACGGAGGCGACTCTGACAGAATTATCAGCTCTCAAGAGGGCACTCCACGCCAAATTTATGAATAAAAATGTATTCCCCCTCCGAGAGCATACCAGGCCCTTAGGTCTGGTATGAATATTGAGGTTAACCCCCTACGCCGAAAAAAACTGCCCTTATCCGAGCACGCTACCCGGCCGGCCAGGAAAGGGGGTGGGGACGAGCGTGTGGCTCCCCTCCTGAGCCGTACCAGGCCGCGTGCCCTCAACATGGGGGGTGCCTTGGGGAAGGGGGGGCCGCGCGGCCCTCCCACCCCAAAGCACCTTGTCCCCATGTTGATGAGGACAAGGGCCTCTTCCCGACAACCCTGGCTGTTGGTTGTCGGGGTCTGCGGGCGGGGGGCTTATCGGAATCCGGGAGCCCCCTTTAATAAGGGGGCCCCCTGATACCGGCCCCCCACCCTATGTGAAGGAGTATGGGGTACAACGTACCCCTACCCATTCACCTGTGAAAAAAAAGTAAAAAAAAAACACAACACAGGGTTAAAATAGTTTATTGCACAGCTCCGGGGATCTTCCGTCTTCGGGGGTCTTCTCGCCGGACTCCTCCGCTATCTTCTGCTAGCTCTTTTGCTAGCGGAGGAGCCCGGCTTTCTTCCTCGCCGCCCTCTTCTTCCGACTTCGGGGGTCTTGTCACCCTCTTTGGTTCTTCTGCCGGGCCACCGCGCCTTCCTATAGCTCTTTTACAGGCGGTGGCCCGGTCTTCTGTCGCCGCCGCTGCCGCCTTCCGTTCTTCTTCTCCTTCTTCTCCTGGAGATGTTGACTCGATGCTCTCTCCGGCCGCAATGCCAGAGATGTGGTGCGCGGCGACTTATATAGGGACAAGGGGCGGGGTCGCCGGTTGATGTCACATGGTGACCCCGCCCCCTTACGATGTCACAGTCCCAGCATCCTCCGGGACTGTGACATCGTGGCACCATGTGACATCAACCGGCGACCCCGCCCCTTGTCCCTATATAAGTCGCCGCGCACCGCGTCCCTGGCATTGCGGCTGGAGAGAGCGTTGAGTCAACATCTCCAGGAGAAGAAGGAGAAGAAGAAGAACGGAAGGCGGCGGCAGCGACAGAAGACCGGGCCACTGCCTGTAAAAGAGCTATAAGAAGGCGCGGTGGCCCGGCAGAAGAACCAAAGAGGGGGACAAGACCCTCGAAGTCGGAAGAAGAGGGCGGCGGCGAGGAAGAAAGCCGGGCTCCTCCGCTAGCAAAAGAGCTAGCAGAAGATAATGGAGGAGTCCGGCGAGAAGACCCCCGAAGACGGAAGACCCCCGGAGCTGTGCAATAAACTATTTTAACCCTGTGTTGTGTTTTTTTTTTTTACTTTTTTTTCACAGGTGAATGGGTAGGGGTACGTTGTACCCCATACTCATTCACATAGGGTGGGGGGCCGGTATCCGGGCGCACGCTCGTCCCCACCCCCTTTCCTGGCCGGCCAGGTAGCGTGCTCGGATAAGGGTCTGGTATGGATCTGGGGGGGACCCCCATGCCGTTTTTTCGGCGTAGGGGGTTCCCCTTAATACTCATACCAGACCTAAGGGCCTGGTATGCTCTCGGAGGGGGAACCCACGTGGAGTTCCCTCTTGAGAGCTTATTCTCTGGCCGCGGCAAAAGTCGCCTGGCCTGGGGCGACTTAAAGTCGTGTTGTAAGTCGCCCCAAGTCGTGTTCAGGTCATGTCCAAGTTGCCTCCAAAAGTCGTGTTAAAAGTCGTGTTGCCCCTGTGTGAACGGACCTTAAGTAATTTTCTAGCAAAAAAAATAAATAAAACGTTTTTTAACTTGTAAACAACAAATCTCATAAAGAGGCTCGGTGGTTAAGCCACACCCAATATTTGCCATGCCTATTTTTGTTCTCCCATAGTATGCCACTTTCTCAACATCAATGTTGGAAGATATGCCTTTATCTGTAGGTACTAGTTGAATAAAATGTTTGCTTAGAAAAATGATGAAAGTGTCAACTATTTTCATGGGGTGTCCTTTTTCATGACTGTATATGTACAAATCTTATGAGAAATCTAAGAGGGTATCTGTATATTGTAGATTAGATCTTTATTTGTAAATTAGACTGTAGCATGTTGCAGCATAATGGTATTAAAACATAGTATTAAAACATACTTATGTTTTATACTGTATTCACAAGAACTGACTTCCTATTGAATAAAGCTGTTCAAAAGGCAGTGGTGATATGAAAATGCATTAAAGTGACGCTAAACCCTCAGTTTTAGGCATTTCAGCAACTACATTAAAAACAACATAAACACTCGCTAAGTGCACAGCTTCTTTATCTATTAATCGTTGCCAATGTTCCAGTTTAAGCTGGTGCCATGACTACTACCCGAGGTTTTCTGTTTCAGGGTAGCTCTATTCTCTTCCAGCATCCTGTGGAGTCACCCTTGTATGCAGGGACTAGAGTTGTCAAACGACACAGTGTGCATCAAGAGAAGCACACAGCCCTATTGCCTAAAGATGGCATGGCACTAACATGCCCCCCCCACTCCCCACTTTCTCCATACTGACTGGAGACAGTACTGTCAGCTCTTCCCTGTGAAGACTGTATGTTCAGGGAAGCAGCAGAGCAGGGGCCCAGGCATGATTAAAAATTGTGAACTGCAAGGACAGGGGTAAAAATGTTGCCAAATAAAAAAAAAAGAAGTTTGCTAGGGAATGTTTATTTTATTGTGCTCAATGTAATGTAGTTAAACAAAAAAAAACAAAAAAAAAAAACGACTACTTTCAAGCATATTTAAGTAGCCTGGCATTAGTCCAGTGCATGACAATTTCTGACTAACAAAGTGGTTGTAAAGAAAATTGTTTAATTTTTATTTTAATAACAAACATGTTATACTTCAAAACAAAAAAGAGAAAACACTGCGCTATTTCAAAAATGAAAAAAGTGATAAAAAGTAGTGGAACTACAAAATTTCTGTGAGGAGCACAGCCCAGCTGCTAGCACACAAACAAACCAAGTTCACATTAACAAATATAAATTAGTGCAGTGCTCAAAGGCACCTATTTCAATAGGTGAAAAAAATGTGCATATCAAACAAACAAACAAGTGAATGGAAAAGTCCATAAAATATTTAGGAACAGTCCCAAAATTAATCACTCAGGTGCATCTAGAGCTTTATTGAAGTCCTCAGATGGCATTCAAGGCTAAATATGGCATTCAAGGCTAAATATCTTGTCGTGTTCTCAGACTTCAAAGTCTCTTAAGAATCGATTATAGGCAAGTAGAGAAGGTAGATACTCTTACCAGATAGGTTGGACACATCCACCGTATAGTAGTGTGTCTTGCGAGCTTATGGGGGGGCTCCAGCCACTCACCCCAATGTACCGACCAGATGTTATTTTCCTCTTAGGGTTCCTTATGGTATCCAGATGAGAAAGATGAATAGGGTTTCTGTACCATGAATTACTGTAGAATTTGGTGCCAGAAGTCTCGTGAAGATTCACCATAAAAGGGACAAAAAATAAAAAACGCCTCGCATGGTGAAATACAACCAATGATGGTTTATTGAAAAAAAATTCTGATAGACAGAACTTAAAAAATATAAAATCACGTGATACATAAACATAGAAACAATTGCAATGTGGGGAGCAAACAAGTGCTTACCCTACGCGTTTCGACCTTTAAGTCATCAACAGGGGCATAGCTTTATGGACTTTTCCATTCACTTGTTTGTTTGTTTGATATGCACATTTTTTTCACCTATTGAAATAGGTGCCTTTGAGCGCTGCACTCATTTATATATGTTAACATGTTATACTTACCTGCTCTGTGCAAAAGAATTGCACAGAGTGGCCCTGAACCTCCTTTTCTTGGTTCCCCATTGACACAGACAGCGGGACTTTTCACTGGCTTTGATTGACAGTAGTGGAAGCCAATGGCTCCCGCTGCCTCAGCAAAGTCTGTGAGGCCCAGAAGTGAGGGAAGAGAAAAGCTGCAGACATGCACAGTGCTGGATTGAATGAGAACTCAGGTAAGTATAAGGGGGGGGGGGGCGAGGGACCAATACAGATGCCCAAATATTTTGTTCCCTAATGCATGGATTGCATTAGGGTAAAACATGTTTAGGGTTTAGAACCACTTAAAGTTTGCTTACCATATTTCTCTTTGCATTAATGAATATAACCAAGTGAATGTTATTTACCACCTTCCTGTCCAGTGATGTACAGGTACATGATTGGATGGGGGTGATATTTCGCTCATTGCTGCAGCAATAATCTTCCAGCTGGTGATTCTGCACATTGTAAAAATAATCTGAGCGTTGGAGCTACCAGTTTCTGGGACAAATTGAGAGGAGCTGATGTTGTTCCTCCCACTGTGTGATGTCAGAAATCGGAAGCGATGAGGATTGCATCACTTACGGTTTTGGTCTCATGTAAAAAAGCCATTACTGGCTGGAATAAACATCTGATTAAACGGATCTTGGTTTGATTAAATGCTTTGGAGGACAGAGGAGAGATATGGGGTTTAATAGACCCCAGATCTTTCCATAAAGAGGACCTGTCATGGCCCATGGCAACAGTTTTTTTTTATGGATACAATGTAAAAAAACATTTTTTTAACTACAATAAATATTAAAATAAAATAAAAAATATTAAACCCCCCCCCCCGTTCTCCTGAACTCCCGCAGGCATATGTAAACAGAAATCGCACCACACATGTGCAGTATCACCACAAACAACAGAGTGAGGGAAGTCATTTTAGCACAAGACCTTCTCTGTAACACTAAACTGTTAACCTGTAAAGGCTTTTGAAGCCTCGCCTATGGAGATTTTTAGGTCCTGTTGTTTGGTGCCAATTGTGGCGGACACAATTTTAAAGTGTTAAATATTTGGTATCAAAATACTCACCCTAACATGATCTAACATCGTCTTTTGTATTTTAACAAATAATTCGGTATTATGTTGTGTTTTTGTGCGTTAAAAGTCATTAAAGTGTACTTTTTCCCAAAAAATTGTGAAATTTGAAATACCACTGAGCAAATACCGTGTGACATAAAAATATTCAACACCCGCTTTTTTATTCTCTGGGACCTTTGCTTAAACCATATATGTTTGGGGGTTCTAGGTGATTTTCTAGCAAAAAAAATATGTTTTTTACATGTAGAGGAATGTCAGAATTTTGTATGATTGTATATATGTGTGTGCGTATATATATATATATATATATATATATATATATATATATATATATATATATATATATATATATATATATTGTTTTTAGAACATGTTACTACTTTCTGTAAACAAGTGCCATTATGCGATATAGCATCAGCATCTGTCTTAAACAGTTATAAACCAATGCAAATGAATGGCTTTTAATGTATTGTGTTAGGGAACCTGTCAAGCTGTCAGTGAAATAGTGTAAACTGCTATTTTAGTTTGACAGTCAACTAATAACCTCCAGAGTCCTGAATATTTGTCTGTCGTTATGGCTAATAATGAGTGTGCTTACACAATCAACAAGTTATACTGTTTCAAATATTTAGTCATTTTTTTAAAGAAAGTGATGAGTTATTAAATGTTTGATTAGAAAAAAAAACTTACACTAATGATAGATTTTCGAAAAGAATTAAGAAGGGAATGCAGCATGAATAATCCAACCATTATATACTCATACAAGCTTCATGGGCTTTTAGTAAGTAGTTCACTGCAGAGCTGCAAGCCGCAAGCCGCAAGCAGGCGTGTCAGAAACATGCAGGCATTCGGAGGGTTCTATAACAGCCTCCTGTTATGACTCATCCTCTCCATAAAATATATATATATCTTCACTCCTAACATTATCTTGCTCTAAAACAAACATCCCTATGAATACCGCACAATGGCTTGTAGTTTTGTCATAAAGAAAATGTGTATGCAAACACAAATGATATTGTATTTATTTAAGTGATATTAAAGTATAAACTTTACAAATACCGGTATGTAATATATTGCAATTTACTAATTCTTAGATGCAGTGGCTGCATTAACTTTCAATTGTTTTTTTTTTTTTCTTGTTTTATTTTCATTTAGTGATCTGACCAGTAAGTCTGATATTTTTTAACCCTCTTTTAACAGACCAAGCTGTTCAGCAAAAATGGCAGTTAGAGGGTTGAGTCAAGCCATTTGTCACTGACAGGGTTGCTTACAAGGGGTGCTTTTATTTATTTATGTAAATTCTTTATCCCAAAAGAAAAAAAAAACTTGTTGCTGTAGCTGCCTAAAACATGTTAGTTGGAATTCATATTTAAATTGTTAGTCAAGTCCATCAAAATCGTATAGGGCATCTAACATTACCCTCTCTACAGATTGATAGGAGGAGTGTTACTGTCAGGTATAGGGATGGGCCAAACGGACCACTGTTCAGTTCGCACCAGAACTTCCGAACACTGCGAAAGTTCGGACCCAAATAACGAACCCCCATTTAAGTCAATGGGACCCGAATGTCAAAAATCAAAAGTGCCCATTTTGAAGGATTATATGCAACTAATTGGGCATACAATGGTTATAAGGGTCTGGGTCCTGCCCTGGGGGACAGTGATCAGTGAGCAGTGATTTTTTTGATTTTTAAAGTGAACGCCTAAAAATGAAAAATTCCTTTCAATATAGAAGCACGAAGTTGCCCATACACCTCAAATTTGCAGAGGCTTGTGAAGCAGACTCCTCGGGGTCACTCAGGATGACATGACAGCATCTGGAACTTCCTCCTCCCAGCCACGTACTACTCCCAAGGGTCCTGGGGTGGGAAAGCCATTGCTTACAGATTGACGTATGTCTTTCTCTTCTTTGAAGCCTATGAAAGTGCCAAAATCCTCCTCCTCATCCTTCTCCCCTCTCGCCTCCTGTGTGTTCTGTGACATAGCAATGATGGTGTCTGGATAAATTAGGCCTTGAGAGAAAAGGAAGTCCTCCTCTTCCTCCTGCTGCTCAGCGTCCAGTGCCCTGCCCATAATGCCACGCAGAGTCTGCTCCAGCAGGAACACAACAAGGATTGACTGATGCATGCACTGTCACGGCTCACCATCCTTGCGGCCTCCTCAAATGGTGACAATACAGTGCATGCATCCTTAATGATCAGCCATTGGCATGGGGAAAAAAGCCAAGGTGACCTGAGCCTGTGGTTATGCTGTACAGGTACTCATTGATGGCCCTCTGCTGCATGTATAGCCACTGTAGCATTGACAAAGTTGAGTTCCACCTGGTGGGCATGTAACAAATCAGGAGGTTTACAGGCAGGTTGATTTTCCACTGAATTTCAGCCAACCGAGCACTGGCTGTGTATGACCACCTGAAATGGCTACAGACTCTTCTGACCGGCATTAGCACATCTTGCAACCCTGGGTACGTATTTGGGAAATGCTGCACCACTGAATTGAGGACATGTGCCAGGCATGGCATATGTGTCAACTTTCCCTGTCTAAGGGTGGACAGGAGGTTTGAGCCATTATTGCACACCACCATTCCTGGCTCCATCTAGTGTGGTGTAAACCACCTCTGGGCCTGTCCCTGCAGAGCTGCAAGAATCTCTGCCCGGTGTGTTTCCTGTTCCCTAACACACCAGCTGAAGCACTGCATGGCACCTTTTAGCCTGACTCTAGCATTTTGAACACTTAGGGGTACCTGATGTTCATAGGACAATTGTGTAGAGTAGGGCATGGAGGTGGCGGAGGAGGAGGGGAGGTAGAGCTCACAGGTCTGGCATTATCATCACCAGCTGTATGGAGGCATGGGGGCACAAAAAGCTGCAGCACCGAGCCCTGTCCTACATCCTTTCAAATTGCAAGCATCATTACCCAGTGTGCTGTGAATGAAATATATCGTCCATGATTGCTGGACCATGTGTCAGCAGTAAGGTGTATTTTACGGCTGACTGCTTTGCCCAATGATGCCAGAACATTCCCTTCCATGTGTTGGTAGAGAGATGGAACAGCCTTACATCAAAAGGAGTAGCGACTGGGAACCTGCCATTGTGGTACAGCACATTGTGCAAATTCACAGAAGGGGCAGAATCCACCAGGCTGAAAGGCAGAAGTTGGAGAGCCAACAGCTTTGACAAGCTTGCTATAAATGCTGGGCATGTGGGTGGCCGGGACTGTATTTTTTTCCCCGCTGCAGCAGATGGGGCAGAGAAATTTGCCGGCTACAGTCTGCAGCTGGTGGTGTGCTACTGGTGGATGTGCTGCTAGGACCTGGGACACACTGTGCTATACCATCATCCCTGTCAGTGGAGGCTGCTGAGAGGTAATGACTCGGTATAGCGGGGGAAGACTGAAGTGGGTAAGGAGGAGGAGAGACAGATATATGGCTTTTAGGTGCTGTTGCCAATGGGCTAAGTGGTTGGACGTTAAATGCCTTGTTAAGCATGTGGTACCCAAACGGTTGGTGTTTTTGCCACGTTTGATGTGTCTGAGACACAGTTTTCAGATTGCAACAGTGTGATCTGCTGCAGATGTGCTGAAAATGGCCCAGACAGCTAAACTTTGGGGAGTGGACAGGGAGATAGCTGCAGAATGTGATGGAATAGGGCGGCTCCTCTCTGATGTTTAACCACTTAACAACCGCCTATTGCCGATTAATGGCTTCAGGGCGGTTGTTTAACTCTGAGAGGCCGTTAATTAACGGCCTCCCAGAATTCTGCTCTCGCGCGCCCCCTGGGGCGCGCACACGAGATCATCCGTGACCGCCGGGTCCACTGGACCCGGCGCATCACGGATCACGGCCGTTTACCACGTGATTGCTCCGTCAAATGACGGAGTGATCACTTGTAAACAAACCGGCGTCATGTTATGACGCCGGTTCCTCCCTCCCCCTCTCTGTACCGATCGGTACAGCGGAGGGGAAAGAGATCGGTGTCAGCAGCGATGTGGGCTGCATCTGCAGTGCCCACATCGCTGCTTACCGAATTTAACCCCTCAATTCCCTGCCAATACTCTGCAATACCCTGCAATACTCTGCAGTACCCTGCCATTACTCTGCAGTACCCCCCATTACTCTGAAGTACCCTGCCATTACTCTGCAGTACCCTGCCATTACTCTGCAGTACCCCCCAATACTCTGCAGTACCCGCCATTACTCTGCAGTACCCCCCAATACTCTGCAGTACCCCCCAATACTCTGCAGTACCCTGCCATTACTCTGCAGTACCCCCCAATACTCTGCAGTACCCTGCCATTACTCTGCAGTACCCCCCATTACTCTGCAGTACCCTACCATTACTCTGCAGTACCCCCCAATACTCTGCAGTACCCGCCATTACTCTGCAGTACCCGCCATTACTCTGCAGTACCCCCAATACTCTGCAATACCCCCCAATACTCTGCAGTACCCCCCAATACTCTGCAGTATCCACCATTACTCTGCAGTACCCCGCCATTACTCTGCAGTACCCGCCATTACTCTGCAGTACCCCCAATACTCTGCAGTACCCTGCCATTACTCTGCAGTACCCCCCAATACTCTGCAGTAGCCTGCCATTACTCTGCAGTACCCCCCATTACTCTGCAGTACCCCCCATTACTCTGCAGTACCCCCCAATACTCTGCAATACCCCCCAATACCCCGCCAATACCCCTGCAATACCCTGCCATAAATTGCCATACCCAGCCATACTCGGAGATACCCAGCCATACTCGGTGATACCCTGCAATACCCAGCCATAGACGCCCCCCCACCCCCCAACCCCCTCCGGTGCTTCTACCAACTCGCCAGTACGATCAAAGCCAGAATATTTATTTATTTATTTTTTTCAGGCTTCCCAGCCTAGAGGTGAGATGTGGGGTCATATTGACCCCCAGATTTCACTGTAAAGAGGACCTGTCACCCCATATTCCTATTACAAGGGATGTTTACATTCCTTGTAATAGGAATAAAAGTGATCAAAAATTTATTTTTGGGGAAAAAAATGTCAAACTAAAATAAATAAAGTAAAATGAACAATAAAAAAAAAAAAAAAAAATTTAAAGCGCCCCTGTCCCCATGTGCTCGCATGCAGAAGCGGACGCATACGTAAGCCCCACCCACATATGAAAACGGTGTTCAAACCACACATGTGAGGTATCGCCGCGAACGTTAGAGCGAGAGCAATAATTCTAGCCCTAGTCCTCCTCTGCAACTCAAAACATGTTACCAGTAAAAAAAAATTAAAGCGTCGCCTATGGGGATTTTTTAAGTAGCGACGTTTGGCGCCATTCCACGGGCATGTGCAATTTTGAAGAGTGACATGTTCGATATCTATTTACTCAGCATAACTTCATCTTTCACTTTATGCAAAAAGTGGGCTAACTTTACTGTTTTTTTTTGTTTTTTTAAGCACAAAACGTTTTTTTCCCCCAAAAAAACGCGTTCGAAAAATTGCTGCGCAAATACCGTGTGAGATAAAAATTTGCAACGACCACCATTGTATTCTCCAGGGTCTTTGCTAAAAAAAAAAATATAATGTTTTGGGGTTCTCTGTAATTTTCTAGCAAATAAATGATGATTTTTTACATGTAGGAGAGAAATGTCAGAATTGTCCTGGGTGCTCCAGAACGCCTGATGGCGCTCCCTGCATGTTGGGCCTCTGTATGTGGCCACACTGGGTAAAAGTCTCACACATGTGGTATCGCCGTACTCGGGAGTAATAGCAGAATGTGTTTTGGGGTGTAATTTGTGGTATGCATATGCTGTGTGTGAGAAATAACCTGATAATATGACAATTTTGTGGAAAAAAAAAAAAAGGAAAAAAAAATCTTGATTTTGCAAAGAATTGTGGGAAAAAATGACAACTTCAAAAAACTAATCATGCCTCTTACTAAATACATTGGAATGTCTTCTTTCCAAAAAGGGGTCATTTGGGGGGTATTTGTACATTTCTGGCATGTTAGGGTCTCAAGAATTGAAATAGGCCGTCAGTCCTTCAGGTGTGATCAATTTTCAGATATTGGCACCATAGCTTGTGGACTCTATAACTTTCACAAAGACCAAATAATATCCACCAATTTGTACTTATTTTTACCAAAGATATGTAGTAGTATAAATTTTGGCCAAAATTTATGAAGAAAAAATTACTAATCTGCAAAATTTTATAACAGAAACGAAGAAAAATTCATTTTTTCGCGGAATTTTCGGTCTTTTTTCTTTTATAGCACAAAAAATAAAAAACTGAGAGGTGATTAAATACCACCAAAAGAAAGCTCTATTTGTGTGAAAAAAAGGACAAAAATTTAATATAGGTCCAGTGTTGCATGACTGAGTAATTGTCATTCAAAATGTGAGAGCACCAAAAGCTGAAAATTGGTCTGGTTATTAAGGGTGTTTAAGTGCCCAGTGGTCAAGTGGTTAAATACCACCAAATGAAGCTCTCTTTGTCTCAAAAAATTATACAATTTCCGTTTGGGTACAGTGTTGCATGACTGAGTAATTGTCATTCAAATTGTGACAGCGCTAAAATCTAAAAATTGGCCTGGGCAGGAAGGAGGTATATGTGTTGAGTATTAAAGGGGTTAAAATTACTTATAGCCCTACCTTTTTTATCCATGGCGCTTTGTATACAGTAGGTGGTAGCTATAGGAAGATTTGTTTGTGCAAGAGCTGGGTGTCGATCGCAGTGATGTTCTGAGTTTCTGTATAAAAAAAATTATTTTTGGGGAAAAAAATGTCAAACTAAAATAAAGTAAAATGAACAATAAAAAAATAAAATAAAAATTTAAAGCGCCCCTGTCCCCATGTGCTCGCATGCAGAAGCAAACGCATACGTAAGCCCCGCCCACATATGAAAACGGTGTTCAAACCACACATGTGAGGTATCGCCGCGGACGTTAGAGCGAGAGCAATAATTCTAGCCCTAGACCTCCTCTGCAACTCAAAACATGTTACCAGTAAAAAAAATTAAAGCGTCGCCTATGGGGATTTTTTAAGTAGCGACGTTTGGCGCCATTCCACGGGCATGTGCAATTTTGAAGAGTGACATGTTCGATATCTATTTACTCAGCATAACTTCATCTTTCACTTTATGCAAAAATTGGGCTAACTTTACTGTTTTTTTTGTTTTTTTTAAGCACAAAACGTTTTTTTCCCCCAAAAAAACGTGTTCGAAAAATTTCTGCGCAAATACCGTGTGAGATAAAAATTTGCAACGACCACCATTGTATTCTCCAGGGTCTTTGCTAAAAAAAAAAATATAATGTTTTGGGGTTCTCTGTAATTTTCTAGCAAATAAATGATGATTTTTTACATGTAGGAGAGAAATGTCAGAATTGTCCTGGGTGCTCCAGAACGCCTGATGGCGCTCCCTGCATGTTGGGCCTCTGTATGTGGCCACACTGGGTAAAAGTCTCACACATGTGGTATCACCGTACTCGGGAGTAATAGCAGAATGTGTTTTGGGGTGTAATTTGTGGTATGCATATGCTGTGTGTGAGAAATAACCTGATAATATGACAATTTTGTGGAAAAAAAAAAAGGAAAAAAAAATCTTGATTTTGCAAAGAATTGTGGGAAAAAATGACAACTTCAAAAAACTCATCATGCCTCTTACTAAATACATTGGAATGTCTTCTTTCCAAAAAGGGGTCATTTGGGGGGTATTTGTACATTTCTGGCATGTTAGGGTCTCAAGAATTGAAATAGGCCGTCAGTCCTTCAGGTGTGATCAATTTTCAGATATTGGCACCATAGCTTGTGGACTCTATAACTTTCACAAAGACCAAATAATATCCACCAATTTGTACTTATTTTTACTAAAGATATGTAGTAGTATAAATTTTGGCCAAAATTTATGAAGAAAAAATTACTAATCTGCTAAATTTTATAACAGAAACGAAGAAAAATTCATTTTTTCGCGGAATTTTCGGTCTTTTTTCTTTTGTAGCACAAAAAATAAAAAACTGAGAGGTGATTAAATACCACCAAAAGAAAGCTCTATTTATGTGAAAAAAAGGACAAAAATTTAATATAGGTCCAGTGTTGCATGACTGAGTAATTGTCATTCAAAATGTGAGAGCACCAAAAGCTGAAAATTGGTCTGGTTATTAAGGGTGTTTAAGTGCCCAGTGGTCAAGTGGTTAAATACCACCAAATGAAGCTCTCTTTGTGTCAAAAAATTATACAATTTCCGTTTGGGTACAGTGTTGCATGACTGAGTAATTGTCATTCAAATTGTGACAGCGCTAAAATCTAAAAATTGGCCTGGGCAGGAAGGAGGTATATGTGTTGAGTATTAAAGGGGTTAAAATTACTTATAGCCCTACCTTTTTTATCCATGGCGCTTTGTATACAGTAGGTGGTAGCTATAGGAAGATTTGTTTGTGCAAGAGCTGGGTGTCGATCGCAGTGATGTTCTGAGTTTCTGTATAAAAATGAACTTTATCTCAGGCTAGTGTTGCCATAACAGCATCTACCCTCTCTATTCTCCTCATCTACAGCACTATTTTTATTGCTAAATTAAAAATGTGCCTTAAATGTTAATGCTGTAGATGTTTAATATAGGGTTTTCTTGACATCAGAGTCATTACATACATACTGATTAGACATAAATTATAACAGCGACACTTACCCTATAACTTAAGAAAGCAGAAATGTCAAAGACCCATGGGATGTAAGAACTGAGGATATGCAGGTGCAAATCGTATCTAAACCTAAAAACAAAAATGTAATATATTGCAGGTAACCAGCTTTTAGATGCGTTGGCTGCATTTGTTTTTAGTTAGATTTTGCTAGTTCCACTCTGAATATGAGAATGCTCTCTCCCCTTTTGCATCAAGACAACAGAAAAAAGATTTTGAAACCCCACTCCTCTCCTGTTGTCCATAACACAGAGGAGTGTATTTCTGTAGTCCTTAGAGAACAATGTACCGTATTTATCGGTGTATCACACGTGTCGGTGTATAACACGCACCCCAAGTTTAGGAGGGAATTTTAAAGAAAAAAACTTTTGGGAGGGAAGTTTAGGGAAAAAAAACTTACATTTAAATGCCCATCAGTGCAGGTTTATCAGTGTCCATCTGCAGCCTTGTCCATCATTGCACCCTTGTCAGTGTCATATGCAGCTTTGTCATGCAGCCTTGTCCATCATTACAGCCTTGTCATGCAGCCTTGTCCATCATTGTACCCTTGTCAGTGTCATTTTCAGCCTTGTCAGTTTTATTTGCAGCTTTTATTTTTAAAAATGGCGCCGCTGAGATACAGAGCCAGATGTCCTGTGTATCTTGGCGGCACTCGGTAGTTCTCAACCGCCTTCGGACGTTCTTGATGGCTTTTGGCCGCCTTCAGCCGCTCTTGCCAGCTTTCGGCCACCTTCAGCCATTCTCATCAGCTTTCGCCCGCTCTTGGCCGTTCTCTGTGGTTTTCGGCCACCGAGAAGGGCCGAAGGCGGCAGAAAGCTGACGAGAAGTGCCGAAGGCGGCCGAAAGCCGATGAGAAGGGCCAAAGGCAGCCGAAAGCTGGCCAAGAACGGCCAAAGTGGTTGGAAAACCGCCAAGAAGGGCCGAAGGAGACTGAAAGCCGCCCAGAGGCTCCAAAATGGTGGAGGATCGGCGTATAACACGCACTTGCGATTTTCCCCTGATTTTAAGGGGAAAAAAGTGCGTGTTATACGCCGATAAATACGGTAATTGATAACAGTCAGCACAGTCAGAGAGCACAAAATTATTAATCTAGGAGATTTCCAGACAGATCAACAGGTATATTTTTAATTTATCTTAAAAGATATAACAAAATGCTTTTTAATGGTATCTTTGACTGATCAAAAAAGAACAAGTTCATTGTTAAGGTTTACCGTATATACTCGAGTATAGGCCGACCCGAATATAAGCCGAGGCCCCCAATTTACCCCCAAAAAAACTGGCAAACTTATTGACTCGTGTATAAGCCGAGGGTGAGACATGCCTGTCCATCCCTGTGTGTGTGTCCGTCCATCCCTGTGTGTCCGTCCATCCCTGTGTGTCCGTCCATCCCTGTGTGTCCGTCCATCCATCCCTGTGTGTGTGTGTGTGTCCATCCATCCATCCATCCCTGTGTGTGTGTGTCTCCATCCATCCATCCGTGTGTGTGTGTGTGTGTGTGTGTGTGTGTGTGTGTGTGTGTGTGTGTGTGTGTGTGTGTGTGTGTCCAGCCTACCTTTGTCCCGAGCCTCCGTCCCGTGCCTTGCCTCCTTGCCTCCGTTCCGTCCCGTGCCGTGCCTTGCCGTCGCGTCGTGCCTTGCCTTGCCTTGCCTCCGTCCCGTCCCGTCCCGTGCGGTGCCGTGCCTTGCCTTGCCTTGCCTTGCCTTGCCTCCGTCCCGTGCCCTCTTCGGCGGCCATTGTAAAATTCAAAAGCCGCGCCTCCTCCTTCGCCTGTGATAGGCGGAACACTGAATTTCCCAGCAGCCTGTGTTCCGCCTATCACGGACGTCGTATCATCCTCGTCCGTAGTACGAGGATGAGCGGATGCCCGTGATAGGCGGAACACAGGCTGCTGGGAAATTCAGTGTTCCGCCTATCACAGGCGAAGGCGGAGCCGGAGGCGCGGCTTTTGAATCAGAATGGCCGCTGTCTGTCTGCTCGACACGCTGATCGAGCGGGCAGACAGCGATGACTCGAGTATAAGCCGAGGGGGGCACTTTCAGCCTCAAAAAAGAGGCTGAAAATCTCGGCTTATACTCGAGTATATACGGTACATACATTTTAAACCCTCATGTCTTCAGTGGTAATTTTTATCACTTTCGCCCCTCTCAATCTAACACACATTTATTGTTTTTGCTAACTAAAGCTGGCCTAATACTAGTAGGATTTTGTAAGCATGTTCAGTTTTCTAATCATTAGTGGGGTCAAATCAACGTTCCTTTTTGACCACATTGATGAGAAAATCTAAAGGAGCAGTATAAAATTCTTTCTCAAACTACCAATAGTATCTTGTATTGACCACCCAGGGGGGTGTGGGAAACCCGATTGAATGACCACCAGTGAGGGGGCGGGTTAGTGGCGGCAGACAGATTGTGCCCACCCCCAAAAAAAAATATACCACCACCAGCCACTGGTCTACACCTACAGCAATTATTACTCTGCACATTATTCAACTTTAGTCAAAGCTCCACAGTTTGTTTTTTTATCTACAGTTGCACCATATCTGCATAGAGTGTTTTTTGATAAAGGTGAACTACCTCTTTACGTATTGAATGTAAATATTTTTCTATTGTCTTATACATTTTCTAAGATTTTACCCCAATTTAGTTTGATGAGACTTGCTCAGATGTGCTTTTAGATGAAAACCTCATCCTAGGGGATCACAGTGACCAACACGGGCATGTAGCATGAGACACAAGGTACCTCGGGATAAACAAAAAGAACAATCTTGCAACAGAAAAGAAAAACAGCAAAGAGGTTTTTAGGAAAAGGAACAGTGGACAAAAATTAAATACATTAGCCTTAATACAGGGGAACAGTGCAGATATTAAGAGGCATAGGGGTCTCTAGAAGAGCCAGTAGAAGGAACTGTGAGCCCCGAGCGCATAGCCTGTATGTTCTACACTCTGTCTGGATGCTTGCTGAGCACTGCTGACGTCACTTCCGCCTTGCAGGGTGGTTAGCGTGGAGCTTCCCACACCATGTACAACACGGACTAGCTGCTAAAACAACCAGGACTAACATCCTTACAGCAAAAGTACTGCCAGCGGAGCCTGCACCCTATCACCAACACACTCCAGGATTTTTTTAACCTTTGATGGACATCACCACTTTATGAACCTGCAAACCAGTAAGTTTTAAAAAACCAACATATATTTATGTGATAGAACTACTGGGGTTGGCGCCTTCAAAACCCCCCCCTTCCTGTTGTTTTTTTTTATTTGTGCACCTTTTGCATGCCCTAGGGGGCGCACAGCAGCGCGACCCACTGTGACCCACTGTGTCCACTATAAACTGCAGATCACGGATTTTTGTACCGGGTACTCACTGTGACTAATAACAGTGATCACATGTCGGTTGACCATAATGGCTTACATTTATAGCCATGTGTGTACTATTGTGATCTCTGTAATTGTTCACAGTGATCACATGGTATAGGGACATGTACCATGGGATAGCTGTGACCAATCACAGCATCACAGTAATAAGCAAGGTTTCATGAATGAAACCTTTGAACAGTGTTAGTGATCATCACTGCAATAACCAATCAGAGGGTAAAAAAAAATATATATATATATCCTAATCACCTCCCCAGAGCAGTACTGTGTCACTATGGTAACACTAGACTCCACTGTTGACAGTATGTAAAAAGATTTTAAAAAAAAGGAAAAACTTTTGTAAACAAAAAATTTTGTAAAAGTTTAAAAAATGAAAAAATGTTTTACTTATTTCTTAATTTTCCCAAAAATTGTGCCAAAAAATGTCAACTTAAAAAAACTCACTGTGCTTCTTACTAAATACCTTGGGTGTTTAGTTTCCAAAATGAGTAATTCAGTGGGTATTTGCACTGTCCTAGGATTATAGGACCTAAATAAATTATATAGGCAGCCAGTACATCAGAAATAATCAATTTTCAAATATATACAGTACTATAGATTGTAGACCCTATTCATTTCACACAGAGTAAAACATATACACTGATTTGTACTAAAAACTACAAAAAATGTGTTCTTTTTTTCAAAACTTTTCTTTTGTTTATAAAGTAAATATATTTAAATAAAACAGTGGTGTTTAAACACGACCAAATGAAGCTCTCTTTGTGTCAAACAATTATACAATTTTCATTTGAGTACAGTGTTGCATGACTGAGTAATTGTCATTCAAGGTGTGACAGCGCTAAAATCTAAAAATTGGCCTGGGCAGGAAGGAGGTATATGTGTTAATTATTAAAGGGGTTACAATTACTTATAGCCCTACTTTTTTTATCCATGGCGCTTTGTATACAGTAGATGGTAGCTATAGGAAGATTTGTATGTGCAAGAGCTGGGTGTCGATCGCAGTGATGTTCTGAGTTTCTGTATAAAAATGAACTTTATCCTAGGCTAGTGTTGCCATAACAGCATCTACCCTCTCTATTCTCCTCATCTACAGCACTATTTTTATTGCTAAATTAAAAATGTGCCTTAAATGTTAATGATGTAGATGTTTAATATAGGGTTTTCTTGACATCAGAGTCATTACATACATACTGATTAGACATAAATGATAACAGCGACACTTACCCTATAACTTAAAGCAGAAATGTCAAAGACCCATGGGATGTAAGCACTGAGGATATGCAGGTGCAAATCATATCTAAACCTAAAAACAAAAATGTAATATATTGCAGGTAACCAGCTTTTAGATGCGTTGGCTGCATTTGTTTTTAGTTAGATTTTGCTAGTTCCACTCCTAATATGAGAATACTCTCTCCCCTTTTGCATTAAGACAACAGAAAAAAGATTTTGGAACCCCACTCCTCTCCTGTTGTCCATAACACAGAGGAGTGTATTTCTGTAGTCCTTAGAGAACAATGTAATTGATAACAGTCAGCACAATCAGAGAGCACAAAATTATCACTCTAGGAGATTTCCAGCCAGATCAACAGGTATATTTTTAATTTATCTTAACAGATATAACAAAATGCTTTTTAATGGTATATTTGACTGATCAAAAAAGAACAAGTTCATTGTTAAGGTTTACATACATTTTAAACCTCAGTTTAAATTGTCCTCAGTGGTCATTTTTATCACTTTTCGCCCTTCTCAATCTAACACACATTTATTGTTTTTGCTAACTAAAGCTGGCCATATACTAGTAGGATTTTGTAAGCATGTTCAGTTTTCTAATCATTAATGGGGTCAAATCAATGTTCCTTTTTGACCACAGTGATGAGAAAATCTGAAGGAGCAGTATAACAATTTTTCTCAAACTAATAGTATCCAAACCAATAGTATCTTGTATGAGTTTTTTTATTGGGATAGTGCATTCATCCTAAAATAAAATGTTTAAAGCAACAACCTTTTTTTTCAAATTCTTTATTTTAGATTTTAGGCATACATAAAAAAAGAAACAAAAACATATACAGTATAGTCAACCATATACCTTATAAAGCAGGTGAAACAAACAAGAAAACATTCCAGGAGTTAACACCAAACCATCTCAAGAAGGTTTCAATTTCTCATGACAGTATAACCAGTATATGAAAAACACCACCCACCAGCAGAGGGTTAACTCCCCTGGTTCTAAAAAGTCGGAAGAGGTTAGTCCAGTGGCTGTTGGCTTTCATAGTTTTTTTTTGGGGGGGGGGGGGGGGGTGCAAATGAACTTAAAAATTCTGAAAAATACTGAAACTAAAACATCAAATGCAGCCTCACTGTGCCATTAAATGCAGCCACTGTGCCCATCAATTGCAGCCAACTGTGCCCATCACATGCAGCCAACTGTGCCCATCATATGCAGCCACTGTGCCCATCATATGCAGCCAACTGTACCTAGCAAGTGCAGCCAACAGTGCCCATCATATCCAGCCAACTGTGCCCATCATATGCAGCCAATTGTGCTCATCATATGCAGCCAAATGTGCCCAGTAAACGCAGCCAACTGTGCCCAGCAAATGCAGCCAACTGTGCCCAGTAAATGCAGTCACTGTAACACCCCCAACCCACACACATGTCTGCTGTCGGATCAGAACTTACCCCCTCATGGTGGTGGGTCAGGCAGCGGCAAGCTGTGGGATGGGTAACGCAGGTCAGGCGACGGCTCCTGTGTCCTTCATGCATCTCTTCTTGCCTTCTGCTAGGTGGCCAATAGGATCACCTGTGCCTTCAGCCAATCAGGTGACGGATAATTGACCTGCGCCTCCTGATTGGCAGAGAGACGGTTCAGTGTTAGAAAAGCAAACATTCAATTGCTTTTCTAACACACCTGGGTGGACTGCGAGCGCAATGCTCTGCGCTCCAAGTCCACCTATTTTGAAGCCTATTAGAGCCTATGGCTCTAATCAGGTGTTTCAAAAAACACCCCTGCCACTGGAATTCAGGAGCCCAATGTCTGAAAAGGGGCTGAATGCCTGAATAATGGGTGGCTACAGCAGCCATGGATAGATTCATGTCCTCAATGTAGAATCTATCCATTCTACATAGAGGGGGTGGTTGGAGAGAGGGGGTGGCACCTGTGTGCCCTTAATGGATGGGTTGCCCCTGTGCTAGTCATCATAGATGTGAAGAGTACATCTGCCATAATCCAGGAATCTGCATTAATGAGCTGGCATTACTATGAAATACAGAGAAAATAAAAGAAAGGGGGAATCTCTGGAGGTCCTCCAAGCAGTTTTTGGAGGGTACATCTACCCCCTGCTTTCTAAAAGCAACAACATTTAAACTTTTTGAACTGTGGCTGTGTCCAAAAGTTTTGAGAATGACACAAATATTACATTTTTGTTCAGTGTTTTTCTATCGTTTTGTCAGATGTTACTATGGTATGAATTATAATTACAAGCATTTCATGGAAAAAAAGGATATTCCTGCGCCAAAATGGGAAAAAAATATTATTGGTGGAATGGGGCACTCACTGGAGGGAAATATCTGAACCCGAAGAGAAAGATTGGTACAAGAATAGTGGTGCGCTGTACTAGAGGATATGTAAATTTACAATAGTTGTGTATTGTGTAAACTTGTATAGATAAAATTCTAGTAAAACCAACGAGAGTGGGTATAGTAAATGGTTAAAAGTGTTTATAAAGGTAAGTGGATGACGGCTAGTAATACATCAAATATATGGCAGAAGTAAAATGTAGTAGCGTAATAATCATATAATACCTTGGATCAGTAATTTAGCATACACATCAATACACAGAGGTAAAAAGAATTCATAAAAATTGATGATATTATATAGAGATGATAGAAGGTGCAACAGTTAGTATTTAGAAATACGTAAAAAAAAAAAAAAGTAAACGACAAAGTGCAGTAGTGCTGAGGGCTGAATCCAAGTGAAAAAAGCACAGTTTGAACAATCGTCTAGATCGACGGAAGGATATTTATATCAAATATCCATATAAAGGTGCATATAGTGAAACAAAGTGCTAACTATACAAAGTCGCATAAAGTGCAAATGAGCCGTGTAGCGACTATAACATAAGTCGCATGAAACATAAATTAACTTAGAATCAAAAAGTCGCATAAAATAAACTACAGGTGTAAATAAAGTGCTAAATGTTCTTCAATATAATGTGTGATGGTTAGGGTGATCCAGCGGAGTTCAGTGTGATCCTAGGAGGTCAATTTATGGATGTCCCCTTACCTTACTGCTGTAAGGTTACAGCATATATTGAGTATGTCTTTAGGTGTTCCTGGAGGTCTTTTCCCTTTATGGATCCTAATATGGCAATTCCTGTTTGGCGTCCCTCTCTTACTCCCTATATGGTGCGTGGCCTCTTTAAGAGTCACTTTGGGGTATTCGCCGTAGGTAGTCTCGTGCCGGGTATATAGGATTAAAAAATAAAGGAAGGATGCCCCATAGTGTGGTATTATAAAGAAGTGCAATATTTATTAAAGGAATAAACTTCAGGTACTCACAAACACAGGATGACAAAAAGGCAATGTAAAAACGAGCAGCGAGCTCGACCAGCTCCACTTCCGGTAGCGGTAATTCCCGAAGCGTGTTCGTCACGGGTCACGTGACTTCATCCTCTTTTATCTATACAAGTTTACACAATACACAACTATTGTAAATTTACATGTCCTCTAGTACAGCGCACCACTATTCTTGTACCAATCTACAAGCATTTCATAAGTGTCAAAAGCTTTTATTGACAATTAGATTACGTTTATGCGATATTTGCACTGTTGACCCTTCTTTTTTCAAGACCTCTGCAATTCTCCCTGCCATGCTGTCAATCAACTTCTGGACCACATCCTGAAGGATGGCAGCCCATTCTTGCACAATCACTGCTTGAAATTTGACAGAATATGTGTGTGTGTGTGTGTGTGTGTGTGGGGGGGGGGGGGGGGGTGGGTTGTTCACTCATCTCTTGAAGATTGATCACAAATTTTCATTGGGATTAAGGTCTGGGGAGTTTCCTTGCCATGGACACAAAATTTCAATGTTTTGTTCCCCAAGCCACTTAGTTATCACTTTTGCCTAATGACAAGGTGCTCCATCATGCTGGAAAAGGCATTCTTTGTCACCTAACTGTTCTTGGATGGTTGGGAGAAGTTGCTTTAAGAGAATGTTTTTGTATCATTCTTTATTCATGGTTGTGTTCTGGCATGACACAGGACTGATGGTAGTGCTCACCTTTTCTTCTCCGGACAAGTTTTTTTCGAACAATCGAAAAGGGTATTCATCAGCGAAAATTATTTTACCCCAGTCCTCAGCAGTTCAATCCCTGTACCTTTTGAAGAATATCAGTCTGTCCCTAATGTTTTCCTGGAGGAGAAGTGGCTTATTTTCTGCCCTTCTTGACACCAGGCCATCCTACAAAAGTCTTCCCCTCACTGTGCGTGCAGATGTACCCACTCCTGCCTGCTACCATTCCTGAGCAATCTCTGCACTGGTGGTGCCCCAATCACACAGCTGAATTAACTGTAGGAGATGGTCCTGGTGCTTGCTGGACTTTCTTGGGTGCCCTGAAGCCTTCATCACAAATGCAGTGGAAATGTTTTTTTATGAGATTAAGTTCATTTTAATGGCAAAGAGGGTCTTTGCAATTAATTGCAATTCATCTTATCACTCTTCAAAACATTCTGGCATATATGCAAATTGCCATCATAAAAAACTGACACAGCAGACTTTGTGAAAACTAATATTTGTGTAATTCTCAAAACTTTTGGCCATGGCTGTACACTTGTCAAGTCATTGAAATTACTGTAAATTTTTGTATGAATGTTGGTGCAAACGTTTGTTCAAGAAGGTACTAGTGTATGGCCAGGTCCTAGGGTACTGAAAATATTTTTTATGGTATCTGTTTGTATGACACATTCTTGTGCACATTCATATGCATTGACCGTCTACTGCCCTCAACCCCAAACTGGGTGAAGTTATAGCTGAGCTCATGTAAGAAGAAACAAGAAAAGGAAAGCCTGAGGATGTATTGCTACTGGAGCTGGAGGAGGGCAAGCACAAAGTTCTGCAGCACTTTATAGTATATACAAAAAAATGTACTTCTGTGCCTGCCCCACAAGAGCTTACATTTTAATATTCCACACATGATCATACAAAAACAAACAAATTTTGACTGCCAATTTTTTTTCAAAGATAGTTAACCTACCAGTGTGTTTATGTTGGATAACTGGCAATTTTTTTTAGCAACTTCAACCACTTTCTTCCAGATTTCAATTGCAAAAATCCAAATCATCTTTGCTGGTTGTTGAATATGATGTGTACTGTATATGCCCAGCAGTAGACAAAGTAAGAAATACATTTTTTTTAAAGATAATTAATTATAATAAATGAGAATACACAGAGGGAACCCACACAACCACAGGGCGAGCATCCAAGTATCATACAGATAGTAAAGAACTTAGAGCGCCACTCAAAGCTCAGAAGACACAAGGTGGAAACGCCGCACACCAGAAACCAGCCACTATACAGAATGGTGAAGATACGGCTTCAGCCTAAGCCTGACTACACTCTTCTGACATATTTTGCCCCACCCATGGGGCTTAATCACCAAACTTTATGATAAAGCCTCATGGATGAGGCAAAACATGAGTGTTGTCAGGAGGAGCTTAGGCTGCTGTAGAGTGGCTGGGCTCCGCTGTGCGGCATTTCAACTTTGTGATCTGATCATACAGATAGCAATATCATAAGGTTGGAACTCAGGAACCCGGTGCTGCTGGGCATAAGGTTTAGCCAGATGCTGTTTATGATTTATGTTAGTTATATCTAGCTTTCATATATTTTGCACTGACCTCACATTGCTTTATGGTAGCAAAAAATGCAAATGCAAATTATTTATTACAATATTAACCGGGAGAAGTACACATCTGTATCCCAAACCAGCGTTGTACATTGCCTAATTTTCCTAATATTCTAGCAAGGCAAGTTCAATTAGGATTTGTTGGGAGCAAAAATTTGAATCCACCGTAGGCTTGTTATTTCTTTTTTTTTTTTGCTGTATTTATTTGTTTATGTTGGCAGGGCTTAATCCATTTTTTAAAGCATATCCATCCTGAACAAGGTGTCTGCTCGCTGCAAAGACCCAATGAAGTGCAAATAAGACTTCAATTTATTATTATTATTCATCTTGGGAGGCTTTAGAGGATTCTCTGGGATTATACCCATCTTAAATTCTGCTAGAATTCCTTCTGCTTCTGTGCTATAGATCAAAGAGCCTTCTTCACCAGAAATGTCTGTCATAGAGCACATGGCATTGATACTCCAAAAACGTTGCTAATTTAAAACTGACGTTAAAGTCGAACGCCAGGCAACTATAACAATCAAAATGTCATCTGGTATTGTATTATTAACAAACATTTTTTTTTCAGCAGAACTAGTATGCATCTATTCTATCCTTATATCAGCCCCTTTAGAAGCTCCTATTAAGCAGGACTGAGCCTGAAAGAGGTGGACGTGACACTCTAAGCCCTTGTACACACGGTCAGAGATTCCGACAACCAAATCCGTCGGATTTTGTCCGTCGGATTTTGTCTGACGGATTTTGTCCGAAACTGTTGCATACACACGGTCGGACAAAGTTGTCGGAAAATCCGACGTGATTACGTTATTTCGTTACCACGGGACTACGTTCACGCTAGTAGCCAATAGCTTTGGTGTAGGAATTTGATCTGAGCATGCGTGGCACTTTGTCCGATCGGAATTCTCTACACATGATCGGAGTATTTCCGATCGGAGCATTTTGTCGGAAAATTTTACCGGCAAGTTGGAAAAGTTGGTCCGTCGGATAGTCCGACGGAAACAAATCCAATGATTGGAATGATTGGAAACAAATCCAATGATTGGAAACCCAATCATGTTCCCAAATAGTGACAAATCTATATGGAACAATACAATCTTGGCTGTCTTAGCCCTTGTACACACAGTCGGAATATCCGACAAAACGGTCCGATCGGACACATTCCGTCTAAATCTCCAACCGTGTGTACAAGGGCTAAGACAGCCAAGATTGTTTTTTTCCGTATAGATTTGTCACTATTTGGGAACATGATTGGGAACACGTTTGTTGCATAGGAAAGGTACTGGAAAGACTAATTCAATAGTGTGCTGCTGCTCCCTAATTTTCGGTTTACAGCTACACTTGGACCAGACTCAATGAACTGTATTTTTGCTAAAGGCAAACACACTGTTCACTTTGCAAGTGAAATTGCAGTCTGCAAGGGAATTTGCCCCAAAGCCTAATAAATATGGTAAAGCAAAGAATACCCAATCACTAGCATAGAAAAAAAATGCATATTTGCTTGCACAAGATTGGATGATGAAAGTCAGCTTTACCACTTGATGCCTTATATTTACTGTGGCAGGATGGCAGCTCCAAGCTGAGCGACATACTGGTTTGTCGCTCAGCAAATGCACACTGGTGCACCCACTGAGAAGTGCAGCGGCGCAATCCCATAACCGCTGTTTCTGGGGGACACAGTGGATCACATTGCTCAGTACCCAGCCACTGTGAGCGGCTGGGGTATCATGTGATTGCTAGGACCAGTCATCCTGATCACGTGATTAAATGTAAACAATACTGTCATGAATATCTTCCTTTCATGACAGCTTGCTTACTATTGTGATGCAGTGATTGGCCAACAACTATGACATGGTACCTAGGCCAATCACAGCACCCTGTACCATGTGATTAGCTGTAGCCAATCACAGCATTACAATAAAAAGGAAACTGTCATGAATGAAAGACATTCTTGGCAGTTTAAACTATTGCTTATAACAGTGATCATAACTGTTGTAAGCAACACCAGTGTAAAAAAAAAACCCTGATCAGCCCCCCAGAGTAGTACAGTATCACTATGAGAAAAACACGTTAACAAAATTTAATATAAAAATTATTTATTTAAGTATTTATTTTTTACATTTTGTCACCAATCAGTATCCCTGATCACTGCCACACCAGTCATATGATGATGCTGTACTTCACTGGTATGCACAGTATGTAAAACTAAATTGTGAAAAAAAAAAAAAAAATTAAATATCTTTATTTTCCAAAAATTGGGACAAAAAATTACGAATTCAAAAAACTTGCCATGCCTCTTACTAAATACCTTGGACTCTATACTTTCCAAAACGTGATCATTTGGGCATTCTGTATATCAGGATTAATCAATTTATTAAAAAAAAAATATATATATATATATATATATATATATATATATATATATATATATATATATATATATATATATATATATACCATAGTTTGTGGACTCTATAACTTTCACACACAAAAATAATATACTTGTTGGGTTATTTTTTTTTTTTTACCAAAGAAATGTAGCAGACTATATTTTGGCCTAAATTTATTAAAAAAGACTATTTGTTTGCAAAATTTTATTGTAGAAACGTGAAAGAAAAACATGATGCTTTCCAAAATATTTCATATTTTTTCTTTTATATCAAAAAAGTAAAAAACTCAGTGGTGATTAAATACAACCCAAAAAGCTCTATTTGTTTGAACAAAAGTATATCAATTAAATTTGGGTACAATGTTGCATGACCAAGCAATGCCAGTTATAGTAGCACAGTGTTCAATATCAGAGAATTCCCTGGTCATGGGGGTAAAACCTTTAGGAGATCAAGTGGTTAAGTGATTGTGATCCTCCTCTTCCTCAGTCGCCTGCCGGCAATCCTGTCTCCTCCCCCCTGCTTAGTATTCAGCAAGCTGCTTGATATGGGGGCACGCATGTGGGATTGCTCCCACATGATGCTAATGCCTCCCGCTGCTGTCTCTCAGCCAATGGTAAGAGAGAGAATCAAGAGAACTGCTGCTCTCATGCACATCGCTGGATCATAAATCAGGCTCAGGTAACTATCGGAGGAGCTGGAGAAGGGGGGTGGGAGAGCAGACCACAGCAGGGTTTTTTTTTACCCTAATAAATGGAATACATTAAGGTAAAAGAAAAAAACTTCCAGTTTTACAACCACTTTAGCTTCACCTCTTTCACTAAGCTCTGGAGATAATACACTTGTAAAATGCATCTGCAATTGCAAAGTAAACAATCTATTTGCCATTAGTATAACGGCTCCTATGATTTAAAGGAAACTCATACATAGATAATGGGGTTGATTGTTCAAGACAAATAGGCTGTTCACATTGCAAGAGAAGTGGCACTTTGCAAGGAGCTTTGCCCCAGAGATTAGTGCATGAGGTTATGTTCTGATGACTTCCATCATCCAATCATGTGCCAGCAAAAATGCAATTTTTTTGAATTTTCCTTGCATATGATTAGGTATCCTTTGCAATGTGAAATTTCACATTCACTAAGCTCTAGGGAACATAATTTGCAAGGCGAAACTTCTCTTGCAAAGTAAACAGCCTATTTGCCTTTAGTAAAGTGCAATCATTTATCGATAGGAGAGGACATATCCACCATTTGGTTTGATGTCACAGCTATGGTACAATCATTTTTTTGCAGATCAGAATATCTGACTTTTCACAGACTTTCCAATCTGCTTACTGGTTCTGAGTCAATGACTCTGAAAGTATTGCAGTCAGAAAATGTCGGGCAACTTGTATCAGTTTTCCCTTAAAGTTGATGTAAACCCTATTCATGAAATCTGGCCTGGGCACATATATCTGCAATGTTTACTTATCTCTCTCCAAAGCACTGAGTCCTGTGTCTTTCTGCTGCTTTGTTCCTCTCTTATCATCATGATAACTTCTGACAACTTCTCCAACACAGGAGATAAAAGCAGCTGGAATTTTGTGTTGGGGTGGGTGCATAGAGATGGAATAGCAAAGAGCTGGTCTATTCGAAGTACAGCTCTGCATGTTTCTTCATTCCTCTGCCTATTTGGAGGGGGTGTGTGCCTTTCCTCCAATCATCTGTCACACAGTGTATTCCAAGACTCCACACCCAGTGGTGGAACAGAAAGAACAATTTCTAAAGCAATGTGCGCTTTCTAAACAATGTAGAAAGCTGAAGACAGCAGATATACAAATAAAACTTATGTAGGGAGATTTGTTTCATCCCTGTGTATAATCTGAGGCTGTTCACTTTACTGGATATAGGAGGGGGTTTACATCCACTTTAACTGCTGCGTAATCTGCATAGACATCCAGTACCTGTCTGTTCTGTTTGGCAGACATTTCTGGATCACAAGATTGCCTGTTACTGAATTTCCAATTCTATGGCAGGTCCAGTTCACATGCATGCATGCAAATGGAAAAAGATCGCGGTAGCCACACTCCAGTGATGTCTTTATTGAATGTAAAACTTTACAAACAGCATACAAAGTCCCAGATGAATAACTGACGCGTTTTACCCCTCCTTACCGTTGCATAGTTAGCTATGAGTCCGCCCAGTGCAGGGGAGGTGAATTCTTCGACTACCACCTGGAGTGGTATATTACCTTTAATCATTTCACATGCATGTTTTTTTTAAGTATATATTTAACAATTTACCAGGAGTTCAGCTTTAATTGAAGGGATTTAAACACAATGTTATTGTTACTTACTCCTAGAAGTGAATTAAATGGTGTTATCACGCAGTCCTAGGAAACATGTATTTTCACCCGTGCACTGTAATGTGCACTCTGCTCATCTGCTTTAGATGCTGATGCTTACGTTACTATGGAAACAGTCTAGGTCTTGGTTTTCTGCATTCACGGAATAACATCCACTTGCTGTCTTATTGATTTGAAAAGTCATTGTACCATAGCTGTGACATCAAACCAAATGGGGGATCTGTCCTCTCCTATCAATACACGATTGAACTTCTTATCAGAGCTGCATGTCAATAAAATGAAAGAACTTAGTTTTGTTTGGATCCGCAAGATATTACAACCCGTGAACAGCACAACAATTAACAGCAATCAACAGATATACATTGTCTTTTCAATGTGATGCAGCAGGTGTGGGAAATGTATAGGGAACTTTTCATCCTATAACTGTGCATGTTTCAATTTTATAATGACTACATACAGTATATCCTTCCTAACACAGTTCTATTATTTTTTTAACTTATACATGATAAAAGGCTGTGGAATGTCCACATTTACTGTTAAAAATTGACATATTATTAATTTGTGCTTGCAGGAGAACATCACAACTAGAGGATTGTGCTTCCTGTATTCCAGTATGTCAGTTCCAATCTACTTGGGGTAAACCTTATGCAATAAGCCAACTCCTTGGTTGTGGGCCAGTGAGCATGATTTCATACAGCATAACTGTGAATGAGAGAATAAAGCATGGCCCAGCAATGTTATGCAGGCTAGTGGTCAGAGGACTGGCATAGTACATAGAGGCAGACAAGAGGTTTAGGAGCCAGATTAATTTGACTAGCCATCCTGTAATCACAAAGGAGAAGTGTGGTTATAGAGCAAGTCTAAAGGAAAAACTCAATTTGAAAGCCCCACATCCCTCTTAAAGTAGAAAAACACAAAAAATAAAAAATAAATGGAACTTTTTAAGTGCATACATATACAAAAGGAGAAATATATATAGAAAAATATAAATTTTATTAAATTAAAAAATCCATAAACAAGCATAAATTGATCAATAACAGATACCACTATACGTGTAAATTGTTATCTCTACATGTTTCTCCTGTTAAGGCTTCCTCAGGAGATTATTTTGCAATGAACACTGTAGGTGTGGACTGATCACTACAATAAAAAAGATGTATATCAAAACAAACAATTATACAAAGTAAATGCATGTAAAAAACAACAAAAAAACTAATTGAATACATAGTTTAATATAGGACTGTGTGCTAACAAACAAAATGCATGCTCTGATCTGGTACCAACCTTAAAAAGATCAATGATCATTCAAAACTGTGGAAAAACAAGGCAGGACCATTTGTCAGCATCATAGAGAGGGATAGCATGTTTGGGAAGATCTAATAATCCATCTAGGTCAGAAGGTATATGTATATAAAATAAATAAATGTTCAATAAGATCAAAAAACAAAAAAGCTCAACTATAAAAAAAGCCTACCTTAAAGAATTTTCAAGATGAAAAAAATATCGACTAGAAATCTACCCTTTCAGAAACACTTCCATAATGCTTCAAAAATAGCCTGAAGAAAAAAAAGCCATCTTGTAAATTAATAGCACTAGGGTTGATTTAGCTTAAGCTTACCCTCATTTACTAAGCTCTTGAGCTACTGCACTTGTGAAGTGCACAGTCTATTTGCTTTTAATAAATCAGCCCAACTGTTTACTTCTGCAAGCACCTCAGCAATGCCAACAAGTTCCCTTTAAGCCATATACCATCTTGCCTTTCATCTTGTAACCATTAGTTTGGGTGTCACTCAACTGCTGAATTGCCACTATGCAGACATAATAACTGTACATATACTGTAAGATTTCTCTTGTTCAACCCCGCAGGCTGAATGAAGAAAATGTATCAATTCCCCATCCATGTTATACAATGCATATGGAGGAGTATCCCCTGCTGGTATTATATTCTGGCAGCTGCTGCAGATTGGATTGATTGGATGAATTGCTGTTCACTCAATAATAATCAGAGCCGGCTCCTTCTATTTTCATATCGAAAGATGTTGACGGCCACCCACGACTCAAATTGTAGTCAGTTCATTAAGAACCAGCAAAAACTTCCTCCGTGCATGGTCAGTTTATGCAGATGTTATACTAATGAATGATGCAGAAGCCATAATCGAATCAATATTACACCTTCATTTTATTGTGTCTTACACTGCATCTTAGTATAATAAAATAATTGCTTTGTAGCAGAAATACCTCCCTAGGGCTCATGCACATGGGTGTTCTGATTCGTACGCCCATGCAAAGCACCATCTTCAAACGCCTGGAATGCACAGGTCTTCTGTGCCGAGGTGTTCAGGCAGCCTGTTGAAATCAATGACAGACCTCAACATGCAGCCAAGAGTGTACATCCATGTGGGTCTAATGCATGGATCCTAATGTAGTCTTTCTGAATCCAGATACATGGATCAGTCTGGCATTTACAATGTATGAACACTCTGGAAAGGGCAGGTAGAGCTGTGTGGTTCCGTATAGCTGACTGCCTGCCACTGATTTCAACAAGCTGCTTGTACCTCCCTGTACTGAACACCTGTGCGTCCAGAGCGACTGAAGACAGCTCTTTGTACAGGCCTACAAATCAATACACCAGTATAAATGAGACCTTAAAAGCAAAGCAATATTAACATTTCAAAGTTGTATACAGGCATACCCCACTTTTAAGTACACAATGCGGTTTATTTACTAAAGTTGGACAGTGCAAAATCAGGCTCACTTCTGCATAGAAACCAATCAGCTTTTAACCTCAGCTTGTTCAATTAAGTTTTCGTAATAAAACCTGGAAGCTCATTGGTTTCTATGCAGAAGTGAGCCTGATTTTGCACCTTCCAGCTTTAGTAAATAAACCCCATTGTGTACTTAAAAGTGGGCTATGCCCACAATATGTCTGATCTGGTGCACTGTGGTGTGTTGCATGTTGCATTTTACCATACAGTGCGTTGGGTGCCATTCAGAATGACATATACGTACATCCCATAGAGCAGGTGCTTTGCGGCAAGGTGCATTAACACATTATAGTTCATGTTGCTATAACACAAAAGCGTGAATGGGCCCTTAGATTAAAACTTGTAGGTTGCATAGGACCTGGAAGTTTGTGCGTTGCACCCACGTTTGCTACTGTTGCTGCCACTGGATTTAAAGAATGATCCGTTGCTTCAAGATGCATAAAAGCCTTGGCGAATACATAAAATACATTTGTACTCTGATACTCTTGTGGATAACTAGGGAAAGGAAATAGAAGAAGAGCCGGAAAGTGACCTGGGGTGTGCCGTGGTTACGAGGTCATAATGCCTAAAAGGGGGCATACCTAAGAAGTAATTAGAAATAAGAAGAGGTGAAATGAAGGGAATGGGTGGGTGAGAAAAAACGAGAAAGCAAAGCCGATAGAAAGGAGGACCAGGGGCAGGCCTTTTAACCAGATGGGACACAGTAATCAGAAAACAGTGTACTTTCTTTTTTTAGCACAGTAAAAGTTACCAGGAGGGCAGGTTTAATGTTTCAATAAGCTTGGTTTTATTCATCTTTACAGGTACTTTTGGTAAAAGATCCAGATTAGGTGAGGCTCCTCCTGCGCCCGCCTTCCTACTTGGCAGGTTCCCCTATACCAGTGATTCTCAACTAGGGTTCCGTGGAACCTTAGGGTTCCTCCAGAGGTTGCTAGGGGTTCCTTCAGCATTGGGCAATTTTTGCCTCTCAGATAAGTTCCCACCAACACTATTGCTCTTTTTAGCTATCTGTAAGGAGGTAATTCTTCCCAATGACCACAAGTGTAAGGACCATTCTTCCCACTGACCATCACACTAATGTACCATGAGTTGAACATTTTTAAATTTTTAGAAGGGGTTCCTCCGAGACCGGATAACTATTTCAAGGGTTCCTCTGTGTTGAAAAGGTTGAGAAAGGCTGCCCTATACTGATGCTTGGTTCAACAAGTAACCCTTAAGCTGAGTTACTTAAGCTGGCCATACATGGATCCATGTATGGACATGCTGATTGTACACAATCCAGATGTATACAACCAGCCTGTGTTACCCAAAAGATTAGTGCAGCCGGCTATAGCAGGCAGCACTAATCATTGTATTCTGCTGGCAGGGAAGGCTCCCCCTGCTCCCCACTGGCAGGCTACGATAGCACAGTGGGAGTAATCCCCCCGCCCCCACATTGTGTTGATGGGGAAATCAAGCAATTTTCTATCCTTCTACCTGCAATGGAAGGAAAGAAAATGGCATAATCTCTGGCCTTCCTTATGCATTTACAGTGGTGTGAAAAAGTGTTTGCCCCCTTCCTCATTTCCTGTTCCTTTGCATGTTTGTCACACTTAAGTGTTTCGGAACATCAAACCAATTTAAACAATAGTCAAGGACAACACAAGTAAACACAAAATGCAATTTGTAAATGAAGGTGTTTATTATTAAAGGTGAAAAAAAATCCAAACCATCATGGCCCTGTGTGAAAAAGTGATTGCCCCCTAAACCTAATAACTGGTTGGGCCACCCTTAGCAGCAACAACTGCAACCAAGCGTTTGCGATAACGTGCAATGAGGCTTTTAAGGCGTCCTGGAGGAATTTTGGCCCACTCATCTTTGCAGAATTGTCCTAATTCAGTTACATTAGAGGGTTTTCGAGCATGAACGGCCTTTTTAAGGTCATACCACAACATCTCAATAGGATTCAGGTCAGGACTTTGGCTAGGCCACTCCAAAGTCTTCATTTTGTTTTTCTTCAGCCATTCGGTGGTGGACTTGCTGGTGTGTTTAGGATCATTGTCCTGCTGCAGAACCCAAGTTTGTTTCAGCTTGAGTACACGAACAGATGGTCGGACATTCTCCTTCAGGATCTCTTGGTAGACAGCAGAATTTATAGTTCCTTTTATCACGGCAAGTCTTCCAGGTCCTGAAGCAGCAAAACAGCCCCAGACCATCACACTACCACCACCATATTTTACTGTTGCTATAATTTTCTTTTTATGAAATGCAGTGTTCCTTCTACGCCAGATATACTTGGACACACACCTTCCAAAGAGTTCCACTTTTGTCTCATCGGTCCACAGAATGTTGTCCCAAAAGTCTTGGGGATCATCAAGATGTGTTGTGGAAAAATTGAGACGAGCTTTGATGTTCTTTTTGCTCAGCAGTGGTTTTCTCCTTGGAACTCTGCCATGCAGGCCATTTTTGCCCAGTCTTTTCCTGATGGTGGAGGCATGAACGCTGACCTTAACTGAGGCAAGTGAGGCCTGCAGTTCCTTGGACGTTGTTGTGGGGTCTTTTGTGACCTTTTGGATGAGTCGTCGCTGCGCTCTTGGGGTAATTTTGGGCGGCCGGCAACTCCTGGGAAGGTTCACCACTGTTCCATGTCTTCGCCATTTGTGGATAATGGCTCTCACTGTGGTTCGCTGGATTCCCAAAGCTTTGGAAATGGCTTTATAACCCTTTCCAGACTGATAGATCTCAATTACTTTCTTTCTCAATTGTTCCTGAATTTCTTTGGGTCTCGGCATGATGTGTAGCCTTTAAGGATCTTCTGGTGGACCTTACTGTGTCAAGCAGCTCCTATTTAAGCGATGCCTTGATTGTGAACAGGTGTGGCAATAATCAGGCCTGGGTGTAGCTAGAGAAATTGAACTCAGGTGTGGACAACCACAGTTATAGTATGTTTTAACAAGGGGGGCAATCACTTTTTCACACAGGGCCATGATGGTTTGGATTTTTTTTCACCTTTAATAATAAACACCTTCATTTACAAATTGCATTTTGTGTTGTCCTTGACTATTGTTTAAATTGGTTTGATGTTCCGAAACACTTAAGTGTGACAAACATGCAAAGGAACAGGAAATGAGTAAGGGGCAAACACTTTTTCACACCACTGTAGATCACCTGTGGCTGTTATCTGGATCTTTTACCAAAAGTACCTGTAAAGATGAATAAAACCAAGCTTATTGAAACATTAAAACTGCCCTCCTGGTAACTTTTACTGTGCTGAAAAAAGAAAGTCCACTGTTTTCTGATTACTGTGTCCCATCTGGTAAAAAGAAGGGGAGAAACAAACCTCTTGGGGGCTGTATGAGTGCATACAATCTATGACATATTCTGCTTCTACATCAGCGCCAGTCTTGGACTAGAAATTAGCTCTGACATTTGTGCCTACATTTGTGTTGATATGCTGATGTCTTCAGCTCTAATAAGTATTCCATTCTATAAACTGTGTTAGTCTGAGCTGAGAAGGTTATTGGTATCTACACTGTAAGGACGGTCATGTGATTTCTCTTCTACGAGCAGCTAAAAATAAAATGACATCTAACCTGTTTAGCACTCATTGAAAATAGCAAATGCATGCATTTCTTCTTCATGCTAATTTCTGGCTAGAAGCTGAGGTATTTTGCCATCTATGTCTAGAAAACAAGTATGCTAAAAATCCTGTTGCGCTTTACTGAAAATTTAGACAGCAGTTGTTCAATGTAATCGCACAGAGAATCAGTTCATTTTGACACACAGCTAAAAATGTGTGGTTTTTCTATACGTAATTATACTAAAGTGCACCTGTCGTGAACTCTAATTTATAAAACTTGAAATATTGTTTATTTATTTTTAATATTACCCCATAGCCCTAAAACACATGGAACTTTCCTATGTAAATTTTAGCCATAGTTTTTAAAGCTGAGGTTGGCTCCTTTCCTTTCTACCTCTCACACCTATTAATACAATTAATGGCGTCAATGACTTACATTAAAAGAAACCTGAAGTCTGTTTTTACAGAAACAGGGGTACTTAGAACATGACTTGTTTACATAGATGTTCATCTTCTTTTTTTTTATTTTTTTATTTATTCCAAACTTTTTTATTGGGAAAAGAACAAAAAAGTACAAGAACATCAGAAATTTGTGTTATATTCACAAAAACAAGGTCAGATATTACTAAAAGTATATGTGACAAGTAAGACACTAAAAGCAATAGTAGGTTGCATGGATAACAGTGAGTTATACTATGATTTTAACAAGGAAATAAAACCAGATTCATCCGTAGAGAGTGGGACATCGTGGGGGGTTTTGTTGCTTCCATTACTCATCTTCTGATATAGCCCGCTCTGCTCAGCGGGGGATCGCTCCGTCGATCCCCGCTGAGCAGGAAGATGACAGGTCTGTCTCTGCACTCTGTGCAGGGACGGACCTGTCAGAGCGTTGCTCTCCCCCATGGGGAATTGGATGAAGACGGACTGTAGAGTCCATCGCCACCCGATCCAATCCGCAGACGGATGGAAAAATAGGTTTTTCCTCAGTCACATTTTTTTGGATCGGAGCAGGTCAGATATCAGCGGACATGTCACCGTTGACATCCGTCCCTCCATAGGCTTCTATGGAGTGTCTGTTCAGGTCCACATTAAAAACTGACAGGTGGACCTGAGCGGATCATCCGTGTGAAAGGAGCCTGCCTATGTGTTTCGATTAGTATGTGGTGATTAGAAGGGTAGATCATGTAGAGAGATTGTCTGGAACTTGACCCGGCGGGGACGTGCTGTCTCTCTGCCCGGGGTTCTTGGCTCTTAATTGGATAGATTGATAGCAGCGCAGTCATTGGCTCCTGCTGCTGTCAATCGAATCCAGTTATGTGGGCGCTGGGTGAGGGGGCCGAGTCATACATTTGGCATCTAGGGACGCTGAATGCTGGACTCGGGAGCGCACCGGCAAGGTAACCCCCTTGGAAGAGCACTTCTTCTAGGGGGTTATCTGATGTGGGGAGGAGCAGCAAGAGCTGCCGCTGGACCCCAGAAGACGAGATTTGGGGCCACTCTGTGCAAAATAAGCTACACAGTGGAGGTAAGTATGATATGTTTGTTATTTAATAAAAAAAAAATAAACCTTACAATCACTTTAAGCGATTAGTAGGGAGGGGGTGTGTTTGAGGCAGGGGGAGATGTTCATCTATGCAAGATTAACTTTAACTGGTCTAGAGGAACAATCAGAGATAGTGTTTTTTTTTTTTTACTAAAGGCAAATAGACTGTGCACTTTCCAAAGTGCAGTTGTACTCTGCAAGAGCAATTTCTCCAGAGCTTAGTAAATAAACAAAAACTCTGCTGACTTCCATCATCCAACCATGTGCAACCAAAAATGCTGTTTTTTTTAAATTTTCCTTACATGGGATTGGGTAGTCTTTTGAAAGTAAAGCTTTACCTCATTTACTAAGTTCTGGAGCAACTGCACTTGAAGAGTGCAAAAAATGTTCAAATAGTAATAAAAGTCCTAAAAGATGGATGAATGAATACATGGAGAGTTAAAAAAAGAAAAAGAAAAAAAAACACTGTATAACATCCTAAAACAGGTGTAAAGTGTTGGGAGAGACTCCAAATAGGCGGCTGGGCAAAATGTATAATATTAAATTGTCCATAAATTAACTCCACAAGTTCCCTCTTCGAACACTGGTCTCACAGAACTCTCACCTTATGAAAATGAAGTAAATCGCATCAATAAGCAAGATGGACTTTTCACAGCATACTATTGGGGCTTTATTTGGTTACATCCACTGCTGATAGAACCATGGATACTTCTCCAGCTATGTGGATTCTCCACTGAGCCATCCTAATTTGCTCCGGTATAGCACCAATGCAAAGATGTGGGGAAAAGAGAGAAGAAATGCCTCCAATGGGGTAGTATATAGTGTTTTTTTTTTCTTTTTTAATTATCCACATATTCATTCATCCATCTTTTAGGAATTTTTTTTACTATTTGAAATTTTTTTTGCACATTTATATGTCTTTCCTTTGCATTACTTGCACCCTCTAGTAGAGGTATCATTATTTTTGCACTTTATTTATCCCTTAGTGGACCTTTTTTGATGTTTTAGCCCTTCTACACACAGTCGGAAATTTTGGAAAATTTCAGATTGGACCGTGTTGTCGGATAATCCGACCATGTGGGGGCTCCATCGGACTCCATCGGAATGTCCGACCAACAAAGTTTGAGAGCTGGATATAAAATTTTCGAACAACATGATCCGATCGGACTTTGTCTGATCGTTTGTAGAGAATTCCGATCGGACAAAGTGCCACGCATGCTCAGATCAAATTAGGAGACCAAAACTATTGGCTACTAGCCCGAACGTAGTTCCGTCGTAACGAACTAACGTCATCACATTCCAAACGATCGGATTTTCCCGATAACATTGTCCAACCGTGTGTATGCAACACCAGTTTCAGACAAAATCCGTTGGAAAAAATCCGATGGATTTTGTTGTCGGAATGTAGCGAGAGGGACACTTTCACATATTCACTTGCAGAGTCCAACTGCACTTTGCAAGTTGCACAGCCTATTTGCCTTTAGTAAATCAAACCCAATGCCTCTTGGTTCTAAACAGAGCTGTAGGATGTAGTAATTCTTCTTTCTTTCCTTTACACAGAGAAGTTCAAAGTTACCTTTTTAATTCTTTCAATTCTTTCAATGGTAGGCTCCACTTTGCAGGGAACTCTCCACATTTAAATGGTAACTACACTTTAGTGGGAAAAAGATATAGAAAATAAAAAATAATAATAGTATAGCATATACAATTGCAACACAAGTCATATTGTAATTGAATGTTTTTAAAAATTACCTTTCCTTTTCAATTTACAGCACTGTTATTTTCTGTAAAATGCAATGCCATATGGCTACTTGGAGGTGTTCTGTACACAGAATGTGTACAGGATGCCCCCCAAAAACATAATTTCCTGCTTGTGTGATTGGTTTACTGATTTTCCCAGAAGTCTACATTGTCAGATTTCAAGCATCCCCTGCAACAACAATGTCATTTGTGGGGAGATACTTCCAATAGGAAATAATGTCTAAAGGGATGCAGACCCTGTAGTTTTCCTCTTAGAGCCCTGCAGGTGCAGCAGCTGATTGATAATTATGACACCAAACCCATTAGATTCACTTTTCACATGGACACAGACAAACGCACAGTGATTTCTTCAGAATAACAAAAGGTATTAATCTGCAACAAGGTTTGTTAAAATAATTGCGATGTACATTGAACACCCAAGGGGGAATGTTTTTTCACAACAAATGTGGAGTTATTCTTTAAGGATATTGTACAAATAGCTGTTGGGTCATTTGATACACTTCATATGACAGCCCTGGGCCAATCACCAATATACACAGTCCTGCAGATACTTGGTCAGTGAGGGCCTGTCAAGAATATGTAGATATCTGAATATCGAAATCTTGGCCACATTTCTACTTTAATATTCTGATCCCCAACAACACACGCTCATGGTCATGCCATTTTTTTATGTAGAACCTTAATCCCAAAACGTAGAAAACTGCTGCTGCAACTGCTTATAGTGTTAGCTGAAGTTCAGCTTTAATTTGTTCGTGAATTTAGATCTGCTAGTGCATCTAACTCCCCCCCCCCCCCCACCCTAGACTGACAAAGGTGCTGTTTAAAGATGCCCCTGTGTTCCTTCATGTAGAGTAGGGGCACTCTAATATAGGAGGTGTGTTATTGCTAGATCACCAGGTAAAAACAGAGGGAAATAACCTAAAAAAGAAAGCAAATGCAGCCACCACATCTAATAATTGGCAAACTGCAATATGTTACATTTTTGATTTGGGATTTAACTTAGCTGTAACCCAGCACTCCCATGAGGAGTGAGTCACATTCTTCTTCATGACCAGAAATGTTTGGGCTCCTGGCAGCTGACTAGAATGGTGAGAAAGTAAAGCAAGTTAAGACTTGTTATTTTTCCCTACATGAGGGCAAGTTTGGAAAGGGCTCTCATTGGAGGCCTGGTTTCATATAGAGGTGCCATATGCACCTAAAAACATCAGCTTCTAGATGCAGTTTTAAAAGGCCTCATGCTTTATGAGACTCTTTTTCACTACATGGCCATCATAAAAATGATTTTCATTATGATAGCCAAACCTCCTCTACTTCTTACTGATTACTTACATTACCATCTGAGTGACTTCACAATCCTTCTGATAAGATTCTGAGAATGATGAGGATCCCAAATTTTACAAAGGGAACATTCCTGAACTGTTCTAAATCATATTTTCCCAGGATGTGGGGTACCCCTTGTTTATCGGTAATCTCATTGAAAGGATAGGGAGATCACCCCAGTGCAGAGTGGAAGACAGTGGTTAGGTTTACTCAAATGTTTTTTCCCACATGTACATTTTCGAGATACTATTATACAGCTGTTTAGCTGGGGTAGGGGGCCCTGATCTTATTCCCATTACAATATTTTACCGGCTATGGTTACAGATATGCCACTGGATCCAAGATAGATACTGACTAAATATTTTTTCAGTTCCACTTTCAGACCATACCTAGCTCTTTACTATGGCTAAAGTCTTTGAAGTCTGGACTAATATGATTGCTGAAATCTTGACTTGATGAAGCCTTGATGGCAGATTTAGAAAGGCCTAATATCTAATGAAATTGAGCTGACTGCTGACTGCATTGTCCATTGATCTGGCCAAAATGACACCTGGGGTCATGCTGCACTGATCCATATGCAGTATTAAATAGAAAAATGGTGTTGCGCTCCACAAAAAATACTAAATCAATTCAATAAATAGGCAAATGATGATAAATAATATCACACAAATACAAAAGTAGCTAAATGTGATTATTCAGAATCAATTTCTTCAAGTGTGCACCTTTTAAAGGGCATCAGTGCCAATCAGACAATGTTCAAATCAGTGTAATGTGAATGGTTAAATATTCCAAATAAGGATAATAAAATATTCCAAATAAAGTGCAAATAGTGAAAAATAAATAAATATTGAAATTACGGATAAGATTCAAACAATGAAAATAAATAAAAATGCAATAAAAATCCAAGGCGTGTCTCAATCCATAAAGTGCATACAGTGAAGCAATAATAAGAAAAAAGGTAAAATAAACAGTCCAATACATTTTTTTTGGAGTGTCTCTATTTGTAACGTCAAAAGCAATCCATATCAAGCCATGCAATATGTGAATCCACACTGTGCCATACAACAGACTCATTTCGTGAATAAAGACAGGGGATAATTCCACCGGTGGTCTTGTGAATCCTCAAAACAGGTGTTCACACACTGAGTGCAGTGGCTACCTTACCTCACTGCTGTAAGGTAAACAGCAATTATTTCCAGCAGTTAGACTGTTGTTATCGGCTAGTGCAGGCATCACAGGCAATCCCCTCTAGGTAGCCACGCTGAAGAGAAGAAGGCTGCAGCTGAGAGGCCTCTCTATGACCCAGGAGGCCCTTCCTCCCCTGGCTGGAGCAAGCGTGGCTACCTAGAGGGGATTGCCTGTGGTGCCTGCACTAGCCGATAACAACAGTCTAACTGCTGGAAATAATTGCTGTTTACCTTACAGCAGTGAGGTAAGGTAGCCACTGCACTCAGTGTGTGAACACCTGTTTTGAGGATTCACAAGACCACCGGTGGAATCATCCCCTGTCTTTATTCACGGAATTAGTCTGTTGTATGGCACAGTGTGGACTCACATATTGCATGGCTTGATATGGATTGCTTTTGATGTTACAAATAGAGACACTCCAAAAAAAATTTATTGGACTGTTTATTTTACCTTTTTTCTTATTATTGCTTCACTGTATGCACTTTATGGATTGAGACACACCTTGGATTTTTATTGCATTTTTATTTATTTTCATTGTTTGAATCTTATCCGTAATTTCAATATTTATTTATTTTTCACTATTTGCACTTTATTTGGAATATTTTATTATCCTTATTTGTAATATTTAACCATTCGCATTACACTGATTTGAACATTGTCTGATTGGCACTGATGCACTTTAAGGCCGGGTTCACACTGCTGCGGGGGGAGATCCGGATGTGATTCGCACCGCACTGCAGTGCAAATCACATCCGATCTCCGTAGCGATGCGAGTTCAGCCATACAGATAGTATGGCTGAATTCGCATCGCTCCCGCAGCAAACTCGCACGGGACCCTTTTTTTGGTCCGCAGCAGAATCGGATCGCATGGGTGTTCACACCATGCGATCCGATTCCTGTGCGAGTCTGCAGATCGTACTGCGATATGCGGACGGATCTGGGGGTGTCATTAACATTTCATTGACACTCCCAGTCGTTCACATAGGGCAGTGTGAACTGCCGGCGGGAGTCATGCGATGCGGGAAAATGCCGCGGATTCGCGGCGTTCCCGCATCGCTGTGGTGTGAACCCAGCCTTAAAGGTGCACACTTGAAGAAATTGATTCTGAATAATCACATTTAACTACTTTTGTATTTGTGTGATATTATTTATCATCATTTGCCTATTTATTGAATTGATTTAGTATTTTTTGTGGAGCGCAACACCATTTTTCTATTTAATATCACATTTTAGGGGAGGGTTTGCACCCCTGCCGGTGTTTTGCTGCAACCATAGTTGTTTTTCTTGTTTATTCATTGTGGTGCGAGGATAACTAACAACTACTAATTTGATCCATATGCAGTGCCCCTGTTTTATTTCTCGTTTATGACATTATTCTCTTTGGCAAGCAGCTTGACAAAGTGATTGAGGGTCACAGGTGGTAAGTTAGGCCTGATTCCATAAAGCAATAGGTAATACCAGCAGCCCTTTCCAGACCTATATGCCTGGAAGAGGGTACCTTCAGGGCTCCAGGAAAATAAAACAAAGCTGCTTCTCCAAGAATAGTCTGTTTATTTCCATGCTCCCCCCATCATCCTGCAGACAAGTTGTTGTAAGGCAAGATCTGCCCATCCTGTTCAAATTGAGGCATGTTGGCCTTTGTGATCTGCCCCATCATGACAGAGTCTCCCCTTCAAAAGGCAGCCAATGCATCACAACTGAGTGTCCTACTACGCAGCATGGACAATATCTAAAGGTGATGATATGAAAGAGCCAGGTAAAAATAAACTTTTTTTCTAAATATGTTTTGTAATTTTTTTACTTGTTTAAGTACAGGTTTTCCCTCTCTTTATGTTTATTTCTTTCTGGATTAGTTACTTGGAGCACTGCAATTAAGTAAGAATTTTAAAGATTAACAAAAGGATTTTGTGGTATCGTGCTGGGCAAATCTGGCCAAGTTTAATTCACCAAAGGTTGAATCCTATTTAAGTTCATAGGAAGGCAATTTTAGGGCTAGTAAAAATATCTACAGCACCCCAATCTGATACATTTCAGTTTGAAAATATGGATTTTTCATGGAGTTAATCAGCAAAACGTGCTTTTTTTAAAATCAAATGGTAATAAGCTTGCTTTTACTGTCAGAAATAAAGTGACGAGTAGTTTGCTGTGGCTGTCCTTGTTCTCACTAATGGAAAACATTCTCATTAAGAATGAAGAAATTGCAGATGATAAACTTAAGAAAAAGAGCACAGACAGGTTTTTTTCTATGAACCTTAAAAGACCATAACTGATGGAGCAGTGTAAAATTGCCTAGCAGCAGGGCAATCTTAAATAGTAATACTAGGCCAAAATTTGATAGGAAAAAAAAGCACAGGCTGGGGCTTTACTAAAATAATTATGAGAAGGCAGCGGATACAAAAAGCACAGGCTGAGGCTTTACTAAAAGAATTATGAGACTGCAGAGGATACAGCAGTGTAAAATTGGCCAACTGTAGAACAGTTTTATTCAGCGATAATAGGCCTAACTAGTATATGCCTAACTTTCCTTCTACCTGTGGGGATGGGGGGTGGATGTGACTGGTATAATGTGAGGTGGTTTAGGTGCATACTGTTTTTGCACTTTGTTTTTTGTCCTTTAAAATTATGCGCTGATGACTGTCAGTAACAAGTGAACACTCTGCTTTTGGCAACCCAAAGGCAACCCAAACTTAAAAAGGCCCTATCCACATAAAAATCCCACAAATGAAAGTAAAACCTTTAAAAAACAAAAACAGACACCTAAAGGAAAGGCCCTAAGTAAAGACTTTCAGTACAAAAAAATAAGTTTGCTGCAAACGAGATAGTTGCCAAAAGCGACCGATATCCTCAAAACAAACACAGAAAATAAATTAAAAAAAGAAGAAGAGCAAAAAGGGCAGCAACGTGGTTGTCAGCTTTCCTGGTGTATTAAATAACAAGTGTTGGTGCCAAATAATAATACCAATAGCTAATAAAAGACGTGAGTGCAGCTGCCTCTTTTAAAGTGGAAAAACCACCTTGTAAATTGGTATAAAAATAAAAAGGGTGAGGCGCTAACTCATATAACAAAATAACAAAAACAATAATCATCTGTGCAAAATGATCCAGTCCACATTTTGCCCTGGTTGTCAGCTTTCCCTAAATTTTCCCTACAACAGCTTCCACTCATGGGCACTATGGCCAATAGTGAGGGGGCTAGCTTACCCAAAAGTGTCCATACTGGCCCTTATAAGCCAGCTGACTATAGTTTAAAAGTCATGTATCTCATTTTGGTTTGAAAATAAATCTCAATGATATTGCAGATTTTCACCACCCAGGATTTTCTTCAAACCCATAGTAGCAGTGAATCCAAACCTTATCCCCTTTCTGTGTTAAAGTTTGGGAACTGATCCAAATTGCTAGCAGGAGGCCTATGAAATAAAAATCATACTAAGTATTCCAGAAACAATTTCTAATATCTCACTCCAAACATGCATAAAATATTTGTAAAATAACAAAGAATTTTTTGCTGTGTTATGTAAGGTAGATTAGGTAAGATAAGTTCTTTCACTGTATTCATGTACCACTTATTTGCTTTGTTGGAAAAACTAGGAGATATTGTCCATAGCAAACATAGGATTCTTTTATTTTCTGTTCTTAACATGTACAAACAATTTGACAGCTGGAATGGAGCTACTGCTTTATTCCATTCTTTGTATATCAGAGACATGTGGCTGACAAAACATATTGTGATTGAATCCTTGTTTTATTACTCCTATGCATGTTATGAAATATTATTTTATTTTTGTCTAAAAGAAAAATAAGGTAACATTATATTAGGGCAGGTGCACTGAAAAAGTCCCATGAGTGTAAAAACATATTTTTGGCTAGATATCTGATTCCTTTAATCCTGCCAATTAGTTGCTGTGGTCAATCTTAGCTAAAAGTCTTGGAATTGACTCTAACCCAAATTTTGCACTTCATTTTTATAGAGCAAACATTTCAGAAATATAAAGTGTTATTAGACTTAATGTTTTTTAATTTATATTGCTGAAGTGGAGACTTATTATGGATACTACGTCTTGATTTACTGAGGCTGGCATTTGTTCCTGATTCGGCTGGTTCCCCTTGGGCCGCCCTGCTTACCCAATTCAGGTTGGCTCCTTTTCCTTACAGGGTCCTATGGAGTCATACTTTTGTGTACACTCCTGGGATCTGAGTACAGTATTATGTGATGGCATTGCCTGCGGCAACATGCACAGCCAGCCCAAGAAGACACACACTAGACACGGCTTCTGCTCCTTCTCCAGGAGAAGTTATTGACAAACCACTTCTGAGACTCTGCCTCTGGAGCAACTGTCCATCGCTTCCCTTGGAATTGATGGACCAGAGGGCATTTCATGTGTGTGTAGTCTGGGCTGCCTGTGCGTGTTAGCACAAGAAGCGCCTGCCCCAATGGGCAAATGTTATGAATGCAGGGGCACACATGTGTGGTAGCATAGAGAATGATAGAACTCGCAGTGTTATCAGTGGTGCTCCTCCACCTAGAAATTTAGGGAAGTGGCACCCAGCAACCTTGATGATGCAGATTGAAGATTCAAGAAAAGTGAGTGCTTCTGAGTTTTCCGGGAAGGACTTATTTATTCTATTAACATTTTTTCTATTTATGTTTAGTTTATCTATACATATATGCTGTTAATATGAGTTTTCTTTTAGCATAAAATCTCACAATAGCTAAAAAAATTGCGGTGAAGTAGGTTGGTGTTTCCAACCTACGTCACCGCAATTTTTTAGCTATTGTGAGCTTTTAGCTTTTATGCTTGCTGCAGCACTTTTTATTGTATGCACTTCAGAGTCTTCTTGTTGATGTGCCAATAAATACATCAAAGGTTTTACACTATCGGAGTAAATATTAGGGGATTCTTCCAAAAGTATGCTTTCAAACTTCAAGATTAATAAAAGAATTTATAGAAATAATTGGAATTCAATGTGGAAATTATTATATTAATTAAAGTTTTGACCCTAAATATACATTAACCACTTGAGACCCGCGCTATAGCCGATTGACGGCTACAGCACGGATCTCCTTTGCCGGGACTACGTCTATTGACGTAGTCCCGTGCACGAACGGCCTGCGCGCCCTGTGATCGGCGAGTCTACGAGACTCGCCTGATCACCGATCCGTGCAAGGGGTCGATCCCGACCCCTTATCACGTGATCAGCTGTCAGCCAATGACAGCTGATCATGTGATATAACAGAGCCGGTAATCGGCTGACAGCGCGAGGAGAAAAAAAAAGCCGATCACCGGCGGCCGTGATCGGGACATCAGTCCCGATCACGGCCAGCCCTGCCAGTGCCCACCTGCCCCCTGCTTTGCCACATTAATAAAAAATGTGTCCCCCTGTCAGTGCCACCCAGCAGTGCCCATAGTGCCACCCAGCAGTGCCCACAGTGCCACCCAGCAGTGCCCACAGTACCACCCAGCAGTGCCACCCAGCAGTGCCCACAGTGCCACCCAGCAGTGCCCACAATCTGCCTCAACAAAGGTGCTGCACCCCAGTGCCACATATCCATGCCCAGCAGTGCCGCCCATCAGTGCCCATCAGTGCCCAGCAGTGCCACCTATCAGAGCCACCTATCAGTGCCACCTATCAGTGCCCATCAGTCCTATCTATCAGTGGTACCTATCAGTGCCCCTTAGTGCCACCCATCAGTGCCACCCATCTGTGCCACCCATCCGTGCCATCTTATCTGTGCCCGTCTTTGCCCATCAGTGCCGCCTTATCTGTGCCTATTAGGGCCGCCTTAACTATGCCTATCAGTGCCCACCAGTGCAGCCTATCAGTGCCCACCAATGCAGCCTATCAGTGCCCACCAATGCAGCCTATCAGTGCCCACCAGTGCAGCCTATCAGTGCCGCCTCATCAGCGCACTTCAATGAAGGAGAAAAATGACCTGTTTGCAAAATTTTATAACAAACTATTAAACATGATTTTTTTTATGTGCATCTTTTTTTGTTTGTTTAGCAAAAAATAAAACTCCCAGCTGTGATTAAATACCACCAAAAGAAAGCTCTATTTGTGGGAAAAAAATGATAAAAATTTAATTTGGGTACAGTGTTGTATGCCCGCGCAATTGTCATTCAAAGTGCATCAGCGCTGAAAGCTGAAAATTGGTCTGGGACTGAGGGGGGTTTAAGTGCCCAGTAAGCAAGTGGTTAAAGAATCAGAATTCCACTTGCCATGGGATGTTGCAGTCTGTAATAATGTCTCTTTGCACTGACCTAATATAAAGCCCATATAGTTACCATGCATTACATATATACTCTACAATTGTATATTTTGAAAATATGCTCTGAATTTTTATTTTAGTCTACTATATGGATAGGGGTTGCAGTAGCACCTTTTGTGGGTCCTGTTCTTGCTAAATCTTCCGTGAGTAGTTAGAAGGTTTAAAATGCTAATGTTAACATGCCTAATGAAAAAAAAAAAAAACAATTTATGCTGCAATTTCAATCTATTTAATCTGTTTAATATGCTGTGTTTAGTTAATCTTTTACTCACACCTATACCAAATTTTGAACATTCTTTTTCATAATAAAATTTAATTGAAATCTAGCTATCTATTATTCTTATAAGACATTTTGACAGGTACCACTTTTCCACAAGCATCAGGTTGTAAAGAACTTTTAGAATGTGACAGCAGTTATGTTATGCCGTGTATAAAAAGCCATTCAAATATGTTAGCATTGCTGGTTCTATCAAAACATCTCATTATGTTGTACAGCGTGGTGAATAGCAAAGAAATATGTGTTAGCATGTAACTGAATGAAGCATATATTGCATAATTTTATTTAAGTAGAAAACTGACTGATGGACATTACCATGTTAGCATTAGAAATACACTTTTTTTTTTAGATCCCTGGTTGCACAGAACATGTATAGCCGAATGACAAATTGTCATGAATGACATGACCTATCCTTATTGATAAATAAATCCTTATGGTCAAAAATGGCTTAGCAAATCCTCAGAGGGTCATCCTGTTTGATTTTTAAAGTTATATAATAATTATTTTTCCTAGATTGACTCTAACAACTGTAGCACATGTTTGAAAGACAATGGTCTACAAACATTCTATACGCTGATTCTGCCACAATTCTGCAACAATTTGATATTATAGTTAGTCCTCAGCGCTCAGTCCAAAAAGTCAATTGGTGCAGCTCTGCATAGAAATCAACTAGGTTTTTTTTTTTTTCAAAGCTTAATTGAACAAGCTGAAGTTAGAAGCTGATTGGCTACCATGCACAGCTGCACCAGATTTTGCACTCTGCAGTTTTAGAAAATTAACTCCAGTGTTCCCAAAACAAAAAATAGGGTAATGTGTCCACATAAACCATACAATCAATGGGCTCCAGTTTATGATCGCAAGCTGTATTTAGGTGTCCAGACACATTTTCCCTAAATATCACATGCGATCCTGAAATTGTCAATTTACTGTGGCAATAAATTACCACAAAATGCTCAAAACACTCTGTAAATACCACATGAAAAAAGTGTTAAAGTCAATTCACAGAAGGAAATTATTAATTAAATACGTGCGGTAATTAAAGTGATACTAAAGACTCTTTTTTTTGTTAAAAAATAACAAACGTTATATTTACCTGGTCTGTGCAGTGGTTTTGCACAAAGCAGTCTAGATCCTCCTCTTCTCGGATCCCTCTTCGGCATTCCTGGCCTCTGCTGTTATTTAAAAAAAAAAAAAAATACTTTTACAATCACTTTAAGGGATCGGTGGACACCCTGAGTGTTATAAATGAGCTTATATTTTACTTATAGTGTTAAGGGATGGGGGGACTCCCTGAGTGTTATTATTTTTTATTTATAGCAGTGGCTACCATGTACAGTTTTTATGAAGTTTACCGAATGTGCTAGGCTAAGTTTATGTGCATGTTAGGTGAAAAATGGATTTGTTGAGGATCCTAATGGAGCAGGCATTGTTATGTAGCTTAAACCATAATCAAAGTCAAAGCAGAAGTCAAAGTAGAAGAAAGGGCATCACAACAACTTACCTGGTAAATAATGCATCTCCTTTGCTCAGTTATATTTGTTTACATTTCCCAATAAATAGCTTCCTAATACAATTTTTTTTTGGTGTGTACCAACCATGATCATCGCAAGTAATCACTATTTGTGCGAACAGTTATGAATAGCTGCTACTGCCCGTGATTGCGATGTACGGGCTTGGCGGCCACATCTACACTCACTGTCACTTTAAGCCACAGAAATCAGTAATTCTTGCCACTGGGATTTGTAGTGCGGCTAAATGTCTGTGCAAACGCAGCCTAAAAAACAAGTATTCAGAAAGAGGTTTATTTGAAAATGCAAGCAGAGGTGATCAGAGCAAAGGGTTTGCATCTAAACTGATTGCACAATGCTGTTAAATGTTAAAAAAACAATTATTTTTGAAAAAAAACAAAAACATAAAGACTTATCATTTATTATGTGTGACAACTCCTTCTCAGCATACCATAACTGAGCAAATCAAAGAAAGGAACAAAAAAGCGATACTCCCATGATCCTTCCTGCTCTTCACAGGTCAGTAATGATTGAGTCACTGAGGTGGTCACAGAGACTGCACGGCTCCCACTGACTCCTAATTATCTTTAAGCAAAGCGAGTACAGAAATCAATTTTTTCTTTGTTCCTAGTTTGGATAGCTGCAAATTTGTTTATAAGCAGGCTTTTCAGCTATATAAACCAAGACAAAATCATTGACAGGTTTAGATATCTAAACAGCTCTGTCATTTGAAACTATAGAAAGGTTTTTTTTATTTTACTTTAAAGTGGAACTTAATTTTCTCGGCTCATCATACTGTTGTACCGCGTTCTTGACGGTCGAAAGTTCAGCGAACTTTTGTGTGACCGTGTGTATGCAAGCCAAGCTTGAGTGGAATTCCGTCTGAAAAAACAAGTTTTTCCGACAAAAAAATCTGCTCGCGTGTACGGGGTATTAGCCTCTGATTGATCTGTAATTGGCAAGGTGCTGCAAAGGTGATCAGTGGCCTGTTATGACATCAGGCGTTTGATGGCTTGACATTTCGGTTGAGAGCACAAGCTAACTGTGACAGTTCTGAATCATGGCTTGGCTTGAATTGAACTGTTTTAAGAAACAATTAGGTGCATGAGTTTAGTTCTGCTTTAAAGTGGAACTGATATCACTGATTTAACTGTTTTTCAAAACAGTTACTAGCGTACAGTACTTATGTTATTCAAAGCTGCACTGTCAAGCCATCAGGTAGTGTCATAGCTGATCACAGGTTCAGCACCATGGAAACTGCAGATCAAACAGAGGCTCAGGCTAGGTTCACACATATGCAATGCGGGAACCAACGCGATTGCAGCGCCAGTTCCCGCATCGCATCTCTCGCAGGCAGTTCAAGATGCACCTCTGCGAACCGGGTGTCAATACTATGTTAATGACACCCCCAGATCGGTTCACAGATCGCAGTGCGAACTGTGAACTCGCACAGGAATTGAATCACGTAGGTGAGAGCACCCATGTGCTGCAATTACAGTGCAGGGAAAAAAAGTCCCTGCACCTTTTTTTGTGTGCAAATCCAATGGCAGTTCAGCCATACAACTGTGTGGCTGTACTGGCATTGCACAGAAATCGCATTGTGATCAGCCCCAAAGTGCAGGTGCGAATCATATGCAATGTCTGTGTTTGTACTAGTGTTAACCTAGGCTAAGGCAGCTACCTTGGCTGTAAAGGATAAGAAGGTGTATTTCTGCTTTAAACTCAACCCCTGGAATTAATAAAGACTAGCACAACAGGCAGATTTTGCAAAAATGTCTCTCATGCATTCTAAAAGTGTTGAAGATTGCCCCTAATTTATATACTTGTCTAGAAATTGTACTTGAAATTAACTCACGCTGTGCCCCTTTTACACTGCTCTAGAGACACTTTTGCAAAACCGGTCTAAGACAGTTTTAACCACTTGCTTACTGGGGACCTAAACCCCCCTCCTGCTCAGACCAATTTTCAGCTTTTAGCACTGTCACTCTTTGAATGACAATTGCACGGTCATACAATCCTGTACCCAAATGACATTTTTATAAAAAAAATTCCCACAAATAGAGCTTTTTTTTGGTGGTATTTGGTCACCTCTGAGTTTTTTATTTTTTGTTAAAAACATTTAAAAAGATCAATCAAAAAAATAAATACAAAACCGTGTTATATTTTGTTAATAAATTCTGCAAACAGGTAATTTTTCTCCTTCATTGATGTACGCTGATGAGGCTACACTGATGGGCACTGATAGGCTGCACTGATGGGCACTGATATGCTGCACTGATGGGCACCAATAGGCTGCATTGATGGGTACTGATAAGGTGACACTGATGGGCACTGATAAGGCGGCACTGATGGGCACTAATAGGTGGCACTGGTGGGCACTGATGAGGTGGCACTGGTGGTCACTTATATGTGGCACTGATTGGTGGCACTCTTGGGCGGCACTGAAGGGCATTGATAGGTGGAACTGAAGGGCACTAATAGGTGGCACTGATAGGTGGCACTGATGGGTGGCAGTGATGGGAACTGATGGGTGATGGTCACAGATCGGCATTGGTAAGCGACACTGATAGGCAGCACTGCTAGGTGGCATGGATGAGCCACTGATTGGCGCCACTGGTGGGCATTGATAGGTGGCACTCGTGGTCATTGATAGGTGGCACTGATGTACTGGTGGGCACTGTGGGCACTGATTGGTGGGCATTGTGGGCACATATGAGGTTGATGTCCCTTCAACAGAAGCTATTGATCAGCTTTTTCTTCTCTTCACGCTGTCAGCATGAGAAGAAAAAAAAATTATTACCGATCCTCTGTTTACATCACGTGATCGGCTGTCATTGGCTGACAGCCGATCACATGGTAAGGGGTACGCACAGGGGCGTGGCCAGCTTTGAAAGGGGAGGACGTCAATAGATGTCTCCCGGCAAAGCAGATACGTGCTGCAGCCGTCATTCGGCTATAGTGTGGATCTGAAGTGGTTAATTTCTTTACAGCAAAAGGGAATTGGTCTTAATTAGCCCTACTTTTACATTTGGTGCATTAAATGCTACACAATGTAAAAGTGGTGCATTTTAAAACTACCTGAATTTGGTGCATGAGTTGCTGTCAGAACCAAAAGTGTCGCAAATGCTTCATGTATTTGGCGCAATATATTAACAAGAGGGATTAACACCAGAAAAGCGGCTCAGCAGCTTTATTGAATTTCTCCGATCCACTTTTGAAAATCAGTGTTAGGTGGATACTAACATATTAACCACTTGACCTCCGGAAGATTTACCCCCCTTCATGATCAATCCATTTTTTGCGATATGGCTTTACTTTAACTGTCGACTGAATGGTCGTGCGACACTGTACCCAAATAAAATATATGTTCTTTTTCGCACAAATAGAGCTTTCTTCCGGTGGTATGTAATCATCTCTGTGTTTTTTATTTTTTGCGCTATAAACAAAAAAGACCAACAATTTTGAAAAAAAATTATAATTTTTTACTTTCTGCTATAAAACACATCCAATAAAAAAAGTAAAAAAAATCGAATTTCTTCATCAATTTAGACCAATATGTATTCTTCTGCATGCGCACCCCAGACCCGGAAAAGCAGGATCACTTACTACGTACGTGATCCTGCGCATCAAAGCTGCCTTTGCAGCTGTATATGTAAGTTATATGGTCGGAAAGCGGTTAAAACACTACTATATCCCCTAGTGGGCACCAGCTGCAAAGTCTGCTATTCCAAATGAAATTTTATACTATACAGTTTTAGCCTCAAAGAAAATCAATGTTTTACTCCTTCAGGGCAAAACAGCAAGTTTGCTCTAACCCCCCCCCAGCATTGCATTTCCTTTCCTTCTGTCACTTGCTGCTCTGTTCAGAGTCAGGAGCAGAAGGAAATCTCCAGGTTCAATCAGTGCTGTCATAGGGGGCTCTATAGACCTGTAAGCCATGACTTTGCGGACTGGTCGTTTACACAGAACTTTCCATTCACTATTGACAGCTGAATGGAGTGGTGGTAGAAAGAAAGGAATGCAATCTGTTGCCTAGAATGGCTAAATAACACAGACCTGTTGCTTCACCCTGTGTGAAAGGGGCACAGGTTCTCTTTAAAATACCTAAATCCTGGATTTTATTTGAAAGGTTTTCTGAGTTCAGAGAGGTAGCTAAGCTCTAACAGTGTGAGACATTTATAATTCTATGTAATACGCAGATTATATCCTGCTAAAAGAAAACATAGTTCATGATATTGGCTGGCAACACCTGCATAGAGGTGGATGGGACCATTCTTACATAATATGTTTTTACTTGAGTACCCACACATGCATAAATCCTGCAGGGCTCCTGAAATTGTAGTAATTATTAAATGTATCGGTGCGTTACCACTAGTAACTAACATTCACCATATCACCCTGCTGCCAGACCTCCATATATCGCTTCTGGGACAAGGAACAGTCATTTGCTTTGTTTTGTTTTTGTTTATTGGGGGATATAACTTAGGAAGGAAGTATGGGATGCCCATAGAACAATTATTTTGCCTTCATATTTATAAATTAGAAGAAGAAATTCTGAACATGTATAACATCTACAGTTTCTTCCCTACATCCCCATGCAGATTATTGCTCCTCCTCTGTGTAACTCCTGCAGACTATTGCTCCCAGGAATTCTTCCCTCCTGCACAATCTTATTCTGTAGCACATTATGTTTCTTGTCACATCCTCTTCTATATGCAAAAAAACCTACGCTGAATAGCCTCTAATGCTGACTCTGATTAGTTTCAGCTACTAGGCCAGAGGTGTGCAGTACCTCTCCTCAGAGGCCTAGTAGTTTAGTAGCATGTGCTGAACGGTGGACTACTGTTCCCAGCTAGTCCAGCCTGTAAATCCTGCACCCTCGGGCCGCATTGATTTGACACTATTCCTCACAGTCTCTCTTCTGTTCCAGGACTCCTCATCAATGACCGTGTAAAGATGAGGACTTCATCCATGACTGTGTAAGGATGAAGTTCTCTCCCAGACTTCCTGGCATGTCTTCACATTCAGCTCTCCACTGTGGTACACTCACCGACCTTTCTCTGCCCTGTGTCCATGGTGGAGAACTTAACTGGACTGTACGTTCCGTCAGCTTCTCTTGCCCCTCTGCTCCAGGAACTCCTCATCAATGATTGTGTAAAGATGAGGATTTCACCCATGACCGTGTAAGGGTGAAGCTCTCTCACAGTTCTCCCAGGCCTCCTTCCACGATTGGCGCACCCCGCCTAGATAGAAGGGCCCTCCTGCTGCTGTCTAGTACTCCATTCTCCACTTCTCCCGGCTGAAAACCCCTCCCAGTGGCCTGTTACCTCAGATTATAGGGGAGGCCTGCCCCCTGCTAATTCCAGTTTGAAGGATATAATGTTAAATATAGTTGCCCAAAAAGATTTAGTGATGGGGCAGTCCCACCAAATATGTAGGTGTAAGCCCTGGGTATGACAGCCTTGAAAGCAGTGGGGAGAGTATTGAGGTGCATTTAGTTTCCAATGCAGCAATATCCTGGGAGGAAGATCACATACCAAATTCAAAGTTGTCATGGTGAATATATATTACAGTAGTTTAGGTGTGTGGCTGTTACTGTCAGTAGGAGCACAAGATCAATAGATGACAGCAAAAGAGGTGAGTGACTGGAGTTTGGTAATAGCAGTACTATAAGTTTCAGTAGGGATATTAAAATTGCCTAGGATGATTGTAAAACATCAGCACAGAAGAACTGAAGAAACAATGGGGAAAGGCAAATGGATCTAGAGGTGGATTGTTGTAATTTAGAAGAATTTAGAAGAATAGTTGTGGAAAGAGTAAATGTCGAAGAGGCAAGAAAAAGGAAACAATTAAACCAGTTAAATAGAAGAAACAGCTTAGATTGTAATACCAGCCTAGTTTAGATTGGGCAGGTTTAGGTAGCCGGATATGTTGTAGTCTGAGCAAATTAAAGGAGCAGGAGGAGATAACAGAACTTTGAATAAACCACCAAATAATTATGCGCTCAGCGCTAGAGGGTAATGCTGCACACTATGTTCAGATACAGCAAAAAACAAAATAATAAAAAAAAAGAGTGTGAAAAACCTCTAACCATACAAGTCACAATGAAAACAAACATTAAAGCGATGCAAATAATATCAACATCAATAAAAGAAAAAACAATATAGTGGAGAAAAAAACATATTTAGTATAAATCAGACAATGATATAATAGAAATGAAAGTCCACTCCCAAAGGAATATTCAGGGCTCCACTTGGGGGGCCAATATAAACAATCTTATGTCAAAAAGGCCCAATCTAAAATTTACAAATATTTGTTATTTATTAACTCAATACAGGTTGAGCTTTTACATTTAGAAGGAATTTAGCAGGAACTTTGTAAAATGTGCTGTGTTTGTATCTGCTAATAATGATTTTAGTGCATTTTTAGTGAAAATATTGATTGGGTAAACATTTTAAATGTAAATTGTAAACAGTTCAAATATTGCAGGGCCTTAAAAATCAGTAGCACCTTCCTTTTATTCTAATGGTCCTATGCTTTCAGAAGATGTATAGTTTGGGGGGGGGGGGGGGGGCTTTTACAAGCCCTGAAAGCTGTAAGTGACAAATGAAAACCTCCAGTGTTTTGGAGAAATTTGGTATTTATAATTTTGTGTACTTTCGGTTTTCACCATTTTGCAAAAAGGCGCAATTTAAAATTGACAAATATTTGTAATTTATTAACTCAATACAGGTTAAGCTTTTATAGTTAGTAGAATTTTAGCAGGAATTTTGTAAAATTAGCTGTGTTTGTATCTGCTAATTATGATTTTAGTGTATTTTTAGAGACAATATTACTTTGGTAAACATTGTGCAAATATCGTGGGGTCTTAAAAATTAGTAGCACCTACCTTTTACGCTACTGGTCCTATACTTGAAATGCTTGGAAATATATATATATATATATATATATATATATATATATATATATATATATGGTTTGAGGAGTCTTTTACAAACTTTGAAAACTGTAAGGGAAAAATGAAAACCTTTAGCTTGTTAGAGATTTGGTTATTTACATGTTAGTGTACGTTCAATTTTCACCATTTTGCAAAAAAGACACAATTTAAAATTGACAAATATTTGTTATTTATTAATACAGGTTAAGCTTTTATATTTAGTAGGAATTTTGTAAAATTAGCTATGTTTTTATCTGCTAATAATGATTTTAGTGTATTATTTAGCGAAAATAAATAAACATTTGTGCAAATATCATTGTGGCCTAAAAATCAGCAGCACCTTATTTCCCTTCTACTGGTGGTCATGTGCTTTCAGAAAACATATGGTTTGGGCGGTCTTTTACAAACTTTGAAAGCTGTAAGGGAAAAATAAAAAAGCAATGGAAAAATAGCAAAAATTGTCCGGCCTAAATCCCCTATGCAACAAATAGACATAATGGGAGTGTATGCTAGTATTTAGTGCATTCAGTAGTGGTATTGGAAGCCCCCAGTTAGGGAAGGGGTGTTTGGCTCAGCTCGCAAGAGGAAATGTTCTCTGTAGTGCGATGATGCTTTTTTTTATAGCAGCACAGAATAAATAGTGAATATCAGTGTCAACATCCTGTCTATGCAATGTGGTAGAGGTGGATGAGTAACAAGAGTGGTTAAAAAGACTTTGATAGCTTGAATATTTTTTTTTTCTGTTCAGGTTTTATAAACCAAGTTTGGTTATATGGGGATGTAGAATTTGCTAGAATCAAAATAGCTGGCAATGTCTTTCAGATTTTTCATCTGCAGCTAAGCAAAATATACATATGGCTATAACAGCTGCAAATGTGGAGTACTATAAAATGACTTGGTCTAAAGAGATCATCTTTGTTAGTTTTGACAAAGCAGAAGCAGAATGACACATGTAATAACGATGAATACATCAATCTAACTACGTAAATGAATGAATCACACAACATTGAACCAAAGCAATGAATCAACAGGCCAGTCACCAAATATTAAACCCATTTTAAATCAGTTTGTATGCCATCAATATAAAACACTAAATCTTTTATATAACATATATAAGCATGTACCTCGTGTATCAAAGTGTAAGTAACAAAGCTCTTTTGTTATCATCGGTCATTTTTATTTTCTCATGTCCAGGTAAAATTGCCTTGTTATAGTAATGTTCTTTCCTTAGGTTCTCTGTGCATAAGCTAACTGTGTAATCCATCTCAGTCTATGGTATCCATCAAGTTTTAGTGCACCTCTCCTGGCCTAAGGTAACGAGGTAACAATAATGTTGATGTGCACACAGTGCCGGGACAAGGTCATCTAGAGCTCAGGGCGAACATACCAATTTGTGCACCCCCCAAGAAGTATGAGCATTATGTGCCAGCAAACCCCTCCCCCCAAAAAATGAACACTAATCTGCATGACTACCCCCTAAGCATAAATTCCCTTTTCTCCCAGCACAAATCTCTTCCCCCATCCCCCCCAGCTCAAATCCTGTCATTCCGCTTATTCTACCATCACGGTCCCCTCCCCCCAAAAAATCCACCTTCCTAGCACAAATCTTCTACCCCTCAAATTTCCCCTCCAAGCACCAATCCCCTCCCCACGCCAAATCCCCCTCCCAAACATCCATCCAAGCATAACCCCCCACTCATTTAATAAATAATGCCCCCCCCAAATCCCCCACTCCAAAATACTTTCCCCTCCTAGCACAAATTCCCCCACCATGTTACCTTTTGTAGCACAAATCCCCCCTCCTAGTCCAAATCCTCTTTCCCATCCCTCCTTCTCAACACAAATCACCACTCCTAGCACACCTCCCCAAATTTCCCACCCTATAACAATTCACACCCCTTGTCCCAGCCCTGTGTGCAGGCACCTTGTAATGCCTGTATGTGCTTCCTCTCTAAATTCAATTCTCCTTTGTGACTGAGGATGAAACAGATGTCCCCATCTATCTAACACATCGGTTCAGATGACAGTCCAAAGGAAACAGACAGGCAATCCATTTTCATCCAACTTCTCCTGTACCTGTCAGCTCTGCATAGCAGATTGGACACAGACATGTCATCTGTCTGCTCAGCAGGAAACAGCAGAGAGATCCCCGCTGAGCAGGCGGATCCACTTGACAGAATCCACTCCATCCGAAAGGGGTCTTAGACTAGAAAAGACATTAAAGCGGAGTTCTACCCAAAAGTGAAAGTTACGCTCATTTGTCTCCTCCCCCTCTGGTGCCACATTTGGCACCTTTCGGGGGTGAGCGGATACCTGTCTTTGACAGGTATCCTGTTCCAAACTTCCGGGAGTCTGGGCCGTGGCAAATTATGTCACAGCTCGGCTCCCTCCTCCTCCATCCTCCTTCCCTCAGCGCCGGGCCAGTAGGTGAGCGCAGCGATGCCTCTCGCGTGTGCAGTAGGGACTCCGCATAAAGCTACACTGCTGTGTTCCCTTACCCGTAATGGCGGCGGCAGCACCCAACAGCTTATGGAAACATCAGCTGTAGTGCCAAAATCCCTGGACTCCAGGACAGGTAAGGGTCTTAATATTAACCACTTAAGCCCGGACCAATTTGCAGCCAAAGGACCAAGCCTCTTTTTGCGATTCGGCACTGCGTTTCTTTAATTGACAATTGCGCGGTCGTGCGACGTGGCTCCCAAACAAGATTGGTGTCCTTTTTTTCCCACAAATAGAGCTTTCTTTTGGTGATATTTGATCACCTCTGCGGTTTTTATTTTTTGCACTATAAACAAAAATAGAGCGACAATTTGGAAAAAAATGCAAGATTTTTTACTTTTTGCTATAATAAATATCCCCCAAAAATATATAAAAAAACATTTTTCCCTCAATTTAGGCCGATACGTATTCTTCTACATATTTTTGATAAAAAAATCTCAATTAGCGATTATTGATTGGTTTGCGCAAAAGTTATAGCGTTTAAAAAATAGGGGATAGTTTTAAAGCATTTTTATTAATATTTTTTTTTTACTAGTAATGGCGGCGATCAGCGATTTTTATTGTGACTGCGACATTATGGCGGACACTTCAGAAATTTTTGACCCATTTTTGGGACCATTGTCATTTATACAGCAATCAGTGCTATTTAAATGCACTGATTCCTGTGTAAATGACACTAGCAGTGAAGGAGTTAACCACTAGGGGGCAGTGTAGGGGTTATGTATGACGTTATGTGTTTTTTTTATTGTAGGGGGCGTGGCCTGGCTTGTGACGTTACTGATTGTCTTTCCCTATATCAGGGAACAGACGATCGGTGACAGCCACAGTAGGAAGCATGGGGAGAGGTTTGTTTACACAGACCTCTCCTCTTTCTTCAGCACTGTGACCAGATCGTGGGACACCAGCGGCGATCGAGTCCTGTGGCCACGGTCACGGAGCTCAGGACCGGGTCGGGAGCATGCCGCCACCGGCGAGCTCCCGACCCACGGCTGGGCACTTAAAGAGCAACCTACAAGTACGTGCTTGTGCCCAGCCATGCCATTCTGCAGACATACATCGGCGTGAGGTGGTCCTTAAGTGGTTAAAAGTCAGCAGCTGTAGTATGTGTAGCTGCTGACTTAAAATTTTTGCAGGGGTGGGCGGGCCTCAGCTTTAAGAATGTAAAGGTTAGGAAAGTAGCATGGCAGGATTTCCAATATATTGTACTTCTTTGGATAACAGGCATATCAGCTATTTATCAGTAGGCTGTCTGGGCCACACAAGGACCCATGGGTCATATGGCAGTTATTTGCACTAAAGAAGAATCCACTACTGAAGATATATTTGAATAAAGTGAATTGTTGTGAAGCATAGAAGCTATGTATGAAAAATGCAAGTACTGGTAAAATGAGACAGTTTTTCTTTCTAGATTTCGATAAAGCTGGGAAGGTTTTTTTTTTTTTTTTTGTATGTCCCCACTCCCCATACTTATGTGAGCAGACTGCAGTTCCACTTTAAGTTGTGCTTATTCCATGCTTTACTGTTGTCCCCAGTTTCTCTCGGTGCACTGGTCCTTTGTGAGCAGAATGACAGTTATGTCATTCTGCCCATTTGCTGTGAGCCTTACTGAATGTAGTTGTATCACTTCTACTAGAAGCTGTTTATTATCATCACTTTATTTTACAGCTATTTTCTTTATTTGCAGAAATATAATGATGTGTGGTGAATAGAACCGAAATTAGTGCTATTAGTGCTATAGTATATCAAATCTAAAATATACATGTAAAATTTTTATTTTAGTACAGTTTAAAGAATTCAATTAATTGCTCATTAATATGTAGCTTTGGAGCTCTGATCATCTGCTATGCCACTATAAGGGCATCTGTACTCTACAAGAAAGTACAATTTCACATTAACTGAATTTGAAACTAGGCATAAGCATCTCATATCTCCTTTTGAAAAAAATCAAAATGTGTGTAATAATTGCGCGACTCATTACAGATCATTACATAAGTAATCGCAAAGAGTAAAGATATTCAGGTTTTTACATATTTTAATGTATCTTCTTCATCACACAATAGGACTTTTCCATCAAAACTGGAAAAACGAATATGAAACAAACGTGGAGTTGATATCGATGCCAATTAATCACATTTGACATTTTGTTTTATGCACAAATTAAATAAAGAATTCTGATTAGTGTATTTTAATTTTATTTTAATTATTTTTCCTTCACCTCAGACAGGTCAACCACAATGTGTTTTCTATCTCTCTATTTTTATTAACTTAAAAAAAAAACTTGAACATCTTACGTATTTTCAATTGTCTTAGCCCTTGTACACACGGTCGGACATTCCGACCACAAAATCCGTCTGATTTTTTCCCGACGGATTTTGTCCGAAACTGGTGTTGCATACACACGGTCGTTGTCGGAAAATCAGACCGTTCTGAACGTGATGACGTTCGTTCGTTGCAACGGGACTACGTTGCGGCTAGTAGCCAATATCTTTGGTCTCGTAATTTGATCTGAGCATGCGTGGTACTTTGTCCGATCGGAATTCTCAACAAACGATCCGACAAAGTCAGAAAATTTTATATCCAGCTCTCAAATTTTGTTGGCCGGACATTCAGATGGAGCCCACACATGGTCAGATTATTCGACAACACGGTTCGATCGGACATTTTCCGTCGGAATGTCCGACCGTGTGTACAAGGGCTTACTTTTACTTTTGTTCCTAAAGTATTTAAAGTACAGCTGTGTGCAGACTATGGAACTGGTACCTCAAACCTAACTGTGTATTAAAAATTAGTTGCTACTAATTTTTTTTGTACTTTTTTAACCCATTCGCTGCCAGACTTTTAAACTCAGCTGCATTTTTTAAATTTTTCCATTGCTTGATTATTTTAGAAAGGGAAAACACTTATGGGAGAGAAGAAAATCCCCCCCCCCCCGGATAATGTCAGAAAAAAGGGAATGTCCCCCATATGGAGTTTTCAGCGCAGCAAAAAGATTGGAACATGCTACATGGAGTATCATTAATTATGAATTTTATTATGACAAAGTATCAAAAAATTTGACAGGAACAGTCAAAACACGAGCTGTAGTATAAAGGATAAAAACAACATCACTAGTGTAAGTGTACACAATAATACACAGTGCTCAAGCGCTTAGGTAAAGATGATGTACAAAGCTGACGCGTTTTCTTCAGAGTATTTTGTAAGCTGTAAAGTTGTTTACATGTATTGAAATTCATAAATATGATCATAAAATAAAAATAAAATAGTAAATAGTAAACATTTGTATACCATATATAATTACCAATTATATTGTGTTATGCGATGTCTCAAAAGCTTATGAAGGGAAAGCTCCGTTCCTTGATCCAAGAGTCCTCGGTTGGCTGGTGCATCCACAAAGGAGGAAGGGGGGACCGAATGCTCATGCGTGTCTTACAAGGAATCACATTAGTGGCAATCCCAATAGCCTAGAAGGGACATGGAGGTGGATAGACAGCACCTACATTGGGGGGCATCAAATCACCATGCTATGAGTGTATTTTTGTTTAACAGTGATAGGGATATAATATGAACTTCCAACACAAAGTACTGGGAATGATAAATTAGCGACTGGGGCTGGACAGGAATTATACATATATTTATTTTCCTTAATCCTACAGTATATGGTTAAAGAGGATATGGGCATAAATGTGCAAATACACCCAAAAATTATTAACCATAGTATGTCTAAAATATATAAAGTGGTTATATTACCAAAAATAGCTAATATGAGGAAATGAATGGGGAAGAGTAAAAGTATGAAGAAAGATGTAGAAAAAGGGGGACATGGTGTGGGATGAATGCGAGGAAAGGAAGGGGAGGGGAAAACAAATTGGAAGGGAAAAAAAGGGGAGGGGGAGGAAAGAAGTGACGGTGAGGAAAAAAGGGGTGGGAAAATGGAGAAGAGGGTAGGAATAAAAGGATAAGAGAGTTAGCAAAAATGAGAATGTGGGAACAAATACAATGAAAGCATGTGAGAAGTGAAAGGTGAAAAAATGTGTGACAGTAAAAGTGAAAACTGTGTGTGTGTGTGTGTAAGGGAGAAGGGAATGGGATGAAAAACAAAATAAAAAATAGGAAAATAATTGTGGATAAAAAATTAATAAAACCAGGTGACACTGGTGGTGACACATAAAACCAAAACCAAGACCAAACAGGGCTGGGGGGGGGGGTTAATGTTCATGATGGAATATGTTTGTGAATACAAAAATAAGTGAATGATAACACTGGAGTGAAATTTACCTTGTGTTTTCGAAGGAAGATTGTTCCAACAATAGAAGAAAAGATCACACTTTAAATGTTCCCACTGATTGTATAAGATGTGGGCAAATCTAAAATGTAAAAAAAATGTGTTGACAAATAAAATCATATATGGTAATTAGATATACAGATGCACCCATAGCGCAAAGCATGCAACATGGGGTCCAGACCATAGGAATGTAGGAGTATTGTTACCTGTCCTCCAACTGCACGCAAGGCTATAGCCATCCTAATGGAACGATAGGGATCAAGACAAGATCCCCAGGATGTTCCATTGCTATATATATATATATATATATATATATATATATATATATATATATATATATATAGATATCTACCACCGGGACCACTTTTATCTGAAAGCCGGCCACCTAAAGGAACAAAACAATAGCAGGGTTATGGCAGCTAGCTGGTGCCATAACTATGGTATTTAGCATCAAAGTAATGCCGTACATTCCCAGTTAGGCAGTCGTCAAGTGGTTATACATATTATAAATAACCTAATTATATGCAAGAGTTACAGACTTAGATCTTACATCTAGTGAATCATTAATCATGACGCTCCAAAAAGAGTTTTAAAGCAACATTTTCTTAGAGGATCTGTCAAACACTTTGGCAAAGTCAAAATTTGTTACAAACAATTCTTTCTGGAGATGACATTTAAAATGACAGGAATTCTCTCCAAAGTGAGTACATTTCCCATACCATCAAGAGATGTCACAGGAACATGTGTCCACATTGGAGGATTTTGCTTTACGTCTTGGTGGCAATTTAAAATGTTTGCCAATGGTTGCCAGGACAAATAGAGTGGTAAATCTTTTCAGCAGGAACATGGGCATTCAACAACTTGGCAACAATAGTCTAGCCCTTTTCCACTTTATCAAACAATTCAAAAAACAGGACAGGCACTTTAAAAGACCATTAAACAACCTAGTTTAAATTTTCCCCAACCTACTTGCTTTTCTTTTTGCGTAGCAGACCCTTTTCATTCAGATGCAAACCTTCTTTAGAATGTACTGTAGGTTATAGGTTATACTCAAATGAAAAAGCAGCCCAGCACTCTACAAACCCAAATCCTCCCTTCTTATATTAAGACTTAAGCTATACATAGACTTTAGCCTTTCATTTATCTCCCTATGTGCATTCACTGTGGCATTTCATTCAGATTCCATAAGTAAGGCTTGGTTCACATATATGCAAATCAGATGCATTTTGATCCGCATCTGATTCGCATAATATCTGAACAGGATCGCCTTGCAATGGAGCCGGTTCACACATGTCTGGGTTGGCGGCGGTCCGTTCACTCCTGAATCTCCCCTGAACTGGTGAACAAAATGCACCAGACTCCTTTTTAAAACTGACTGCAAACCGCAGCTGGACATGACCAAAAGAGAGGCTTTTGGTCATCTACTGTGATGAAGGTCAGTCAATACTCAAAATGGATTTGATCCTTCCAACTATTAGTATTATATAATATACATAATTATGCCTTCTATTATTTTTCTCTGTTTTGTGACTTTTCATGTTTTCTTGTCTTATGGCTGCAGGTTTATCCTGTCACTAACAAGTGCAAAGTGTAACTTTGCTGCATGGATTATTTTCCTGTCATTGTTATATGCGTGTTTGTATGCTGTTCCTGTTTATGTACTTGTAATGCTTGTTCTTGTGTCCCTGCTTTGGCTAGAGTAGACTTGCCTTTTTACTTGTCTCCTGACTCTGATCCACTATTAGTAAATGAATAACTTATCTTCTGCTTCTTCTGTGACCTTCTCCCAGTAGCACATTAGTTCCTGCTCTTAGCCTGATTCTAACGATGCCCTCCTGCCAGTTGCCAGATTGCCACCTGCATCCAGTCCTTACCGCTTAACAATTTACACTCCTGCCAGGCAATAAAGTAGTACACTTTTTATTCCATATAGCAAGTAGAGAATATCAAGCCCAGTCCTGAATGGCAATGGTGAATAACAGGCTGTTTACTACTGGAGACATGGAATACTTGTGTCTTTAGTTTGTATGTTCTCACAAGCAGGGCCCTTTGAATATTCTGTTTTGGTTTGGCTTGTAACTGTATTTTCTCTATTCATTTTGTAAAGGGCAGTGTAAACTGTTGGTACTAGGTAAATCCTGTATCTTGTCTCCAAATATCACCCAAATCATCCCCTCCGGTCTTCTTAAGACCTCCTACTCTAAAGCTCTCTTGTCTCCTCCTCACATGCTCAGCTCCAGGATTTCTCCAGAGCCTTTCCCATCCTCTGGAACTCGCTACCTCCACTGGTCTGGCTATCCCCAACTCTTGCTACCTTCAGGCGATCCCTGAAAACTCATCTCTTCAGGGAAGCCTATCATGTCTCCAACTAATCTCCCACCACTTCCATCAGCTCATTCCTCACAGTTATAACCTTTTGTACCACCTGCCCCACCCTATTAGATTGTAAGCTCTTCTGAGCAGGGCTCTCTTAATCCTCTTGTATTTTATTGTATTGTAACTGTATTTTCTCCTTTTATATTGTAAAGCTCTGCGTAAATTCTTGGCGCTATATAAATCCTGAATAATAATAATGATATAATAATAATAATAATACCAGTGCTTTTCTGCTCAGACACTTGACCTCTGTGTCAATAATTGTGTGACAGACCCTCCATGCCTGTTCCTAAACGGTCTCTTTAGATGCCCTATTTACATGTCAGTTCTTGTTTTGTCTTCTCAGGCTCTTGACTTCTCTGCTCAGACACTTGACCTCTGTGTCAATAATTGTCTCACGGACCCTCCATGCCTGTTCCTAAACTGTCTCTTTAGATGCCCTATTTACATGCCAGTTCTTGTTTTGTCTACTCAGGATCTTGACTTGTTTGGCAGTCCTCATCCTGTCTGAATGGACCTTATTATTATTATTAGCTCTGAATGCATTGCTGTCATTTGGGTTCCGCTGATCTAACAGTACCGGTCCTAGCTACTCAGTAATAAGGCACATGTTCACAGCATAAACACTTTTACCTAAATGCTATATATGAGTCCTTGCTGAAGTGTATGCCTATATTAATACAGTAGCACATATACTGTCATAGCAAATGAGTGGAATTTCTTCACTGCAGTCCTGTGTGCTTAATACATATCCTGTATGATTTCAAATAAATGCCATATCTTCCAGTGAAGATTTATATTCACTGCACCTGTATTATATGATTTCACAAACTTGCTTTTACAATAGACCTTGACTGTAATAGTTTCACATGGATAATATACACAAGGGCTTTGCTGTTGCCATATTTTCACATTGCATACATTTTGTGTAATGTCAGTGAGGATTTGTTTTCTGAAGGCATATTTACTCAGCACATATGCTGTATTTTCATGGGAATACCATGTGTGAAGTGTTTGTTAAGGCATAGGCATATAGTCACAGTGCACCCATCGTGTAATTTTTACTGTTATGCTGTGCCCAAAGCATTTTCTATACCATATAATATTATTCACAGCACACATACTATGCCATTGTTATATAAATAGCAAATATGAGACTCTTGCTGTAGTGTAGGCCTAAATATGTAGAAACAAGATGAACCTCTGTTGAAGTCCCACCCTGGAGCCTAATGTGTAAAGTGGAGCTTACGGTCCCCTGGCACACAGAGTCTAATGTTCATGGTCTTTCAGTCTACTGATGCCGGTTTACTTAAAGCGGAGCTCCACCAAAAGGGAAAGCTACGCTTGTTTCCTTCCTCCCCCCCTTCGCTGCCATATTGGGCACCTTTCGGGTGGGAGTGGGTACATGTATTCGACAGGTACCTGTCCCCACTTCCAGGAGACCTCACTGCGGGGAGATCACACAGAAGTCTGGCCCTCATCTTCCTTCCACCACCGCTGGGCCATTCAGAAAGGACAGCATGCTTTGCAAATGCAGAGTAGGGAACCCGCTGTTAAGCTGCAAGGCTTCACGGCCAGTTTCCCTTCAAGGAATGGCGGCAGGAGCGCCCAAGAGCCGATTAAAAAATTGGCTGGGGTGCTGACATCACGGGTTCCCGGGACAGGTAAGTGTCCTAATATTACTAATATTAAAAGTCAGCAGCTACAGTATTTGTAGCTGCTGGATTTTAATTTCTGATTTCTGGAGGGGGGGCTCAAGCTCCGCTGTAAGAATCTGATGTTTAACCTATTAAGTGCTGAAAATTTGAAGATTTATGTGCGTACATTTTCTATTTAAATTTGAAATAATAGAGAGCACTAGGTTAGCATGGGATTAAAAATAAAGTGAGGTGACAACACCTAAGGTGTACTCACTTTTGTGAGATACTGTGTATATATAAATATATTTATATTTAAATCTATATGTTATTATCCGGGGGCCGGCAGATCCTGTGACCGACTCACCGATGGAAGTGGTGAGTCAGTAGAAGCATCGGAGCGCCTCCCGTAAGAACGATCAAGCGGCGGAACAGCTGCTATGATCATTCTTATGGTGCAGGGAATCGCCGGCTGAAAGCGCCGATATCTGAATGATGTCTGTGGCCTCAGGCATCATTTAGATATACCCCCGGAAAGTCAAGGATGTCCCTGGACATACCTTGGGCGGGAAGTGGTTAAAAGTATTTCTTTAATGTTTTGAATGCAATTTTTGTTTGTTCACTAGTGTGTTTACTAAAAGGTGTGTTTTTTTTTGTATGAGATACTTCTATCACTTAAATGGATTTTTAGCGCTTTACATTTTTGTTTTATATTTCTACATTAAAGGGTAACTCCACTTTCATGGGAAAAAATTTGCAAATAAAAAAAAAAATAATATAGCATATACAATTGTCATATTGTAATTGAATGTTATAAAAAAAATGACCTTTCATTTTCAATCTGCAGCTCTGTAATTTTCTGTAAAATGCAATGCAATATGGCTACCTGGAGTTGTTCTGTACACAGAAACATAATTTCCTGCTTGAGTGATTGACTCACTGATTTTTCTAGAAAGTTACACAAAGATACAAGTCAGATTTTTGGCAAATGTCATTTTTGGTAAAATACTCCCAATAGGAAGTCATGTCTAAAGGGATGCAAACCCTGTAACTGTCCTCATTAGGCCCTGATTCTGCAGCAGCTTGTTGGTAATTATGAAACCACTCCCATTAGACTCACCCAGCACAGAGGCACAAAAGGTTGGAATCTGTAACAAAGTTTGTTACAATCTACAATGTACATAGATCACCCAGAGGGAAATGTTTTTTTCTCAACAAAAGTGGTTACGCTTTAACAATATACAATAGAAATAATAGACAATGAATCTGTGGTATTAAGAAGATTTTACTGAAGGCTTCACAAAAGAACACAGAGTAAATTCAAGAATGCATGACAGAGAACTGCAGCAGGCTCTAGCATAGTTGCTAAGTATTATGCCCCATACACACGGTCGAAAATTCCGATGGAAAAAGTCTGATCAGATTTTGTTGTCGGAAAATCCGATCATGTGTGGGCTCTATCGGACTTTTTCCGTCGTATTTTCGACGCACAAAGTTTGAGAGCAGGATCTAAAATTTTCTGACAACAAAATCCGATCGTTTAAATTCCAATCGTGTGTAGACAATTCAGACGGACAAAGTGCCAAGCATGCTCGGAATAAACTAAGAGACGAAAGCTATTGGCTACTGGTCCTTTTATACTTCTGACATACGTGTTTGACGTCACCAAGTTCTGAACAATCAGATTTTCCGACAACTTTGTGCGACTGTGTGTATGCAAGACAAGTTTGGCCCAAAATCCGTCGGAAAAAATCTGATGGATTTTGTGGTTGGAATGTCCGACCGTGTGTATGGGGCATTACTTTTTCTCCAGCACAGTCCAACCATTTTGAAAACTGTCTAGCATCCCCTCGTGTATTACATAATATCCTGTAGGCAGGGGGCCCTGCCAGTTTCCTGGGATGTGCTGTGGTATCATGATTGTTCCTTTTACAGTAAAAAAAAAAGAATAGTTGCATGGGGCAAATAATGATTTCCCTTGCCCCCACCTGACTGAACTTGGGCTTGGAGAACTGTAGGCAACAGCAGGAAGTGCCATGTGTGTTTCAATACTCTTAGCCACTGGGTTTATAATTAGGTTTTGCCAGCAGTCAAGGGCAGTAGGGAGCATGCTACTGTGCCTGTAACAAAGCCTGGACATTGGTTAACCACTTAAGCCCCGGACCATTTTGCTGGTCAAAGACCAGACCACTTTTTGCGATTCGGCACTGCGTCGCTTTAACTGACAACTGCGCGGTCATGCGGCGTGGCTCCCAAACAAAATTGACGTCCTTTTTTTCCCACAAATAGAGCTTTCTTTTGGTGGTATTTGATCACCCCTGCAGTTTTTATTTTTTGCGCTATAAACAAAAATAAAGCGACAATTTTGAAAAAAACGCATTATTTTTTACTTTTTACTTTTTAAATAAATATATAAATAAATAAATATCTCCCAAAAATATATAAAAAAACATTTTTTTCCCTCAGTTTAGGCCGATACGTATTCTTCTACATATTTTTGGTAAAAAAAAATCACAATAAGCGATTATTGACTGGTTTGCGCAAAATAGGGGATAGTTTTATGCCATTTTTATTAATAATTTTTTTTTTCTAGTAATGGCGGCGATCAACAATTTTTATTGTGACTGCGACATTATGGCGGACACATCGGACATTTTTGACACATTTTTGGGACCATTGTCATTTATACAGCAATCATTGCTATATAAATGCAGTGATTCCTGTGTAAATGACACTGGCAGTGAAGGGGTTAACCAGTGGGTGGGATTAAGTGTTCCTAGGGGTGTGTTACTAACTGTGGGGGGCTGGGCTTTCATTTAGTGAACACTGATCTTTGCTCCAATCACATGGAGCAGAGATCAGCGTCACTAGTTGCTAGGCAGAATGGGGAAATGCTGTTTACAACAGAATTTCTCCATTCAGCCGCCCTGTGAGACGATCGCGGGTATGCCCACGGCGATCTAGTCCGCGGGACCCGCGACCGGACTCACGGGGGTCCCGTCCGGCACACGAGCACACCACCGGCAGCGCGCTCGCGTTGGCAGGGTGGCAAATTTAAAGGGACGTACAGGTACGCCCATTTACCTGCCCGTGCCATTCTGCCGACGTACATTGGCGTGCGCTGGTTGGGAACTGGTTAAAGTGGATCTTCACTGCATCTAAGCACCACTAACCAAAAACACTATTTAATGCATTTGTAATATTATAAGTTTATCTCCCCCTATCCATCAATGTATCTATGCTGTATTTTGTTGAGAAAACACTTTGAAAAACACCCCTTACCATTTCTGGTCATGACCATCTTGAGTAAGGGCAAATAATTTATGTAGCATTTATTTCCTGGAACCCATCTGCCCTTAGCTCAAGCATGCATGCAGGAGATTGAGCTTAGCTGAGAAAATCCCTCCTGCCCTCCTGACCTTCTGAAGACTCCTTGGATATACAACATAATTTGCCTAGGCAAGAAACCAGGAAGTTTCTGAAGAAATAATTAAAAAAAAAAGCGTGAAACAAGTAAATATAATATACTTTCCTATCTATTTAGTAATGATAGCAACATGAGGATTAGAAATAATCAATGTCGATTGGGAGAGTGACATTCCACTTTAACCACTTCCAGACCATTGCACACCGATATACGTCCTAAATTTCAAGAGGAATACCATTGTTATGGCAGCAGCTAGCTGCAATAACCCGATATCCTCTTGTTCGGCCGGCGGTCCGGTTTCCGATAATAGTGGTCTCTGCAGCAGATTCGCTTTTATCGGGGGGGGAGGGGGCCTCCCCCTCCCGCCATGCTCCGGTGCCCTCTGCTGCTGACCGGAGCCATCAGCAGTGGTGGAGGTGATCAGATCTATTCTTCTCTGTGGTATAGAGATGGGTGGGCCATCTTCCCCTCACTCCTCTGCATCATTGCAGGGCGGAAGCGATGTAAAAACGTCACTTCCACTTATAGCTCTTAAAGAGACTTTTTTTTTTATATTGCATTTTAGTGTAAATATGAGATCTGGGATCTTTTTGACCCCAGATCTCATATTTAAGAGGTCCTGCCATGCTTTTTTTATATTACAAGGGATGTTTACATTCCTTGTAATAGAAATAAGAGTGACACATTTTTTTAAAGAACAGTGTAAAAATAAAAAATAAAAGGTAAAATAAATAAGAAAAAAATAATTTAAATGCCCCCCATCCCACAGAGCTCACGTGCAGAAGTGAGCGCATATGTGAGTAGTGCCCGCATGTCGAAACGGTGTTCGAAGCACACATGTGAGGTATCGCCGCGATCGGTAGAGTGAGAGCAATAATTCTCACCCTAGACCTCCTCTGTAACTCAAATCATGCAACCTGTATCATTTTTTAAACGTCGCCTATGGAGATTTTTAAGGGTAAAAGTTTGTCACTATTCCACGTGCGGGCCCAATTTTGAAGCGTGACATGTTGGGTATTAATTTACACAGCGTAACATTATCTTTCACAATATAAAAAAAACTGGGCTAACTTTACTGTTGTCTTATTCTTTAATTAAAATTTTTTTTTTTTAAAAAAGTGCGCTTGTAAGACCTCTGCGCAAATACGGTGTGACACAAAGTATTGCAACGATCGCCATTTTATTTTCTAGGGTGTAAGAACAAAAAAATTTATAATATTTGGGGGTTCTAAGTAATTTTCTAGCAACAAAAAAATGTTTTTAACTTGTAAACAACAAATCTCAAAAAGAGGCTCGGTCCCTAATGGTTAAGTAAACCTGTACTCACCACGGGTTTATTATAAGTGTGAGGTTAGACTAGCACAACATTATGACTGTCCAGCAACACTCAATAATACTATATAACTAAAATAGGAATTTTTACTGCATTAAAGTCTTCACTATCTGTCTATATTGTATGCAGGCTATAATAAATGAGATGAAACTACAAAGATCTCTTTTGTTTGTAGCAGCAGCTGAGTAACACTTCTCATCTGGGAATATGCAAATTTTGTACCTTCTTTCAAACATTTTTTTACATTCAGTCTAAGCTGCATCATGAATAAAATATGTTTTTCACTGGAAGAAACAGCAAGTGCATTTGAGTTTTTCAGTTGAGTTGGGGTGAGGCAGATAATACTTTTTCAGCAACACATCAGCTGCCTTTTTTTTCCAGAGACAAATTTAGAAATGTGTATTAGATAATCTCCTAATAAAGATGGCTTGTGTGTAATTGTGTTTTTATGTTGCACACCGAAATGTAGAGAGACTGGAAGTGTTCTGTTTCAAATGTCGATAAAACATATCTCCAAGATCCAGTCTGTATGAACAGCATGACCACTTGCTGATTTGGCAGAATCCGCAGGCAAAAAGTTAACAGAAGTTTTATTTCAGATAAGTGTAGCACAAAAGAAGCATTTCTAGTCTCTTAAAGTGTAAGGGCTTGTTTATACCAACCCATGCTAGAGTATGTTGTAAGTAGGGTTGCCACCTTTTCTTCAAATCAAACCTGAACACTTTAGCGTGTATGGCAAATTTTTTGTTGTAGGAAGAATGTAAAGGACCTGGGACACCTTAGGGTGCACCATTTATAGTAGTATTCTGGCACGCGGCATGGCGCACAGTGGTTGTGGCCAAACTGCATTAACAGATGGCAACAGATGTATGTGTGACTATCTTCGGCTGAATAAGATGTCTGGGTTTCAGGCAGACTAAAACCTAGACATATGACCCAAAACTAGGACTGTCCAGGTAAACCTAGATCAAGCGGCACCCCCCCCCCCCCCTCATAATACAAAGGCAAGTGTCACCACCTTCTTCATAATATAGAGGTCAGTGTCACTCCTAGGATTGCCACCTAATCCCTTTAAACCCGAACACATATGAATTACACAGGTTCTGTGGCTAAATTAATGCAGATAAGGCACCGAGTGAGTTTAATTACCACCTTAATTAGCCACAAAATCTGTAATTAATATGTGTTCGGTTTTAAAGGGATGAGGTGGCAACTCTTGTCACCCCCACCTCCCTTCTTCATAATGCAGAGGTCTGTGTCACCCCCTCTTTTATAATACAGTGGTCAGCGTCACCCCCTCTTTTATAATGCAGGGGTCAGTGTCACCCTCTCTTTTATAATACAGAGGTCAGTGTCACTCCCCCTTCTTCATAATACAGTGGTCAATGTTACCCCCTCTTTTATAATACAGTGGTCAGTGTCACCCCCTCTTTTATAATAAAGGAGTCAGTATCACTCCCCCTTCTTCATAACACAGAAGTCAGTGTCACTCCCCCTTCTTCATAATACAGTGGTCAGGGTCACCCCCTCTTTTATAATACAGTGGTCAGCGTCACCCCCTCTTTTATAATACAGGGGTCAGTGTCACTCCCCCTTATTCATAATACAGAAGTCAGTGTCACCCCCCCCTTCTTCATAATACAGTGGTCAATGTCACTCCCTCTTTTATAATACAGAAGTCAGTGTCACTCCCCCTTCTTTATAATACAGTGGTCAGTGTCACTCCCTCTTTTATAATACAGTGGTTAGTGTCATTCCCTCTTTTATAATACAGGGGACAGTGTAACCCTCACCATAATAGAAGGGCTCCCCATTGAGACCCCCATTAGATGAGTTGGACTGGGGTTTTGACAGGAGGTAGGTGTGTCTGGGTTTCAGGCAGACTGAAACCCGGACCCAAAACCCGAACTGTCTGGGTCAAAACCGGACAGGTGGTAAGGTGGTAGGTGGCAGTGATGGTGATATGCATCACACTATTTACTTTTTTTTTCAATTTATGGAAGTGTCACTAATGACACTTCAATCAAGAATACACACTGTAGTGTGTTGCAACACCGTAAGAAGCAGTGACATTAGGGGTGGTGAGTTGCTCTTCATAAAAATGCAGCATGTTTGCTTTTTTTTTATTAAACACACTACAACCCACCTTAACACGGGATAGCACTGTGAACAGGGCACATAGAAACCACTTGTTTTCCATGTGCCCTTATGTTAAGCCTGCATCTACACAAATCAGCTCAGCTCAATAGGGATAATGTGAATGAACCCCAAGAAGACAATGACTTTTCTCATCTCTGCAGTGGAAAGTGAAAGTACAGTGCACAGTAGAATGAGACAGGGAATGTCTATCCACACACTGTGCAAACTAGCATCAAACAGGAGGGAGAGCAGAACATAAACAGGCTGCTTTGCAAAGTCTCGCCTTGTCTTACAGATACCTTGCCAGAACTTCACCGCTACTCTTTCATCTGTTAAAGCTGATGATAATATTAGGTGCTTCTGAGTATGGGAAACTATTGACCTGCTACAATATGACAGTGGTTAGGTCTAGCAGCTAAGTTACATAACAGCGAGAGTGATGTCAGCACTTCCACTAGCACTTAGCAGCGGGTAACACTTTATGATTTTAATGCCAGCTGCAACAGATGAAGAAGTGGTGGTGTGAATATGGGTGGTAGGCTGAGGTGCCCTTTGAAAGACGCTGACACTTCACTTACCAAATTGATAGGAGGCATGGAGGAGATCAGCTATGAGGAACAATTAGCTGAACTGAATTTATTCTCTCTTGAGAAGAGGAGATAAGGGGGATATGATCAACATGTACAAATACATAAGGGGTCCATATAGTGAACTTGAGATATTCACTTTAACCACTTAAGGACCGCCGCATGCCAATGTACGTCATCACAATGGCATGTACAGGCACAAGCACGTACATGTACGTGCTCGCCTTCCAGCGGGTGGGGAGTCCTATCGGACCCCCTCCTGCTGGATGCGGCGGTCCGTTTTGCTGCAGGAGCGATCCGGGATGAGGGGATGGCCGTTGGTTTCTGGCCACCCCCTCTCGATCGCTCCTGGCGAATGAGAAGCTTCCTCCCACTGTGTATAGTAAACACAGGCAGGGAGGAAGTGATGTCATTCTCCTCGGGGAGGTCTTTTAGACCGGACTACGAGGAGAAGTGAAAGTAAGTGTGCACCAACACTACACTGACACGTAGGCACACACAGGCACACAACCCCCCCCCCCCCCATCACCCCCCCTCCCCCCCCGCCCCAGCCACAGTGTCACTGATTGCAGTGATAATTTATTTACTGATCACTGCATTCAGTGTCAGTTGTGACAGTAAAAACTGTCAGGGCAGTTAGTGTTAGGTCCAGGGTAGCCCCCTACCACCCCCCAATAAAGGTTTAACCCCCTGATTGCCCCTAGAGTTAACCCTTTCACCCCTTTTTCCAGTGTCACTAAGCGATCATTTTTCTGATCGCTGCATTAGTGTCGCTAGTGTCGCTAGGTAGCTAGTTATTTTTTTAGGTTCACCGCCAGGTTTTTATAGCGCTAGGTACCCCGATATACTACCCAATAATGGTTTTAACCCCCTGATTGCCCCTAGTTAACCCGTTCACCCCCTTTTGCCAGTGTCACTAAGCGATCATTTTTCTGATCGCTGCATTAGTGTCGCTAGTGTCGCTAAGTAGCTAGTTATTTTTTTAGGTTCACCGCCAGATTTTTATAGCGCTAGGTACCCCGATATACTACCCAATAATGGTTTTAACCCCCTGATTGCCCCTAGTTAACCCTTTCACCCCCTTTTGCCAGTGTCACTAAGCGATCATTTTTCTGATCGCTGCATTAGTGTCACTAGTGTCGCTAGGTAGCTAGTTATTTTTTTAGGTTCACCGCCAGGTTTTTATAGCGCTAGGTACCCCGATATACTACCCAATAATGGTTTTAACCCCCTGATTGCCCGTAGTTAACCCTTTCACCCCCTTTTGCCAGTGTCACTAAGCGATCATTTTTCTGATCGCTGCATTAGTGTCACTAGTGTCGCTAGGTAGCTAGTTATTTTTTTAGGTTCACCGCCAGGTTTTTATAGCGCTAGGTACCCCCATATACTACCCAATAATGGTTTTAACCCCCTGATTGCCCCTAGTTAACCCTTTCACCAGCGATCACAGTATAAGTGTCACTGTTGACGCTGGTTAGCCAGTTAGTTATTTAGGTTCCCCGTCAGGTTTTTATATAGCGCCAGGGACCCCCATATACTACCTAATAAAAATGTTAACCCCCTGATTGCCCCTAGTTAACCCTTTCACCAGTGATCACCGTATAAGTGTTACGGGTGACTCTGGTTAGTTTGCTTTTTATAGCATCAGGGCACCCACCATTTATTACCCAATAAAGGTTTAACCCCCTGATCACCCGGCGGGTGATATCAATTAGGTTTTAGGGTCAGGGTCTGCGTCGCCCCAGGCAGCGCTAGGTTAGTGCCAGTACCGCTAACACCCACGCGCAAAGCATAAACCTCCCGTAGTGGTATAGAATCTGAACAGATCAATATCTGATCTGATCAGATCTATACTAGCGTCCCCAGCAGTTTAGGGTTCCAAAAAAATGCATTGTTAGCGGGATCAGTCCAGATACCTGCTAGCACCTGCGTTTTGCCCCTCCGCCCAGCCCACCCAAGTGCAGTATCGATCGATCACTGTCACTTACAAAACACTAAACACATAACTGCAGCGATCGCAGAGTCAGGCCTGATCCCTGCGATCGCTAACAGTTTTTTTTGGTAGCGTTTTATATTTAAATCCGGAAGGCAGTGCTTGGTTTTCGGGGTCCCGTATGTGGCTAGGCTCCCAAAAAGTCCCCCTCATGTGGTATCCTCATACTCGGGAGAAGCAGCATAATTTATTTTGAGGTGTAATTTGACTTATGCCCATAGCATTTGTGAGCAATATATCATTTAGTGACAACTTTGTGCAAAAAAATAAAAATTGTAATATTCCTGCAACTTGTGGCAAAATATAAAATATTTAATGGACTCAACATGCCTCTCAGTAAATAGCTTGGGGTGTCTACTTTCCAAAATGGGGTCATTTGGGGGGGTTTTGTGTTATTTTGGCATTTTATGGCCTTCAAAACTGTGATAGGTAGTGAGGAGTGAAATCAAAAATTTGCACCCTTAGAAATCCTGAAGGCAGTGATTGGTTTTCGAGGTGCCGTACGCGGCTAGACTCCCAAAAAGTCCCACATATGTGGTATCCCTGTACTCAGAAGCAGCAGAATATATTTTGGGGTGCAATTCCACATATAACTATGGCATGTGTGAGCAATGAATCATTTAGTGACAACTTTTTGTAAATTTTTTTTTTTTTCAATCACTTGGGACAAAAAAAATATTCAATGGGCTCAACATGCCCCTCAGCAATTTCCTTGGGGTGTCTACTTTCCAAAATGGGGTCATTTGGGGGGGTTTGTACTGCCCTGCCATTTTAGCACCTCAAAAAATGAGAAAGGCAGTCGTAAATTAAAAGCTGTGTAAATTCCAGAAAATGTACTCTAGTTTGTAGACGCTATAATGTTTGCGCAAACAAAAAGTAAATATACGCTTATTGACATTTTTTTTACTAAAGACATGTGACTGAATAAATTTTGCCCTAAATGTATGACTAAAATTGAGTTTATTCGATTTTTCTTATAACAAAAATTAGAAAATATATTTTTTTTCTCAAAATTTTTGGTCTTTTTCCATTTATATCGCAAAAAATAAAAATCGCAGAGGCAATCAAATACCATCAAAAGAAAGCTCTATTTGTGGGAAGAAAAGGACGCAAATTTTGTTTGGGTACAACATTGCATGACCGCGCAATTACCAGTTAAAGCAGTGCAGTGCAAAATTGTAAAAAGACCTTTGGTCCTTAGGCTGAAAATTGGTCCGGGGCTGAAGTGGTTAAGGTCATCACAGAGGATAAGGGGCACTCTTTACGTCTGGAGGAAAACAAATTTCCTCTCCAAATACGGAAAGGTTTCTTGTGAACCTGTGAAAGTGTGGAATAGACTCCCTTCAGAGGTGGTTCTGGCCAGCTCAGTAGATTGCTTTAAAAAAGCCCTGGGTTCTTTCCTAGGAGTACATAATATAACTGGGTACTAACATTTATAGGTAAAGTTAATCCAGGGAATAACCAATTGCATCTCGGGGGATCAGGAAGGAATTTTTCCCCTGCTGTAGTAAATTGGATCATGTTTTGCTGGGGTTTTTGACTTCCTCTGGATCAACTGTGGTTATAGGATTTTGGATATGGTATTGTATGATTTCTTTTTTTTTTTTTTTATTGGTTGAACTAGATGGACTTGTGTCTTTTTTCTCGTTCAATGGTTTTTATTGAAAGCTAAACATATGGGAACAAGTATAATCTATCAATTAAAGGTATTTTAGTAGTTACATGTAAAATAAAGAATCAGGTTACCAAACTGTATTAATATAACACACGGATGGTAAAATTAATGTTAGATACGTTCCCTTTTCATCAAAATAATAGAGTTTTCAGACTGTTTCAATATTAGTTTACATTAATATTTAGAGGATCATTATCAGTTAATGAAAGAAAATTAGGTCTATTTGTGTGTGAGTTCTTATGTGTGTTAAACATTTGAATAAAGTATATGTATCAAACTACTGAGTGTGATATTTTAAATATATTCAATATAACCTGTGTGGGGTTTGGGTGGACATGAAAACACACACACTCCTACAGAGGAGTATCACCTGTTGCTATTAGGTACCTTATGAAATGATAAGAGAGAAATAAGGAAGAGAAGAAAAAAGAAAGAAAGAAAATAAGGGTAAGGAAAGGTGTTCCGGAGGCATAATCTATTCTTATAGTTTTACCATTGTTGCATATAAAAATGTTAGTTACCATGACTGGAGTACCTGGTGGTCAAAGTTTATAGGTAAACAATGTGTGATCTATGGTTTCCATAGACCTTCATATCCTTTCAGATTTTCTTTATCTAGGGCTTCCATTTTTGCATGCAACAATGACCGATTTATTCTGTGCTTGGTTTCTGCTATGTTTAGTAAGGGAGTTTTCCATCATTTAGTTATTGTCTGTTTGGCGGGCCGTCAAAAGTTGTATGAATAGCTTGAATTGTGTACGAGTCATATAATCAGGTTTTATATTTAAAAGGGCAATTTCTGGATCTGGTATTATTGTTATTTTAAACATTTCTGAAGCGAGTAAAAAATACCTTTTTTTAAAGTTTTTAACAATTCCGTCACATGTGTGTGTATATATATATATATATCTATAGATATATATATATATATCTATATATATATATATATATATATATATATATATATATATGTTCCTTGTTCTGAACAGCCGCAAAAGCAGAGACCTGAGTAATCAGCCATGAATTTAGCTATTGTAGCAGGAACCAAATATCCGCGTGAGAGTACCTTGTAAGTGGTTTCAATATCTGTCACATTAGGAGAAAAAGATTTGATATTGGACTAGATTGCAGACCATTCTGTTTTATCTATAGTTTGATCAAGATATTTTTCCCATTTCACCGCATAAGATGGTAATTTAACATCTGATTTAATTAGCAATGTGGAGTATATTGTTGATATGAGACCTCTGGCATGAGGGTCTTTCATGCATACATTTTCAAACTTAAACAAATCATATACAGAGTCGTCAATGCTTAGGAAAGGAATACAAAAGTTCTTAATTTGAAGGTAACAAAATATTTCTGATTGGGGGAGCCCAAAAGACTTGCATGAGTCTGGGAAGGGATGGATTGTTGTATTTAGGATCATGTGATGTAAACATGTTATAACTGCTTTGGACCAAGCCCAAAAAGATCTGGGATAAGCCCATGCTGGATAGAAAGTTGGGTTTTTGAGAAAAGATAGAAGTGGATTATGTTTGGATTGCAGACCATGAGAGATTTTGAGTCTATCCCAGATAGCTAGAGAAAGTTTAGTTATTGGGTTCTTTAAAGTTTTACTATCTATAGGACGTAACCATAAAATAGTGTGTATGGAGAGAGGGTCACAATCTACTGCTTCTATGGTAACCCACAGGGGAATCTCAGTTTTGGAGTGATATTTTATGGATTGTGCTAGTTGAGCGGCTTTATAATATAATAAAATGTTTGGAAATCCCAGGCCACCATGGATTTTGGGAAGGAGTAAGGTTTCTCTAGATATTCATGGTTTAAGTTCCCCCCTAGTAAACTTTATACATTTTTGTTGTATTATTTTAAGGAAAAAGGCCGGGATGTGTATTGGAAGAACTCTGAAAAGGTACAGGAATTTAGGAAGTATGACCATCTTTATTATATTTATTTTCCCATCCTATGAATAATAGGTGGTCTATTTGTGAGAATGAGCAATGGGGATGTGAGTAATGGGTAAATTGTCTTTTAGTTGGATTCAGTTCAAGCCAAGAGTCTACTAAATTATGTTTTGTAATAAGTTGTGACAAAGAGTGTCTATTAGGGACATTTCATTGAGATATAGGTGATTTGTCTAGAAAGGGAAAGAGAGTTAGATTGCATTCTCAACATAAAAGTAACGTTCCTATTTTATGTGATTCGATTACCTGTAAAAGGTGAGAGAGGAACAAAGTACGACTTTTGTTGGTGGCATAATATGAAATTACTGTTATGGCAGTATCATGCAAATATCCTGTTAGAAATCAGATATCCCCCTTCTGGGTCTTTAATCTCCTTTAATAATGTAAATGGGCTATTGTGGTGAAATGCAATAAGTACGCCTCGCTGTTTAATTGAAGAGGTGAAAAATTTAGGAGTGGATTGTGGTGGGAAGTGGGTTTCTTGAAAGCACAAGATATGTGCTTTTCTAGTGGCAAAGGAGCAAAAGACTTTGGTTAATTTTTGTGGGATGTTCAGGCCCTGACCATTCAGGGATAGTATATTTAATGGAGCCATAGTGTTATGAATGCATGAGGTAAGATATCATGTTTTCCAAAACATTGTGTAGATAGACGTGCCTCCGGAAGGGGGGGGGTGATAGGGAAGGATAGAAAAGGAAAGGGTATATATATATATATATATATATATATATATATATATATATATATATATATATATAAAATCTCATAACACTTCCATTGGGCGGCTGGTAAAAAACTCCCATCGGTACATTGGCCACTATTGAACGTCCACTATATCAATGAACTAACCAAGAGTAGCAAAAAGCAGAGCAAGAATCATTCCCGAAAGAACAAAGTAACGAGAATATTTTAGCACTAGCAGGAACTGGTAGACAAATAATGGAAAAGAAACATGGATATTGAAAATGTATCCATTTTGACCATTAAGCCATTTATCTTGGATCTGGAGTAAAGCAGTTGTTACAATATATTATATTAAGAACTCGTTAAGACAATTAAAGTATCTCCTTGAGGCGATAAATGACAAAAAAAAGATAATAAGATAATAAGATTGTTTTGCTGTCTTATTAATCAAGAGATAGATGAAGAATGGATCCTAGAAGTATGAAGTTATGAAAATGGAAAAGATCAATTTCACATTATCATAACCAAGATATAACTTAAATATAATAAGAATGAATTAAATGCAAAATGTGAAATAGACAGTAAGGATTGGTGAACTTATCCATCAAGTAGAGAGAGAGAGATATGAGTATATAGTAATCTTCAGTCCATAGAGTTATCAGGGGCTTGATCAGGCCCCTTTTATGTGAGCTCTGGTGTTCATTTCTCCTTGGCAATGCTGAAGATTTATTTGGAGAAGATGATGCCGGTCTTCGTTGAGTGGTTTCTTGATTCAGTGTCGGATTCAGAAGATGCATGTCTTGAAGGGTAGTTTGGAGTTGGTTAGCAGAACGACATGTAAATTTAGAGTCTTGAAATGCGAAATGCACTGAAAAGGGGAATCCCCCATTGATGTTTAGTTTGATTGTAAGAATTAAGGGGAAGGGAATTTGGGACTTTGAACCAAATGTATTGCCTGGTAAGGTCGTGTATTTCCATCCCTGTCAAATGACTTATAGATAAGCACGCCAGCAAAAGCTAGTAGTGGGCATGAAAGGAAAGGTTGGTACTTTACATGAAGCTCATGATTTGCAACACAATAGTGGGTGGATTCATAAATAGTTTAATTGTTCATATAAATATATACCAGGATAACCAAAATAATCATATTAGCACTTGACAAGACACTTATACTAAGTACTAGTACTGGGTACAGTGATTGACATACATATTGCTAGTGTCATATGGCAAGACAAGTAAAACAAGTAATAACAGATAGTATCATTGAATATGAACAACATTGCTAGATAAAACCAAGGGATCACCAATGACTGAATAAATGAGCACATATTGTACAGTAATGCCTGCATCATCTCTGGCCTGTAAATTCCTGAAATTAGAAGGATTCCATATACAAGATAGAATGTTGGATGGGGGGTATATCTGATAGCTTGATGCGTTTCGTGGTTCTAGACCACTATTATATCATTTTAATTTTAGAAATATGGTGTGTCTGCTCCTGATGAGTGGTCTAGAACCACGAAACGCGCCAAGCTATCAGATATACCCCCCATCCAACATTCTATCTTGTATATGGAATCTTTCTCATTTCAGGAATTTACAGGCCAGAGATCATGCAGGCATTACTGTACAATATGTGCTCATCTATCCAGTCATTGGTGATCCCTTGGTTTTATCTAGCAATGTTGTTCATATTCAATGATACTATCTGTTATTACTTGTTTTAATTGTCTTGCCATATGACACTAGCAATATGTATGTCGATCACTGTACCCAGTGCGAGCACTTAGTGTAAGTGTCTTGTCAAGTGCTAATATGATTATTTTGGTCATCCTTGTATATATTTATACGAACAATTAAACTATTTATGAATCCACCCACTGTTGTGTTGCAAATCATGTAAAGTCCAAATCTTTCCTTTCACGCCCACTAGCTTTTGCTGGCATACTTATCTTTAATTTGATTGTGTTGTAATACTTGTAGTAAGGGTTTTAAGGCTCTCCTTTTATTTATTGTATGTTGGGACAAGTCTGTAAAAAACTGGTAATTGTGTCCTTGGAAGTTAAGAGTTTCTTTATCTCTTGCTGCAGATAGTAGTTGTTCTTTTGTTCTGTAGAAATGAAACTTTGCAATGATATCGTGGGGTGGACCAACAGATTTTTTTAGGTGTTAGAGCTCTATAAACCCTGTCCATTTACAGACAGTCTATCGGGATTGCTGGTTGTAGTTCCTGAAAAAGTACTGCCATTGTAGCTTGTAAGTCAATTACAGTTTCAGGAATACCTCTAATATACGCAAATTAGAGCATCTAGCACAATTTTCATAGTCTTCCAATCTTGTCTGTAATGTTGCGTTTTCCTCTTTAAGGTTGTCAATTTCATTATAGCATTCTACATTGTTAATTTCGAAGTCATCTACACTTGTTTCAAGTGTTTATAAGCGCTAGCCCAGCTCTCTTATTTTCTTGGTAAGGCTAGTAGTAATATGGTCAGAGGTGATTTTCAATGCTTTTTGGAACATTTTTTCTATTTGTTTCAATGTAACTGGTGAGGTAATTTCGTTCTGAGGTGAATCTTCCAAATACTCACAGTGTACTTCAGAATCATACGGGGCAGTCTGTGTGACAGTATATGCCCTTACGTTGCTATCATCACCGCCGGAGGTACATGGGGCAGACTGCTGCAGTGTCGTTTTGGCTATGCTGTGAGGAGGCACTGCTTTGTTGATTTTGGGACTCATATTCTGTCCAGTGCCACTGGGACCAAGGCCCCCAAATTAAGGAGTGCTGTGGGCACAAATTGATATATTTTATGTGTGGGTGTTTGGCGAACACCCGCCGTTATTCGGCTTTATCGTTCTCTCAGAGAGCAGAGCTTCAGGCAGGCATGTCTGCTCCTCTTGGCTCCGCCCCTCGGCTCTCTGGACTTATGTATTTTTTCAGCCTGAGTGACTATGTGATACTAAGTCATATGGGGAGGACTTTCAACTCTATTCAAAGAAGATCACCATATGTGCCCAACTTTTCCAACTTCTCTTATTTCTTCTCTGCTTCTGTCTAGACCTCAAATGCTTAGCACCCTTAGTTTTTCTCCAGCCATTGGCAACTTCTTCTCCTTGCATCTACTCACATTACTTCAGACAGGTCATCTTTCTGGATGCATAGAAAGCGAATATCCAGTGAAAGTGAATGAGTCTTCACAACTGTAATCTATCAAACAAGATAAACCATTTTTACTGAAATGCTTATATTCAATAGTATAGACATCAGGTACTTACAGCTTAAAGGCAAAGTTAACAATCTTGTATTGTAAGCAATGACAAAAGCATTTTCAAGTTAGACCATTATGTTCTTCTCACAACTTTAAATAACAGGAGGTTCACTTGCTGAATTTTCTTTACAGCATGATGTAGGTAACAACAGATGCACTCTACCTTGATAGAATAATCTCTTATATAATTTCCTTCTCTCATCTTTCAGATATCCCAGGGGGGGAACATGTCCCCCCAGGTAAGGAAACTTGCCTCTCACACGGAAGGCCTATTTGTTTGATAGCTTTAGGGAGCAGGTCTTCTCCTCTGACCACAATTGTGTCAAAATCCTAAAGAATTTTAAAGTCACAGGATCTAGCTTGCTTTGCAAAACACTATCCAGAAGTTTAGCACTCATACTAACACCTGCATTATTTTATTGTAATTAATAATTAAAAAAAAGATGAATAAATGGTAATAAACATGCTTAAAGGAGAAGTCCAGCCTGAGCTAATTTGGGTGGGCTTCTCCTATGGGTCACAGGAGTGCAATTCATTTTGCATTCCTGTGACCTGTTTTCCGCAAAGAGCGACCTGAAGTCCACTCTCTGCTGACGATCACCAAGATTAGTCCAGGCACAGCCTCATCCCGACTTTGGAAGTCTGGATCCTTCAGGTGCCTAGACTGGTGACTGTCTCAGCCTCTCAATGAGCCGCTGAGATGGCCACTCCCTGCCCCTCCACAGCTCAGCGCTCCAATGAGCGTGGAGGAGCAAAGCAGGAGAGATGCTGACCGACAGGCAGCAGCTTTCTGCTCAGGGAGGTGAGAGAACCGAGCCATCAGTGGTGTTTGGTGGTTCGGCACTCAGTGAAGATGGGGACAGATGCAGTGACGGATCCACCTAGGTAAGTATGAATATGGGATAAAAAAAATACCATATTTCTCTTTTAATATTTCATACAAAGTTAAAACATGTTTCAATCAAGGATTGAACTCAAAACATTATTATTAGTAACACTATGGGGGAGACTTACTAAAACTGGTGCACACCTAATCAGCTGTGCATAGTATCTGATCAGTTTCTAACGTCAGCTTGTTTAATTAAGCTTTGCCAATAAACCATAGAAGCTGATTGGTTACTATGCGCAGCTGCATCAGAGTCTGTGTGCACCAGTTTTTGTAAATCTCCCCCTATGCGTTTATCACTAAATCTAACCGGGAGGAGGTGACAAGGGAGCTAGAGAGCAGGAGGTCTTGAGATGACCGAAGAGAGCGGCTTGGTTGGTATTTTGGGACTAGGTTAGTGATGTAACTAAGGGCAGAGTTATGGATGGTTTTGTAAATTATTGTTAGTACTTTGAATTTTATTCGTTGGGTGAGTGGAAGCCAGTGCAGGGATTGGCAGAGAGCGGTGGAGGACACTGAATGGCTGGTAAGGTGGATGAGTCTGGCAGCGGCATTCATTATGGACTGGAGGGGGGATAGTCGATGTAAAGGTAATCCAACAAGGAGGGAGTTGCACTAGTCGAGGCGAGAGATGACCAGGGAGTGAATTAGAAGCTTGGTGGTGTCATTAGTTAACAAGGGGTGTATTCTGGAAATGTTGCGGAGGCTAAGGTGGCGTGATTTTGACAGGGCTTGTATGTGGGCCTGAAAGGACAGTGCGGAGTCTAAGGTTACCCCTAGCACCCTGGCATGTGGGGAAGGACTGATAGATGTGCCATTGATCTTGACAGAGAAGTCAGGCAAAGGGGCACGTGGGGAAGGAAATATTAAGAGCTCGGTTTTAGATAGATTAAGTTTGAGGGAGTGGTGCGACATCCAGGCTGATATGTCTGTTAGTAGATCAGTGATGCGTGAGGAGATTGATGGGGTGAGCTGAGCGGCAGAGAGATAGATTTGGGTGTCATCAGCATATAAATGGTAGTGAAAGCCATGGGAGGCTATCAGCTGACCCAGGGAGGATGTGTAGATTGAGAATAGTAGAGGTCCAAGGACTTGGTCACTGAAAATGAGAAGTGCCTTTCTCTGTTAAAGTGATTTTAAACCTTAAATTTTTTTTAAATCTCTTGGCGCACGCATATATGCTTTAACGCTGAGCAGCTGCATGCATGCAGTCCTTGTAGAGCAACTTACTGTAGTGAGAGAATGCTCCCTGCATGCTCCCAGCACATTACCAGGCAGGGATCGGTAAGCTCCTGATGCATGCTTGCGATTGGGAGCTTTGGAATCATGTGACCACTGTGACACAAAATCACAGCAATTACATGACCCGAATACTGCCTCCCGACTTTTAGAACTCTTAGCCCTTGTACACACGACCGGAGAATCCGTCGGAATGTGTCCTATCGGACCGTGTCGTCGGATAATCCGACTGTGTGTGGTATGCATCGGACTGATTCCGTCGGAATATCCGTCGGACGCAATTTTCCAACATGTTGGAAATATTTCCCGACCAACTGGGCCGATCGGACATACTCCGATCATGTGTAGCGAATTTTGATCGGACCAAGTGTCACGCATGCTCAGATCAAATTCCTACATCAAAGCTATTGGCTACTAGCCTGAATGTAGTCCCATCGTAACGAAATTACGTCATCGCGTTCTGAAAGATCGGATTTTTCTACAACTTTGTCTGACCGTGTGTATGCAACAGTTTCGGACAAGATCCGATGGACAAAATCCAATGGATTTGGTTGTGGAAATCTCCGACCGTGTGTACAGGGGCTTAAAGGGCCAGGACAAAAGGGTTAAATAACAAATATTTTATACTTATACCCCGATCCTCCCCTTCTGAGGGCCCCCTCCTGGCCCCTCCCCCCTTTCCAAATACCCTTCCAGCAAGTGGCTTGCTAAGGGTACTCATGTGGGATCACTCCCAGGACCCTGCTGCCTGCGTCAATAGCCTGAATGTAGTCCCATCGTAACTAAATTACGTCATCGCGTTCTGAAAGATCGGATTTTTCTACAACTTTGTCTGACCGTGTGTATGCAACAGTTTCGGACAAGATCCGACGGACAAAATCCGACGGACAAAATCCAGGACAAAAGGGTTAAATAACAAATATTTTATACTTACCTGCTCTGTGCAATGGTTTTGCACAGAGAATCCCCGATCCTCCCCTTCTGAGGGCCCCCTCCTGGCCCCTCCCCCCTTTCCAAATACCCTTGCAGCAAGTGGCTTGCTAAGGGTATTCATGTGGGATCACTCCCAGGACCCTGCTGCCTGCGTCAATAGACATAGACAGCATGGCTTTTATTTGATTGACAGCTGCAGGAATCATTGGCTCTGACTGCTATCAATCTGCCAAGTGAGGGGAGAGAGGGAGGTGAGAGCTGCTGCTCTTGTGCACAGAGCTGGATCAAAATTGCGCTCAGGTAAGTGTAAGGGGGGGAGGAATCTGGGGAGTAATCATCTGCACAAAAGGTTTTTTACCTTAATTCAGAGAATGCATTAAGATAAAAAAAACCTTCAGGCTTTATAAACACTTTAAGAGCAGTAAAACTATTTAAGTCTTGCATTGACTTTTTTGTATTGATACTTGATAAAAGAAAAAAATTTTTGGGTATTTTACAGTTTTCATAGATTATTTTAAGACTTTACAGTGGATTGTTTGGTTGCTCTGCATCATAACATGTTTTTTCAGCAACAGTTATGCATTGCATAGTCCTACTCCACACATCAGATATATTATCAGTTTTTTCAGCCTTGCTTGTTTTATCATTTTCTTTAACTTTTAAGGAAGGCTTAACAGTGTTTGGGTCTAGCAGATATCTCCACCTGTTACAAATCAGCCTCATCTTGGGGATCTATGATTGGCAATAGATGATACGAGGAAAGAAAATAGCTTGATTGTCCTATCGACACATTCAGTGTTGATAGGGGAATGCCTCCCTCTTTGCTATTGTATTCTGGCAGCGTGGGGAGCATTCTCGGCCAGCAGAATACAATAATATGTATGTATACTACGTAGAAAGATCAGAAAGGCTGATTGTACCCAAGTTGATCAATTGATCCAAGTTGATTTATTTATCAACTTGTTACAATTAGCCTGCCCATACATGGATCACAATTCAGCCGGTCACTGCTGAACTGGCCACATTTTGATTCATGTATCTTGGGACATTTAGCTGCAAGTGTGAGGGGTGTCAATACCTATGTGCAGACTGGTTATGCAGAGAACAGGTGTTATGGATGATCTGTTTCTTTAAATGCAACTCTATGGTGCATCTCTGTTGTACTTCTTCCTGTGAAGTGTTTCCTGTTCCTGCTGGGTCATTCAGTGAACATGGCTTCTGTACAGTAATAGCTTGTGCTGTCTCTTTACTTATATCACATCAAACATGGTATCAGAAGTATGTGAATCCATGCTCTCTCTGCACATTTAATGCTGAGAGCCTGCTAGCCTTGATGTGAGTGTTCTTGAAACTGATTGTGCCTCCTAACAGTCCTGTCCTGCATACTCATAGTTGCCAACAGTCCTGATTTTCCTGGGACAATCCCGATTTTGGGACCCTCGTCCCGATCGAAGGCTGTCTTGATTTGGGATATTGCCCAGGGAAATCTGGCTTTTGCATTTTTGGAGCAGCTGGCTTAAAAAAAATGGCTGCCGGCGCCACCGCTAGATTGTTCCCCCTTGTGTTCAGTGGAGAGAGGAAGGGGGCTCAATCCATGCAGCCAATTAATTGGCTTCTCCTCTCATAATACTCAAGCCGGGGGTTAGCTTCACAGATCAGCCCCTCCCCTCTTCACTGAACACACGGCACTGGCTGCTCATGCCATGTTCCTTCTGCTCTTGTCTCAGTGCAGCAATTTAACTTTAATGTACAGGAGGGCTGTTAACTATATACAGGAGGAGGGGGGTTAACTTTATACAGGATGGGGGTTAACTATATACAGGAGGAGGGGGGTTAGCTATATACAGGAGGAGGGGGGTTAACTATATACAGGAGGAGGGGGTTAGCAATATACAGAAGGAGGGGGGTTAACTATATACAGGAGGGGGAGGGTTAACTATGTACAAGAGGGGGGTTAACTATATACAGGAGGGGGTTAACTATATACAGGAGGAGGGGGGTTAACTATATAGAGCAGGGGGAGGGTTAACTATGTACAGGAGGGGGTTAACTATATACAGGGCGTTAACTATTTACAGGAAGGGGTTAACTATATACAGGAGGGGTTAACTATTTACAGGAGGGGGTTAACTATGTACAGGAGGGGTTACTATGTACAGGGGGTGGGATACTATGTACTATGCACAGGGGGGTAACTATGTACAGGAGGGTAACTAGGGGGACAGGGGTAACTATGTGCAGGGGGAAGGGGAAACTATGTACAGGGGGGGTGACTATGGCTCTGTCTGGGACACTGATGTAAGGACTGAGGCTGGGAACACTGGTGTAAGGATGGACTCTGCTGGGGGCACCTGATGCAAGGACGGACTCTGCTAGGGGCACCTGATGAAAAGACGGACTCTGCTGGGGGCACCTGATGCAAGGACAGACTCTGCTGGGGACACCTGATGCAAGGACGGACTCTGCTGGGGGCACCTGATGCAAGGACGGACTCTGCTGGGGACACCTGATACAAGGGCGGACTCTGCTGGGGCACCTGATGCAAGGACGGACTCTGCTGGGGACACCTGATGCAAGAACGGACTTTGCTGGGGACACCTAAAACAAGGACGGACTCTGCTGGGGGCACCTGATGCAAGGGCAGACTCTGCTGGGGGCACCTGTTGCAAGGAAGGACTCTGCTGGTGGCAGGCGACATGGCTAGTGACACGCTCAGGGATCTCACTGATTCGGCATTATGGTGTGTTGAATGATTTCATTTTCTATTACAATGTAATAATAGAAACAATGTACTTCAATCATCCTGACACCATAACAATCATGGTAGCGGGATGATTGAAGTGCTAACACCAGGTGTTTGGAGTATCTTTATCTGCTGATTGTTAAACTTTCTAGAATACACATATTTCTATTGTTGTGTAGGATCTGGGGCTGCTGTCGCTTTCTCCCCCTTTCCCTCTCCAACCCTCATTCATCTCAGATTCTAACCATACCCCCTTTGAGCCATGCCCATTTAAGCCACGCCCACACATTCCCGTAAACCATGCCCAATTTTTACTGCGGCGTACTTCACGTGCCTCGGTTTTCTTTTTTTGTTATGCCACGCCTGCAAACGCATGCACCACCCCCTAATTATATTATGGCTCTGCCTACAGTCAAAAAAGTGTCCCGCACTTTTTTTTACAATGTTGGCACCTATGGAAGCTGAGTATTTGCAGCAAGGAAAACGGCATCATGGCAGCTAACAGCATTCCACTGCCTGAGGCAATGAGGATGAGTGGTGATGTCAGCAAGAACTGGGACAATTTCAGGGCTGAGTTTGAGGACCACTCCCTAGCCACAGGGTTAAATGAGAAGCCTGCAGCAGTGCAAGCAGCCATACTGAGAAGGGTGATGGGCAGTGAATGCCTCCATGTTCACACGCATAATCTGAACCTCACAGAGGCGCAAAAGAGTGACACCAAAACCATTTTGGATGCATTAGAAGCTTTCTTCAGGCCCTCTAAAAATGTTGTGTATTAGGCTGGGTTCACACCGCTGCGGGGGGAGAACCGGATGTGATTCGCACAGCAAATCACATCCGATCTCCGTAGCACTGCGAGTTCAGCCATACAGATAGTATGGCTGAACTCGCAGCTGTCCCGCAGCAAACTCGCACAGGACCCTTTTTTGGGTCCGCAACGGAATCGGATCGCATGGGGGTTCACACCATGCGATCCGATTCCTGTGCGAGTCGGCAGATCGCACTGCGATATGCCGACGGATCTGGGGGTGTCATTAACATAACATTGACACCCCCAGCCGTCCGCATAGGGCAGTGTGAACTGCCGGCGGGAGGTGAGCGATGCGGGAAAACGCCGCGGATTCGCGGCGTTCCCGCATCGCAATAGTGTGAACCTAGCCTTAAAGATATATATTTGGCTGCTGTATTCAAGAAGACTGTGAATCAATAGACGGGTTTGTCACGTGGTTAAGAGAAAAAGCTGCAAGCTGTGAGTATGGCTCTCTGAGAGATGAACTTATATGTGATAACATTGTTTTGGGTATCACCAGTGAAAGCACACGCCGCCACCTATTGAGGAAACATGATTTAGATCTACAAACAGCAATTGAGATGTCGCACTGCAGAACTTACTGACAAACATATGAAAGCTATGAAGCAGGATAAACTGATTGACAATATCAATGCAGCCTCTAAACAGCAGAAAAGCTTTAAAAACCACAAGCATAAGTTTCAGCACAAGCGTCACCTACATAACTCACCTGGGAGGAAGCCTGCATCATGCAAGTATTGTGGCAATGTGCATGTATGAGAGAAAGAAAAGTGTCCTGCATATGGGAAAATCTGCACTGCATGTGGTAAACCAAATATCTTTGCAAGAGTGTGTCTCTCCAGTAGAATGGAAGAAGGCTGCACACAATTGAGAAAATGTCAGATCCAGAGGATGCACACCTGCTTAGCACTGATATGGTTTACTCCTCAGAATGCATTGGTGCTGTAAACACACAAAGAGCAAAAAATGGTTTGTAAACCTCAGATTAAACAATATAATCCAACCCTGCCAGCTGAACTCAGGTGCAACGTATGAAAATTGAAATTGGCACCCAGAGCACCCCTTCAGTCTGGTAGCTCCAAACTAAAGTTGTATTCAGGGGGAGTAATGGCATTATTGGGGTTATTCCAAACAGAATGCAGCATATGTGATTGTATACACAAACTGAACTTTGAGATTGTTTACGCAGATCAAAAACCGCTATTATCGGGTTCAACATGTGAGCGCCTCAGACTAATGCAGTTCATCATTCCTGCTGAGCTACATAATGTTGATAATTGGCCGCAAAATTTATGACTAGACCACTGACAAAACTGCAAATTCTTCATGCCTACAGTGATGTGTTTGAGGGCCCAATAGTCTTTGTTCCAGGAGAGGTCCGTTTTGAACTTGATCCTACCATTCAACTTGTACAATGTGCTCCACGCAATGTGCCTATCGCAATTAAGGCATAGGTTAAAGCTCAACTAGATAAATTTGAAGCTCAAGGACATATAACTTCAGTATCACAGCCTACAGATTGGATCAGTAACATGGTTGTTATCAGAAAGCCTGAGAAGATCACAATATGCATTGATCCCAAGTTTCTAAATATGACCCTGAAACGGTCACACTACTAATGGAAAAAAGTCATTTAAAACTGCTTGCGTTTTCAATGTAATATCTGGTTCCGGCAATATAGATGAAAATCATTGAGAAAAATGGCGGGGGTAGCCCCCCCTGCCCATTACCAGCCCCTTTGGGTCTTGTACGGATATTAAGGGGAACCCCGTACCCATATTAAAAAAAGGAAAGACGTGGGGCCCCCAGGCCCTATATACTCAGAACAGCAGTATACAGGCGGTGCAAACAAGACAGGGACTGTGTAGGTTTGTTGTGTTAAGTAGAATCTGTTTGTAATTTTGAACTGGTACATTTTTAAAGTGTAGCTCCAGTCAAAAAATCTATTTTTAAGCTTTTTGGAAAACATAGGGAAGGGTTATCACCCCTGTATAATTTGTTTTGCCATCCGTCTTTTTTCATCTCACTTCCTGTTGTCTCCTTCCGTTTGCAAGTAGGAGACGTTTGTAAGTTGGATGTTTGAAAGTAGGGGCCTGCCCTATATGCTCTGCAGAAATGGCGGAACAAGGTGTTGGTGTTGCCACAACATTGTAAGCCCTCAAAGTGACTCTTGGTGGGCACTGGAGCGCCCTGCTGTGAACGATTATATCAAGAATTGTAATTACATGCCATTGTTGAACAGTGGTAGAAAAATTGGGCCTTTGGTGGTTGTGGTGCTGGTGCCACAACACTATAAGTCCTCACAGTTACTCTTGGTGGGCACAGGAACGGGCCCTGCTGTGAAATATTATATCAAGAATTGTAATTACATGCCCCTGTTAAACAGGGGCTGAAAAATTGGGCCTTAGGCACTGGTGCTGGTGCCACGACACTGCAACCTCTCCCATATACTCTAGTTGTAGTGCAGGAATGAGCCCTGCTGCAAAGCATTGCATCAAAAATTGTAATTATAGCCCCTGTTAAACAGGGGCTGAAAAATTGGACCTTAGGCACTGGTGCTGGTGCCACGACACTGCAACCTCTCCCATATACTCTAGTTGTGGTGCAGGAATAAGCCCTGATGCAAAGCATTGCATAAAAAATTGTAATTAAACGCCCCTGTTAAACAGGGGCACAAAAATTGGGCCTTAGGCACTGGTGCTGGTGCCACAACACTGCAACCTCTCCCATATACTCTAGTTGTAGTGCAGGAATGAGCCCTGCTGCAAAGCATTGCATCAAAAATTGTAATTAAACGCCCCTGTTAAACAGGGGCACAAAAATTGGGCCTTAGGCACTGGTGCTGGTGCCCCGACAGTGCAACCTCTCCCATATACTCTAGTTGTAGTGCAGGAATGAGCCCTGCTGCAAAGCATTGCATCAAAAATTTTAATTAAACGCCCCTGTTAAACAGGGGCTGAAAAATTGGGCTGGTGACATCACCCAGAACCAAAAATGTTCTTCCAACATATCAGCGGAGGAGTAAGAGGATAGACAATCAACATAACAGGACAGTCACTCAGCATCAGCATAGGCAGTCTTGAAGGGATGTGATATTTAAAAAAAAAATTATTCAATTACATCAGCTTCAGGTGCTTGGTAGCTGTGGGTGATCCAAGACTGATTCATCTTTATGCAGGTCAGTTGATCAACCGAGTCGGTGGACAGGCGCACCCTGTGATCGGTAACAAAGCCACCAGCAGCACTGAAGGTGCGTTCCGAAAGAACGCTGTATGCAGGACAGGCCAGTATCTCAATTGCATACTGTGCAAGCTCTGGCCAGTGATCCATCCTCAAGACCCAGTAAGCTAGAGGATTTTCGGTGGGAAAGGTGTCCAAGTCTGACCTTGCCCCTGGGTATTCCTGCACCATGTAAATCAAACGCTGGCGATGGTTGCTGGAACCGATCATACCTTGGGGCTGCGGACTAAAAAATTGTCTGAAAGCATCGGTCAGACGGCCACCTTCTCCACCGCTGCTTCCGATCGATGCCTCAGCAACACGTTGTCCAGGACCAGGAGTTTGTAACCTCCCAGTCTCTGGGAACGCATTGCACAGACCTTTCTGCAAGGCCTCCCGGAGATATCTCATCCTCTGCTCCCTCTGCAACGGCAAGATAAGGACGGCAACCTTACCCTTGTACCGTGGATCAAGGAGAGTGGCCAGCCAGTAATGGTCCCTCTCCTTAATCCGAAGAATACGAGGATCCTTCCGCAGGCTTTGCAGGATCAAGGAGGCCATGCAGCGTAGGTTAGCTGAGGCATTCGGTCTGGAGTCCTCTGGGTCACTAAGGACAACATGATCCGCAGCTACGTCCTCCCAGCCATGTACAAGTCCCCGGGTTTCTTGGGACTGTAAATCATCCCTACAAGACTGCTGCTGCTGCTGATACTGAGTGCCAGCCTCCACCTCCCTGCTGACACAATCATCCTCCTCCTCCTCTTCCTGTGTGATGGGTGGGACAGCAGGAACACTGTCTTGATAAAGGGGGCCTTGAGAGGCAAGGAAGTCCTCCTCTTCCTGTCTCTGTTCTGCCTCAAGTGCCCTGTCCATTATTCCACACAGCGTATGCTACAAGAGGTGGACAAGTTGTACAGTGTCACTGATGCATGCACTGTAACTGCTCACCATCCTTGTGACCTCCTCAAACGGTGACAGGACAGTGCAGGCATCCCTGATCATGCCCCACTGGCGTGGTGAGAAAAAACCGAGCTCCCCTGACCCTGTCCTGGTGCCGTAGTCGCACAGGTACTCATTGATGGCCCTCTACTGCATGTGCAGCAGCTGCAGCATGGCCAACGTTGAGTTCCACCTGGTGGGCATGTCACATATAAGGCGGTTCTTGGGCAGGTTCAACTCCTTTTGGAGCTCAGCCAGCCGAGCACAGGCATTAAATGATCGGCGGAAATGCACACAGACTTTCCTGGCCTGCTTTAGGACATCCTGTAAGCCCGGGCACCTGCCCAAGAACCGCTGCATCACCAGGTTAAGGACGTGAGCCACACAGGGCACATGGGTCAGTTGTCCCTGTCGGAGGGCGGAGAGGAGGTTGGTGCCATTGTCGCAAACCACCAATCCTGGCTTAAGCTGGCATGGCGTCAACCACCTTTTTGGCCTGCCCCTGCAGAGCTGACAAAATATCTGCCCCAGTGTGGCTCCTGTCCACCAAACAAACCAGTGCAAGCACAGCATGGCATAGTTTTGCCTGCGTACTTGCGTAGCCCCTTGAACGCCTACGGAGCACCGCTGGTTCTGAGGACAGAGCACTGGAAGAGGCCATGGAGGAAGAAGAAGAGGAGGGGGTGGAGGAGAGAAGTGTGTCACAACCAGTAGTAGCATTTGGAGGCGTGGTGGCGGAACAACCTCCAACACTACTGCACCTTGTCCTGCATCCTTCCCAGCTGCCAGAAGAGTGACCCAATGGGCCGTGAAAGACAGGTAACGTCCCTGTCCATGCCTGCTTGACCATGAGTCAGTGGTAATATGCACCTTACCGCTGACCGCCCTATCCAGCGAGGCAAGGACATTGCCTTCCACATGCCGGTAGAGAGCCGGAATCGCCTTCCGTGAGAAAAAGTGGCATTTGGGGACCTACCACCACTGAGGAACCACACATTGTACAAACTCACAAAAGGGGGCCGAGTCTACCAACTGAAAAGGCAGCAGTTGAAGTGCTAGCAATTTAGCCAAGCTAGCATTCAACCGCTGGGCATGTGGATGGCTGGGAGTGAACTTCTTTCGACGGTCCAGCTGCTGGGGCAGGGAAATTTGCCTGCTATAATCGAACATGGGTGTACTGCTAGCAGAGTGCCCGGAAGCAATTGGCTGTGGCACACCTAATTGTACACCTTCATTCCTCTCAGAGCAGGTTTCAGAGAGGACTGAAGGTCTAGTGGGGTTGGAGATCCCAGCTGATGAGGAGCAAGGAGAGGTCCGCTTTGTTCTTTGGTGTGGGTCTTTGAGGTACGCTTGCCAACGATCTGCATGGCAGGTCAACATATGTCTGGTTAAGCATGTGGTGCCCAAGCGGCTGATGTTTTGGCCACGCAAGATACGCTTGAGGCATATGTTGCAAATAGCAGTGGTGCGATCTGATGCACTCGTCTCAAAAAAGGCCCACATCAAAGAACTTTTAGAATAACGCACAGAGGCAGCGCCCTGCAAAGGTGGAGCTCTGCGGTGTGATTCAGTCGGTGTGCTGCCCCTAAGCTGGCCCCCGGAGGGAATCCTGCCCCGTTGGACATGTGCCTCCTCCTCCTCCTCCTCCTCTTCCTCTCTCCTACCAGGCACCCACGTGGAGTCAGTGCCCTCATCATACCCCCCCTCTTCATCGCTGGAGCAAACCTGGCAGTATGCTGCAGCTTGTGGAACATGACTGCCAGATTGCTGTCCTTCTTGAGCATCCCCTCTCTCTGCGCTATCGCTACTGCCTTCCGCTAGCTGAGTATCATCATCAGAGCCTACAAAACACTGGGCATCCTCCTGGAGCATGTACCCAACACTGTGCTCAAAGAGTTCAGGGGACTCCTCAGGAGGACATGGTGGGTCTAGGGCAGGAGTAACTGATGATGACATTGAGACGAGGGAAGACGATGCGTTGGCAGCTGCTAGCTATATATTTGGATATAATGGTGTATACTGCGGTCAGGGCATGCAGACAACACCCACAATCTCCTACAACTGACTGAAAGCTCTATTACAGAAGAGCAATATAGCTAGCTATATAGGTGGAAATAATGGTGTATACTGCGGTCAGGGCACACAGACAACACCCACAATCTCCTACAGCTGACTGAAAGCTCTATTACAGAAGAGCAATATAGCTAGCTATATAGGTGGATATAATGGTGCATACTGCGGTCAGGGCATGCAGACAACACCCACAATCTCCTACAACTGACTGAAAGCTCTATTACAGAAGAGCAAGAACGCTAAATCGGCCGATAACGAACGGTGTATACTGTGTTGAAGGTACACAGAGAACACCCACTAACTCCTACAGACGCCAACACACTACACAAGGCCGCCGCGCTGGCTGCCTTATATAGTGTGGGGCGTGTACTACACAGCCTGAGCTATGATTGGCCACAGGCATCCTGCCTGTGGCCAATCATGGCTCTCCTCGCTGCCGGCGCTGTGATTGGCCAAGCATGCGTGGTCACAGTGCATGCTTGGCCAATCATGAGCCAGCAATACACTGCGATGGCGCAGTGCATTGTGGGCCGTGAGCGCCACACGAATTTGGCATGAACGGCCCATAACGTTCGGTATTCGCCGAACGTGCAAACATCAAGCTCATCCCTAGTGGTAGATGTTCAAAACCACCTATGAGACTTAACCTATAGAATGTGTTATTGCTGTGTCTCTTTTGAATTTCACAATGTTCATTTATTAACACTAAAAAGGGGAGATATTATGTATGATATGTTTCTTTAAATGGAACTCTATGGCGCATCTCTGCTGTACTTCTTCCTGTGTGGTGTTTCCGGTTCCTGCTGGGTCATTCAGTGAATATAGCTTCTGTATAGTAATGGTTTGTGCTGTTTATTTACTTATACCACATCAAACAAAAGGCATCTGAGCAGAGCAGAAATCAAACAGTCTATCACTGCACAGAAATTTCAGTAGCAGAGATAATTCTAGAAACAACAGTTCTTATGTTTCCACAAGCAAGTCCAATACACTGAAAATCCAGAGCATGCTAAGCTTTCCAAAACTGTAGAAAGATTTTTAATGAGTGATAACAGACACATGAGATTAAAGCAGAAGTCTGTAATATGATCATCAGTTGTGTCAGAAACTTATTTTCAGATCTTTGAGTCTGTAATGCAGCATGTGCTCACTTAGGAGTTGATTTACTAAAACTGGAGATTGCAAAATCTGGTGCAGCTCTGCATAAAAACCAATCAGCTTCTATTTTTTTTTTTGTTGTAAAATATTAGTTTACCAAGCTGAAGTCAAAAGCTGATTGGCTATCATGTATAGCTGCACCAGATTTTGCAGTTTTAGTAAATCAACCCCTTAGGGTCCTTTCATGCGGGCTTGTCCATCAGTCTTTCATATGAACTAAGGCAGCCATGTCCTTTCTCTAGCGAGGCAGCTTTATCAAAATCAGCACGAGAAACTGTACGGTTTATTTTAACAGATGTTTGGAAATCAGTTCTAGCACCCTAAATGCACACCCCCTTCTGGGAGATATCAGTTTTGTGACATTGGCACTCTATGCTTGCTAAACTTATTTGTGTTAGAGTGCTTTAAAATGGTTTTCTACTTTATCTGTAGATTTTCCAATGGTCCCTACTAGGACACATTGATAATTGAAAGATAAATCCGCTAGCATCTTTAGAAAGCAGCTTATGGTGCTAGGCATGCATTACATTGAGTCCCCTCTAATTTTTTTATTTTTCAGAAATGTTGGGAACTTGTGCACTGTGCTTGGCCATGAGTTACCTAGTTTGCTTGTTTCACTTTGTGCGGAGTATTGATGTCACCTCATGGGTTTTCAATAAGATGTCAGGTGACACAAAAGCTTGCGATCACAGCTATGGTAGGGAGTAATCTATGGCACAAAAATATCTCCCTTGTGTTCTAAACTACTGGTATTTAAAATCATTGTTTGATGGTCAACATCTGGATTTCCAACATTTCTAAATTCTTCAACATGAATAACGGAAGCTACCTAGATATGATGGTTAGTGTAGCTATTCGTCCAGTGTAAGAAAGCCCATGCTTCTGATTATATTTTATTTGCACATCTCCATTATTATTTTACATCATTGTACAGGTATGTGGACATAAAATATTCTGTAATGCCAAACACAACAGAAAACAAAAAGCAAAATGGATCTTCCTGTTAGAGCTTACAGCCTAATAGATCATGGGAAATGATACAAAATATAGTTAAAGTGTTACTAAAGCTAAAAACATATATTTTTTTTACCTTAATGCATTTTTTGCACCAAGGTAAAAAAACATTTTCAGTTTCCCTGTGCCCCCCTATCCCAGTATGAAGAGGAAGAGAGGGCAGAAGAGATCAGTGATGTGCATGGCTTCACCTATTCTCCCCTTATTTCCTCTTCACACAGTATTCAAGCAGCGGCAGGAGCCATTGGCTCTTGCTGCTGTCAATCAAATGCAGTGAAGAGGAAGTGTGGGGGGGGTGAGCCTAAGTCCCACTGCGTAAGTCTATGGAGTGCGGCTCCATTGACACACAGATCATGTCCCCATAGCTAACTGCTTGCTATGGGGCTTGCTATGATGATGAAAAGAGACGAGGAGGAGCCAAGATTGCCACCAGGGACCCAAGATGAGGAGGTTCGGGGCCACTCTGTGCAATACGACTGCACAGAGCAGGTGAGTATAACATGTTTGTTAGTTAAAAGAAAAACAATTCTGACTTTAGTAACATTTTAACCAGTTGCTGACCAGCCACCGTTGGCTCCCCTGCGTGAATCGCCATAGCTGTACAGTAGGCGATTTAAGGGGTATAACGGGCACCCGCAATCGCTCCTGTGAGAGACAGAATGGAGGTCTGTCAATGTAAACAGACAGTTTCGTACTATCAGGGGAGAGGAAACACATCTGCTGTTCATATTGGTTATTAACAGTGATCGGTCTCCTCCTCCAGGCAGTCACATCCCCCCACAGTTAGAAACACTCCCTAGGACACACATTGAGCCCCTTGATTGCCCCCTAGTGTTAACTTCTTCCCTGCCAATGACATCTATACAGTAATCAGTGGCTATTTTTTATCCCTGCTTGCTGTATAAATGTCAATGGTCCCAAAAAAGTGTCAAAAGTGTCCAATCTGTCTGCCGCAATGTCACACTTCTGCTAGAAATCGCAGATCGCCGACATTGCTAGTAAAAAAAAAATAATAAGAACGCCATAAATCTATTCCCTATTTTGTAGACGCCATAAATTTTGTGCAAATCAATCAATATAAGCTTATTGCAATTTTTTTTACCAAAAATATGTAGTAGAATACATATCAGCCTAAACTGATGAAGACATTTTTTTTTGTTTGTTTTTTTGGGATATTTATTACAGCGGAAAGTAAAAAATATGGATTTTTGTTTTTCAAAATTGTCACTCTCTTTTGTTTAAGCGCAAAGGTGATCACATACCACCGAATGAAAGCTCTATTTGTGGGGAAAAAAATGACATCAACTTTGTTTGGGTACAGCATCGCACAACCACGCAATTATCGGGTAAAGCGACACAGTGAAGTATCAAAAAAAATGGCCTTGTCATTAAGGGGCAAATCCTTCCGGGGCTGAAGTAGTTAAGCAGCACAACATGCAATTTGTGACACAGGTCAGTTTAAAAGTATTAAAACGTTATAACACTTTGAGCTACGTCTTTTGTCAAGCTAGGGACAAACTACTGTACACATTTTATCACAATCACCAACTATTTATGTATTCCTCCACCAATCAGTAAGTGGGAGTGTTTGTAATGACCAGTGAGAAGAAGAACAGAAAAGTTGACTTGATGGAGAACTTCTATATGTGTGCCATTTTAAACAAATGTCTATTATTACTATAACTGAGAAGCTTGAAAATTGACCCCTGGGAAACGAATCCCTAAGGTCAATAAATGGGAAGAAAAAAAAGAAGTGGACCGTGTGTGGATGTATGGTCACATGCTTGAGGTTCCTCCAAGTGGTCAACAGAGGTCCTTTCCCTTGCAACAGGCAGTGAATAAGGTGTGTGCTCTTAGAATATAGGGGGTTAATATACTAAAAATGGAGAGTGCAAAATCTGGTGCCACTGTGCATGGTTTTCCAATCAGCTTCTAACTTCAGCTTGTTCAATAAAGCTTTGACAATAAAACCTGGAAGCTGATTGATTTCTCTGCAGAAAAACACCAGATTTTGCATTCTCCATTTTTAGTAAATCAACCCTTGAGTGTGTTGAAAGTAATTATATTATGTATATTATATCTTATTTCTAGAGCCTGATTGACCCAGGACATAAAGACTAAAATATTTCTTAAAATACCTAAAAAAACATTGACTATCTGAAGCAGCCATTCTCAACCAGGGTTCTCAGCCAGCAGCATGGCACCAAATATATTTTCAGCTGTCTTTAAGGGTAGCATTCTGAACACCACTTTAAGTGGGACATTCTTCCTATTGGCCACCAGTATAAGGGGCATTGTTCCTATTGACCCCTGATAAATTGGTTTTAGTAAGGGTTCCTCAAGACCTGAAAATAGTATTTGGGATTCCTCTAGGGTTAAAAGGTTGAGAAAGGATGATCTGAAGGATGCAGTATAAATTATTTTGATCAGCTGAACCTTTTAAAGTTTTCTAGTTACCTTTATTATAGAGTTAGCCCTTGTACGCACGATCGGACATTCCGACAACCAAATCCGTCTGATTTTTTCAGATGGATTTTGTCGGAAACTGGTGTTGCATACACACGGTCGGACAAAGTTGTCAGAAAATCCGATCGTTTGTAATGTGATGACGTTATTTAGTTACAACGGGACTACGTTCAGGCTAGTAGCCAATAGCTTTGGTCTAGGAATTTGATCTGAGCATGCGTGGCACTTTGTCTGATCTGAATTCTCTACAAACGATCGGACAAAGTCCGATCGGATCATGTTGTCGGAAATTTTTTATATACAGCTCTCAAACTTTGTTGGTTGGACATTCCGACGCAAAAATTTCGATGAAGCCCACACACGGTGGGATTATCCGACAACACGGTCCGAGCACACATTTTCCGTCGGAATGTCCGACCGTGTGTATAAGGGCTAATACATCTGTCAGCACACTTCTCTGAAAAATAACAACACTGGACTAATCTCACACAGGTAACACGGGACTGGCTTATCCAATGATGTTTTCTGAACTCAAAAATCAAAAATAACATATGTGTCATGCTTATAGAAATAAATTCTAACTTTGATATATTCACAAGAGTTTAACAGCTAACAAAACAGTTGCTTGGTTAATTAATATCAAGGCAAATATGGAGAAATAATATTTAATTCATGTAATCACATAAAAATAATCATCACAAATACATTTTTTATGGACTGTTGCACAAAGCTAGGCAGAATGTTATATAATCTAATGAAAAAAAAAATGTAATAGCACCAAACAAGACAGCTATATCATTTTTATAAGCATTCAGAAAAGCAAAACAGAAAAAGAGATAGAAGATAATTGAAGGCGAGAAAAGACATTACTTACAAGTGTTATGGGACAAATAATGATCCTTGTTTGTAATATACTCACAATCTGGTTGGTTATGTTTGAAACCTGTTATGTTTATGTTTGTAACCTGTTCTGTTTCAAGAGCTACAAACTAATTTTTAATGAGAGTGCAAACACCCTACAGTGCAATAAACCCTCATACCCTAAGTGCAGGGCTGTTTCTATCTTGAGGCAAGGTAGGAATAGGGTTTAGGGTGTGCCCCATATGGATCTCAAGAGGGAACACTCTAATTTTTCCTTAAGGACCCCCAAATGTCTGCTATTATGGCTACTGGGATGCAGCATAGAAATTCACAGTCTACATATTTGTACTGTGTTTTCATTTTGCATACCAAATATTTATAGGGGTACTTTTCTATTCTCTCTTTGGTCTCCAAGCAGTACCTACAACATCACTGTTGTGAGATAGCCTTTAAGGTTGTTCTTCTGCAGAAGATCTTTCTTACAAAAGTGAATGGAAGTTGCAAAGACATGTGCGAGTACAGCTCACATTAGTATCTGGTAGACTGAATAGTAGGGAAATATAACACATACTCAGATTGTTTTGGGAGGATGTAGAAAATCATATAGTTATTTAACCTGCACTTACTGTATCCCCTGATGAGGGAGTTGTTTATCACAGGAGGTGTGTTGGCTGTGTATAATTGATTATAAGAATGCTTCTAAATGAACATAGGCATACTGTAGCTGCCACCTGTCCTTCAGCTGAAGAGGCTGTGCCTCTTTTAGAACCAATGAGAAAAAAGCTGTGATTAAATCCTCGCACAGGAAAAAAATGAAAAAAATCTTAAAGGAAGAAGAACTGCTGCCCCTGCACCCCTGCACCTAGGTGAAGTGTGTTTTTAGATTGAAAAAAGAGTTGCAGGTGTGGCGCTGTTCTAATTAGGAAGGTATTTGAGTGTTTGGTTTGAACCTATTATAATGGTAGTTTTGTGTTGCACCCTCTGCAGGTTGCAATGATATAAACTTTAAAATCCAAAAAATAAAAAAGTGATAGAAATTGAATATACACTATCTAGTTATGCCAAAGAACACTATATATATCCTATGCAAGATGCGATATTCAATTAACCATGTGCTAGCGAGTGTGTTATAACCTCTGCCTGATACAAAAAGCCAACGTTCAATAATTACTGGAATAGACCAAAATGGTTTAAATAAAAAAAATTGGTTTTGGTATGAATGTGCTAATGTACTACACCCTCTGCATAAATGCCATGTATTTAATCTTAAACTCCAAGAAGAAGGAATGGTGAATTGAACCTTAATGTAGATGGTGTGGGGGTTATATCCTCAGCCTAGGTGGAGTGTACAAAAAGAAAAATTGGTAAAAATAAACAAATAAAAGTGAAATGTGTTCTTAAATAAACTTATCTATACACTTATTGCACAGTGCCTGTTTTAGAACCAAATTCCTCTGTCCCTATTTCCTCCTCATTTGTCTTCTTGGTTTGATGTATAGTTCCCTATCTAAAGTACACTATTAAATTAACAAAAGTGCTACATTATGCCAAACCTTTTATTCAAACTCTGTATTAGTGCCTATGTTTTTTTCAAAAGCCAAAATAAAAGGATACATAAGGGTAGAAAGGGTGTTGGTGGGTTTGAACTAGTGGTGGTCAATTTTCTTGCTATACTGCAGAGGACCTTAAGCATGGCCCCTGACATCATTAACCTCCTTAGCGGTAATCCCGAGTCTGGCTCAGGCTCAGATTTCAGTACCATAAGCGGTCCCCGAGCCAGACTCGGGATCGCATCGCTGGATACAGGGAGGACACAGGGAGAAGTTACTTACCTTGTCCCCTGGATCCAGCGACGTCCTCCGCGCTGTGTGATCGAGCTGTCCTCCGCTTGATTCACACAGTGCCCGAATGCCGCCGAGCTCCGTTCCCTGCGACGTTACGGCACCAAATTCAAAAAAGTAAAAACGCACAAAACACACACAGTACTGTAATCTTACAGATACACACCCCCTTTGTCCCTAGTGGTCTGTGCAGTGCCCTGCATGCACTTATATATTATAAATACTTTTTTCTGCCTGGAATTTGGAGATTGTCCATAGCAACCAAAAACTGTCCCTTTATGTCAAAAGTGATTTTAGACCAACTAGAAAACAGTGATAATAAATTATAATCACTTGCAGAATTGAACGATAGTGATTTGTGGGGAAATTCGTCATCAAACACTAAATCTAATGACAGCGACAATTCTGCAAATGAGCAAATTTCAGTGTTTTTGGATTTGATTACATTATTGAATAATTTTTATTATTATTTATTATCATTATTTATTATATTATAAACTTTATCATACCCAGGATGTCTGCTAGACTCTGGTTTGAACAGATTTAAGAGAGTTATTCCTAAGAATTACAGGACTACAATTTAAAATGCCAAATTTCCATGCAAAATAATTGTACCGCTTTCAGCACCTAAAACCAGAACTAATCATACCGCCAGGGAGGTTAAGGTGCATAATATTTGATGAACACTGAAAGCAGATGTACTACAGAACATAGTCAAATCAAAGGGTGTTCCACAAGAGTCAGAGGCTGCAGGTATGCTATAGAAGTTGTTGTCTTATGCCGTGTACTAGACATGTGCGATTCATTTCGTACGAATCCGAAATACAAATTTTTATGTATACGAATTCTGTACGAAATACGAAATTTCGTTTACGAATTTCAGATCCAAATTGATAACGGAAATTCATAATTTTTATGAAAAGTTAACAAATCTAAAAGTTAAAACCCCAGGAAGTCAGCACAGCACAGGGATGGTTGGAACCCCTCGTAATGATAAATTCAACAAAAATGTTTAATTGTTAAGAAAAGTTAATGGCCCTAAAAGTTAAAACCCCAGGAAGTCAGCACAGGGATGATGGGAACCCCTCATAATGGGCACACAGCAAGGGTATAGACCTGGGAACTCAGCACAGGGATGGTGGGAACCCCTCATAATGGACACACAGCAGATGTACAGACTTGGAAACTCAGCACAGGGATGCTGGGAACCCTATGGGAATTTCTATGCTTACAAATTTTATACGAAATACAAAATTTCGTTACCAAATTTCGGAATTTCGGATCCAAATGAATAGAAACGTGACTAGTGTTTTGTTCACCAATCAGAGGAAGTCAGCACAGCAAGGGGATGGTGGGAACCCCTCATAATGAGCACAGCGGGTATACACTCAGACCCGGGAACTCAGCACAGGGATGGTGTGAACCCCTCATAATGGACACAGCAGGTGTACAGACCTGGGAACTCAGCACAGGGATGGTGGGAACTCTATGGGAATTTCTATGCTTACGAATTTTATACGAAATAGGACATTTTGTTGAAGAATTTTGGAATTTTGGATCCAAATTCCGTTACAACAGAAACGTGACTGGTGTTTTGTTCACCAACCAGAGGAAGTGAGCACAGCACAGGGATGGTGGGAGCCCCTCATAATGATAAATTCATCATAACGAACTTTTGTTATTTTACATAAAGTTTACGAATCTGAAAAATAAATTTTCATACAAAACGAAGCGGAACGAAACAAAACAAATTTATTGATGGCGCACATGTCTCCCATGTACACACGTGTTTTTTCCATCAGAATAAACTCTGAAGGTTTCTTCGATGGAATTCTGCTCAGGCTGTCTTGCATACACACGGTCACACCAAAGCCCGACCGTCAAGAACTCTGTGATGTACAACATGTACGACGGGACTAGAAAAAGGAGGTTCCAACTTGCCAATAGCTTCCAACTTGCTTTAGAGCATGCATTGTTTTTGGTACGTCGGAACAGCATACAGACGAGCAGTTTTCCCGATAGGAATTGGTTCCATCAGAAAAATTTAGAACATGTTCTCTTTCTAGGTCCGTCAGAATTTTCAACGTAAAAAGTCAGATGGGGCATACACACGATCGAAATATACTATGATAAGCTCACTTTGGACATTTTCAGTCGTAAATTCCACTCATTTGTACACCACATTAGACAATACATGAGACTGCTAAGATCACACAGCCCCTAATAAAAAATTATTCAATATTTTGCTCAAAAAATTCCATAATGAAATGTCAAAGAAAAAAATACATAAACTGTGGAAAGGCTTTGACAGCATAGAACAAAAGCATTATGGTAGACATGTGCAGAACAGAAAAAATTGTTTAACCACTTAAGGACCGCCGTATTGCCAATGTACGTCATTACAATGGCACCGGCAGGCACAAGCACGTACATGTACGTGATTGCCTTCCAGTGGGTGGGGGGTCCGATCGGACCCCCTCCTGCTGGATACGGCGGTCCGTTTCGCTTCAGGAGCGATCCGGGATGAGGGGATGGCCGTTGGTTTCTGGCCATCCCCTCTCGATCGCTCCTGGCGAATGAGAAGCTTCCTCCCACTGTGTATCGTATACACAGGCAGGGAGGAAGTGATGTCATTCTCCTCTGGGCGGTCTTTTTGACCGGACTACGAGGAGAAGACAGAAAGTAAGTGTGCACCAACACGACACTGACATGTAGGCACACACAGGCACACAAACCCCACCCCCCCGATCGCCCCCCCCCCCACCAGTCACAGTGTCACTGATTGCAGTGATCATTTATTTACTGATCACTGCATTCAGTGTCAGTTGTAAAAGTAAAAACTGTCAGGGCAGTTAGTGTTAGGTCCAGGGTAGCCCCCTACCACCCCCCAATAAAGGTTTAACCCCCTGATTGCCCCTAGAGTTAACCCTTTCACCCCCTTTTGCCAGTGTCACTAAGCGATAATTTTTCTGATCGCTGCATTAGTGTCGCTAGTGTCGCTAGGTAGCTAGTTATTTTTTTAGGTTCACCGCCAGGTTTTTATAGCGCTAGGTACCCCGATATACTACCCAATAATGGTTTTAACCCCCTGATTGCCCCTAGTTAACCCTTTCACCCCCTTTTGCCAGTGTCACTAAGCGATCATTTTTCTGATCGCTGCATTAGTGTCGCTAGTGTCGCTAGGTAGCTAGTTATTTTTTTAGGTTCACCGCCAGGTTTCTATAGCGCTAGGTACCCCAATATACTACCCAATAATGGTTTTAACCCCCTGATTGCCCCTAGTTAACCCTTTCACCCCCTTTTGCCAGTGTCACTAAGCGATCATTTTTCTGATCGCTGCATTAGTGTCGCTAGTGTCGCTAGGTAGCTAGTTTTTTTTTAGGTTCACTGCCAGGGTTTTATAGCGCTAGGTACCCCGATATACTACCCAATAATGGTTTTAACCCCCTGATTGCCCCTAGTTAACCCTTTCACCCCCTTTTGCCAGTGTCACTAAGCGATCGTTTTTCTGATCGCTGCATTAGTGTCACTAGTGCCGCTAGGTAGCTAGTTATTTTTTTAGGTTCACCGCCAGGTTTTTATAGCGCTAGGTACCCCGATATACTACCCAATAATGGTTTTAACCCCCTGATTGCCCCTAGTTAACCCTTTCACCAGCGATCACAGTATAAGTGTCACTGGTGACGCTGGTTAGCCAGTTAGTTATTTAGGTTCCCCGTCAGGTTTTTATATAGCGCCAGGGACCCCCATATACTACCTAATAAAAATTTGAACTGATTGCCCCTAGTTAACCCTTTCACCAGTGATCACCGTATAAGTGTTACGGGTGACTCTGGTTAGTTTGCTTTTTATAGCATCAGGGCACCCATCATTTATTACCCAATAAAGGTTTAACCCCCTGATCACCCAGCGGGTGATATCAATTAGGTTTTAGGGTCAGGGTCTGCGTCGCCCCATTCAGCGCTAGGTTAGTGCCAGTACCGCTAACACCCACACGCAAAGCATAAACCTCCCGTAGTGGTATAGAATCTGAACAGATGAATATCTGATCTGATCAGATCTATACTAGCGTCCCCAGCAGTTTAGGGTTCCAAAAAAACGCATTGTTAGCGGGATCAGCCCAGATACCTGCTGGCACCTGCGTTTTGCCCCTCTGCACAGCCCACCCAAGTGCAGTATCGATCGATCACTGTCACTTACAAAACACTAAACACATAACTACAGCGATCGCAGAGTCAGGCCTGATCTCTGCGATCGCTAACAGTTTTTTTTGGTAGCGTTTTATATTTAAATCCGGAAGGCAGTGCTTGGTTTTCGGGATCCCGTACGTGGCTAGGCTCCCAAAAATTCCCCCACATGTGGTATCCCCGTACTCGGGAGAAGCAGCAGAATTTATTTTGGGGTGTAATTTGACTTATGCCCATAGTATGTGTGAGCAATATATCATTTAGTGACAACTTTGTGCAAAAAATTTTTTTTAAAATTCCTGCAACTTGTGGCAAAATATAAAATATTTCATGGACTCAACATGCCTCTCAGTAAATAGCTTGGGGTGTCTACTTTTCAAAATGGGGTAATCTGGGGGGGTTTTGTGCTAGTTTGGCATTTTATGGCCTTCGAAACTGTCATAGGTAGTGAGGAGGGAAATCAAAAATTTGCACCCTTAGAAATCCTGAAGGCAGTGATTGGTTTTCGGGGTGCCGTACGCAGTTAGACTCCCAAAAAGTCCCACATATGTGGTATCCTCGTACTCAGGAGAAGCAGCAGAATATATTTTGGGGTGCAATTCCACATATAACTATGGCATGTGTGAGCAATATATCATTTAGTGACAACTTTTTGTAAACTTTTTTTTTTTGTGTCATTATTCAATCACTTGGGACAAAAAAAAATATTCAATGGGCTCAACATGCCTCTCCACAACTTCCTTGGGGTGTCTACTTTCCAAAATGGGGTCATTTGGGGGGGGGGGGTTTGTACTGCCCTGCCATTTTAGCACCTCAAGAAATGAGATAGGCAGTCGTAAATTAAAAGCTGTGTAAATTCCAGAAAATGTTTGTAGACGCTATAACTTTTGCGCAAACCAATAAATATACGCTTATTGACATTTTTTTTACTAAAGACATGTGGCTGAATACATTTTGCCCTAAATGTATGACTAAAATTGAGTTTATTCGATTTTTCTTATAACAAAAAGTAGAAAATATCATTTTTTCTCAAAATTTTCGGTCTTTTTCCATTTATATCGCAAAAAATAAAAATCGCAGAGGCAATCAAATACCATCAAAAGAAAGCTCTATTTGTGGGAAGAAAAGGACGCAAATTTCATTTGGGTACAACATTGCATGACCGCACAATTACCAGTTAAAGCAGTGCAGTGCGAAATTGTAAAAAGACCTCTGGTCCTTAGGCTGTTAATTGGTCCGGGGCTGAAGTGGTTAATTTCATTTTGGATAGATTCATTATGTTAATAATTTTGTTTCATTGACTCATTTCGGAATTCATTTAGTTTTGTTTAGTTTTGTTTATTAATTTTCTACCAAATTCCAAATTTTGGGAATGATTCTAATTCGGATTAGTTGAAAAATGTTTAACCAATGCGAATTCTGTGTGAAGAATAGCTGTTCTTCACACAGCCGGACACTGCATCCTTAACAATTGATGACCCACTGACAGCTGAATGTAAACAGAATTGGTGGAAAATAAAAATTCATCCATAACAGGCCCTCTGGATCTGATATAGATTTTAAAGGCAACCCTATGCCAATTTTTCTTATAAAAATGGCGTAGGGTCCCCCCAAAATTCATACCAGACCCTTATCTGAGCATGCAGCCCTGAAGGCCAGGGTAATGTGCACATGCCCCCCCTCCTGAACCATACAAGACCCTCTTTGGGGCAGGGGGGCCTCCTCCTAAGCACATTGTCTACATGTTGATGGGGACAAGGACCTCTTCTCCACAACCCTGGCCCAGTGGTTGTGGGGGCGTGGGGGTGACTTATTGGAATCTGGAAGCCCCCTTTAACAAGGAGGCCCTCAGATCCAGTCCCCTCCCCTATGTGAATGAGCATGGTACATTCACCAAAAAAAGTCAAAGTGAAAAAAAACACAACACCAGCTTTTGACAAGTCCTTTATTAAAAAAACATGAAAATGACAACCTGAACACGACTGTTCTCATCCAGAACCAGTTGAGCCCACCCCAACCAGCTATTCTTTACACAGAATTAGGATCGGTCAATCATTTATTGACCGATATGAATTAGATTTGTTCTGAAAATTTGGAATTTGTTAGAAAACATATAAATTAGATAAAACAAAATGCTATTTCGATTAAATTCATTGCTATTGAAGCATCTGAATCTCCAAATAACCAAAAATGTGTCTGAATTTAGATTTGGACAGAAATTAATTGCACATATCTACATCATGGTGTGAATGAATGAATGTGTATTCAAATCTCTAAATGAAATTAAATGAAATTGTGACATTTGTTGAAATTCATTTTGTTTATTGGTTTTCTAATGAATTCCACATTTTTGGAATGATTCAAATCAGTCAAATTTTTTAAATTGATTTCTGTGTGAAGAATAGCTCCATTGTCCTTCCATTGTTAAGTAAGCCGGCTTCAACAAAAGAATGCCGGCAATAGAAAAGTCAGAAAAAAAACAGCGTGAAGTCCCCCTTTCGGGCTGGTAGAGGGATTGTATGCTTAATATTGGGTACTGTCTGCCCTTTTACTCTTGTACTTGTGAAAAGACTTACCGGAAAATGACAACAAAGACAAGAAAGGAGAATTGAGATAAATTGAGTGGCAGCACAAAATCTACCGTATATACTCGAGTATAAGCCGAGATTTTCAGCCTCTTTTTTGAGGCTGAAAGTGCCCCCCTCGGCTTATACTCGAGTCATCGCTGTCTGCCTGCTCGATCAGCGTGTCGAGCAGACAGACAGCGGACATTCTACCATTCAAACGCCGCGCCTCCGCCTCCGCCTGTGATAGGCGGAACACTGAATTTCCCAGCAGCCTGTGTTCCGCCTATCACGGACATCGTCTCATCCTCGTACTACGGACGAGGATGAGACGATGTCCGTGATAGGCGGAACACAGGCTGCTGGGAAATTCAGTGTTCCGCCTATCACAGGCGAAGGCGGAGGCGGAGGCGCGGCGTTTGAATGGTAGAATGTCCGCCGAGGCGCCGACGAAGAGCGGCGATCCTGGCAAGGCACGGGACGGAGGCAAGGCAAGGCACGGCACGGGACGGGACGGAGGCAAGGCACGACACGGGACGGAGGCAAGGCACGGCACGGGACAGAGGCAAGGAGGCAAGGCACGGGACGGAGGCAAGGAGGCAAGGCACGGGACACAGGCTCGGGACACAGGTAGGCTGGACACACACACACACACACACACACACACACACACACACACACGGACACACACACACAGGGATGGATGGATACACACACACACAGGGATGGATGGATGGATGGAGACACACACACACAGGGATGGATGGATGGAGACACACACACACAGGGATGGATGGATGGATGGAGACACACACACACAGGGATGGATGGATGGATGGACACACACACACACAGGGATGGATGGATGGATGGACACACACACACACAGGGATGGATGGACGGACACACAGGGATGGACGGACACACAGGGATGGACGGACACACACACAGGGATGGACGGACACACAGGGATGGACGGACACACAGGGATGGACGGACACACAGGGATGGATGGACGGACACACAGGGATGGACGGACACACAGGGATGGACGGACACACACACAGGGATGGACGGACACACAGGGATGGACGGACACACAGGGATGGACGGACACACAGGGATGGACAGGCATGTCTCACCCTCGGCTTATACACGAGTCAATAAGTTTGCCAGTTTTTTTGGGGGTAAATTGGGGGCCTCGGCTTATATTCGGGTCGGCCTATACTCGAGTATATACGGTAGTTGGGTCCCCCTTGCAGCATCCTTCCCATCTGCCAATATTGTTAACCAGTTTACATTGCCGTCCCAGCCTGTGTTTGCTTGACTTGGGTAGGGACGGGCTTACAAGGAAAGGAATACATACAGTTTTGCTCCTAAGTTTACATACCCTGGCAGAATTTATGATTTCTTAGCCACTCTTCAGAGAATATGAATGATAACACAAAAACTTTTCTTTCACTAATGGTTAGTGTTTGGCTGAAGCCATTTATTATCAATCAACTGTATTAAATCACAATGGCAACAGAAACTACCCAAATGACCTTGATCAAAAGTTTACATACCGCAGTTCTTAATACCGTGTATTGCCCCCTTTAACATCAATGACAGCTTGAAGTCTTTTGTGGTATTTGTGGATGAGGCTCTTTATCTTCTCAGATGGTAAAGCTGCCCATTCCTCTTGTCAAAAAGCCTCCAGTTCCTGTAAATTGTTGGGCTGTCTTGCATGAACTGCATGTTTGACATCTCCCCAGAATGACTCAATGATATTGAGGTCAGGAGACTGAGATGACCACTCCAGAACCTTCACTTGATTCTGCTGTAGCCAATGACAGGTCAACTTGGCCTTATATTTTGGATCATTGTCATGTTGGAATGTCCAAGTACGTCCCATCCACACTGTGTTTTATGCCTGTAACTGAGTGCTGTCTTCTTGGGTGAGTGGCTGGTAGTCCGGACAGGATGTTTTTTATGACAACGTTGTAATTATTTTAATGGTGTTAGGTGGAAGAGTATTTTTCATTTGATTATTTATACTTTGGCAATACATTTTATTATTGGTTTACACTGTGTTTGTCCTCATTTGAAACCTAACCAATTTCTGACCATAAAATTACAATATTTGGAGGCTACTCTTTCTTCCAGTCAAGCAAACTTAGAAACTACTTTTTAACTGACATCAATAACATTGATTGGGGTGTTGCTGATGTCTGTAATTTTTCAACTACAAATAAGCTACCAAAGTACTATTTGACTGACAATGCCCCTTAAAATGATGCTGATTCCAAAGTACAACATAAAGATTTTTGGCATCCCTAAAACCTGTTATTTAAAAGGTTTGGGTATTTTAATGTTGCCCTAGAAGCCACATAAACAGGATCCTGTCTCCACTGTAATTTTATTTTGAAAATTTTTGCTATTGCCCAGCTTTCCATTCCCATACTTCCCCAGCAGTGACCAGCTTCCCTTACTTTTTTTTTTTTTTTTTTTTAGTTTTGATACTACCCTTAAAAATAGCCATAATTTACTAACAGGATTTGTTGAATCATAAACTATAAAGATGCTTGAACTGCCCCACCTACAAAAGCATCACTCTGCGCCCTGGGCGATAAATTACTATACCACCTGTGTAGTTATATATGCAACAAAATGAATACACTCTGTAAAAGCAGCCACTTAAAATGTAAAACATAAATATAAATGCAATAAATGCAATATTGAAAAAATCAAAACCATATAGTCTTTTAAAATTTCGCAGCAGCGCTCTTGTCAGATCCTATTTAATGACAAGCTTTCATATATAGTTCATATGTGAGTAAAGATAGAAACGAAGGAGATCTATAGTAGCTTATGAAGATAGCAGAAGAGAGCAAGAGACAGCTGAAGAGAGCAACTTCCACCATACACTCCACCATGTGAGGGAATTCTCCCCTTTGGGGATGCACTCACCAAAATGCAGCAATACTGCGCCTTTAATTATAACTAGCTTCTCCACCGCTCCAATAAACACTTCCACCAGTTATCAGTCACAATATATAGGGCTCCAGTAAACCATGTGAAAGGAATAACATATCCGCATAGTATAGTACTGCTTAAAAAGTTTTATTAACCCAAAAGCCCCCCTTTACAAAATATGTGTACCAAATATAAATTAAAATGAAGCCAAAAGTAAAATGCACTGTGCCTGTATGTTTCCTTTGGCCCCGAAAAGGTAAAAGGAGAGATCGCTGTGTACAGCAGCGGACGTCCTGGTTTCTGGCGCCCTCAGGAAGTGACGAAACACGTCAGTGATGTGATCTACGTCATTAACCGGAAGCGACGTGTGCATTCCACTGCCTGAGGAATCAGGAAGTCAGCTGCTGTACACAGCGGTCGCTCCTTTTATCTTTTCGGTGACCAAGGAAACATACAGGCACAGTGCACTTTACATAATATTTCCTGAGAATGATCACCTGCCCAAATAATAGGATCAATTGGGCAGCCGCTCTCAGCCCTTAGTTCTGCCAGTGTTTGTCATCCTCTTGCCTTTAATCTCAGTCCTTCGGACCTCAGTATCAGAAGGCTAAGTATCAAATTGAAGGAATATTGAGGTTCCAGAACTGGAACTCCATTACCAAGAGCTACTATGAGAGATCTTTCAGTTTGTTTCTTGAAGTAAAAACACCTTAAATGGTTTAGCTGATCATCTGACCAGGGGGCAGATTATGAGGAAAGCTAAAATGCTTGTCAGGTATTTCGCACAGAGAAAATACCTAGGTAAAGTTCCCTATTTGTGCAGTGATGGTTAGCTCCTTACAATACAAGTCTAAACATGGATATTTTGTAGGTAGCCACACATACTAAACAATTATTTATTTCTGTGGAAAGCATTGTAGTAGGTATCTGTTTTAATTGTTTTTCACAATTGTTTTTCACAAGACACATTTTACAGTTGTGCATATTTTTGTAGTAGGAAACATGAAAGAAGAAGAACAAAAATTATATATTTTTTTCCTCAGATATAAACCTGCCTCTGTGTTGTACTGATTTATGCCTTTAGATATTAATAAGAAAACAGGAAGATGAAACTAGAACCACATTTATCTTTGTTCGCTTGTTCTCTAGAGTGAAAAGAATTTTCAAGGTCAAATGAAGCTGCTGCATTGAATGATACTTTTCCCTTTACTTGGTCAATGTGCCATGAAACCTAACCTAAGCATGTCTCTCAACCTGACAAACACCTCTATTAACAACCCAGGATGTCCTTCTGATATCACTGTGTTGCATTTTTCCTTAAGGAAAGACAATGGTCTAAATAGTGAAAAATTCAAAGCCTGCATATTTCGTTTACCATTGTTTGCACAACAATTTTTGCAATCCATAGCTTTTTAAATGTCCCTAATGCCTTGGATTGGGTACACTCTAAAGTTTTTTTTGTTCAACCCAGCAGGTCAAATGGAAAAAAACTTCCAGATCGCCATGCTAACACAAGCTATGTTAGTACGGCGATCTCCCCAACTGAGCTATTGTGCTATTGCTATTGATCAATGCTCACAGCCATTGGCTTGAGTTGAGTAGCACCATCCCAAAAGTTTTTTCTAGCTTTTGTTAGAGTGAGGAAAGTTCAGTACCTGTTAGGCTTTTCTTGCCAACTCCTTATCTAATTAGGGAAATTTCCCTTCAGGGAAAGGGAGGGATGGTCTCCACATGGAGCAGATAGCAATACAAAGCTGGCAGCAGGATCCAGCTTTCTGGACTGGAAATGCACTTTATATTTTTTATTGGAGTTGCGCTGACCCTTTCTTTGCCTAGTCTGCCTTAAGGAACTTTAACACTTAAAGCTAAACTATACTTACACTCCAACAAGCAATAGATACAATAGATAGGTAATATAGATACAGTAGTAGATATTAAGATAGATAGATGGATGGATAGATAGATAGATAGATAGATAGATAGATAGATAGATAGATAGATAGATAGATAGATAGATAGATAGATAGAATGTGTTTTTTGTAAATACTGTAGAATTGCTTTAGTATGTCATTTTAAGTGCCCACGCACATTTGGACATTCTTGTGATTCTAATTTCATTTTGCAAAACTTCTATATTCTAGTATATAGAAGTAAGAAAGCAGCTGGTGTGTCAGCTACCATTAAATCTATCTTTCTGCACACTTCCTGTACATTTCAGGGTCCTCCTGGTGACATCATAATGAATTAAGCTTCCTTACTTTGATGCAGGCATAGTAGTAAGCCCACTTCTTTTTCTATTAAAAACCTTTAAAAGTACAAAATATTTTAGTAAAGTTCAAGCAAGGGAAAGGACTCAGTGGTAAGACATTTAAGATTTAGCAGGTAGGAATATTGTGCCATATGAGATTCCTAACACAAACTTAACTTTCACATATTATGAGGCCTAGGGTATGAGAAAGCAGTAAAAGGAAATAGTAAAATGTATTTAAAGTACCTGACCTAATATGTAAGTGACTGTGTTGCTGGATTAAAAGTATGTAAAAAGCATCACTTGCAAAAGAAAAAAGGGTTTACACTTACCTGTCTTCTGATCTTTGCTCTGATGTAGTGCAATGGACTCCTCAAATCTAAAACATTCTTCTGCTCCTGTGTCACTACAGGATACAGTAGGGATGTAGGGGTAAGCTAGGGGAACCACAGCACATTCAAGACTATTATGTTGTCGAAGTGTGTGACCCTCCCTTTTAGATTGTAAGCTCTAACGAACAGGGCCCTCTGTTCCCTCCTGTATTGAACTGTATTGTAACTGTACTGTTTGTCCTGACATTTGAAAGCACTTTGCAAACTGTTGGCACTATATAAATCCTGTATAATAATAATATAAAGATTAAATAGGCAACCATAACACTTGAAGAGAGTCAAAATTAGAAGAATAAGTGATGATACTTATGTGTGTAAACTATCTTTTCCAGATTGTGTTTTGCTACGTTTTTATAATTCAGCACCACTTTTGCCTTAACCCCTTAACGCTGAATGAATGAATGAAATACTTGTATAGCACACAATGCGAACTGAATCGCCTCTAGGCGCTGTGGCGAGCTTTGATCATCTGCTAAAAGGGGAAGGTCTTGAGTTTCTCCGTTCTGCTCCACCGTTTGGTAGCGCACATTTTGAGTCATGCTAACTGATTGAAAAATGTGGACTTTAAAGGGTTAAGGTACATTCAGTTTAGGGCTCAACCATACTGCTACTCTTAAGCTGCCATTTTTGGGGCTTTTGCCATTTTTTTGCCTAAACCCCTGAACGCACTTAAATAAAAGCCCATGTGTCCATTCAAACATAGGCTTAGGAGCAGCAGAGTATAGAGGCAGTTAAAGCTCCTGCTCCTGAACACAAAAGAATTGCATTCAGGAGAGGAGTTTTTGGGCATAAAAACACCAAATGTGCCTAAGCGGTAACCTGTTTAGCACTTTTTCGTTTATTCATTTCAATGGCCAAAATAAATTACAATTCTGGTAAATGAAATAAACAAACACCAAACATGGCTAAACTCGCCAGTCAGGAGAAACAGTATTCACATTAAACCAGTGTGCATGAGGCCTTAGGCACATTACTGAATTTATACTAGAAAAGGTTGGTCAAATTGATCAAGTATTTAAAGGTGAAGACTCCAGTATAAAACAACGCAAATCTGTCTAACCGAAACACCAGGAAGGTTTAGGCAATTAAGTAACAGTTCCACTATGGCCATGATGGCGAACCTTTGAACCCCAGATGGTTTAGAACTACATTTCCCATGATGCTTACCTACACTGCAGTGTGTATGAGTATCATGGGAAATGTAGTTCCAAAACATCTGGGGTGCCAAGGTTCGCCATCACTGCACTATGGACTGCAATCCAAATGATCAAAGGAGCAAAGGCAAACACCATGTTCTTCTTTATCAAAATGTCCTCCTGCCATATAATTTTGTTGTTCAAACAAAAAAGATTTGTTTGAATGTTTTAGTACAATGGTACAAAAGTAAGCAAAAATCGAAAAAAAACGTTTCTTTCCCCTGCTGCAGCATGTGCTTTACTAGCATAAAACCACAAACCAGCATCTGTTATGCAAATATCTACATAGATATGCTCGTAAGCTTCTTCACTATTCAAGTTTTCTAGCTGACTTATAAGTTCTAAAAACATTATCTTTCAGTTTTTTTAACTTCGGAGTTTGAATATATATTGCCCAATGGTGACTCAGCTCTCACAGGTCTCATTTAGACATTTTTTTTTATTGTAGTCAAGGTCACATAAATTACAGAATAAAAAGTAATGACTTTAATGACTTTGCCATCTTCAATCAGAAAATTCTAAATAATATAGGGAACGTTACTTTTTAACATATATTTAACTTACAAGGTTATACAATAATGTGTCCAATACTTTCTGGAGCTGTGCTGGTATAGGTGAGACAGAATGCACACTGTACATTCAGCAAGGGAAGTCCCCGCTGTCTCTGGGATCCGTGTGTTTCCCAGCAGGCAGCGGGGGACCTTCGGAAAGGGGCGTAGATTCTGCGGAAAGGAGCGTACCTTCTGCAGAATCTACGCCGGAAGTGGGTGCAGATACCTGTACTGTACAGGTACCTGCACCCCCCTCCCCCCTGAAAGGTGCCAATTGTGGCGCCAGAGGGGGGGAGGGTTCCAATGAGCGGAAGGTCCACTTTAGGGTGGACCTCCGCTTTAAACTAAATCTCTCTAAAACTGAGCTATTAATACTTCCCCTTGCACATGCCCCCCTCCATGACTTTTCCATCAAAATCAACAATGCAACCATCAGGCCCTCCCCTCACGCCAGGGTACTAGGTGTAATCCTAGACTCTGACTTGTCATTCCAGCCCCAAGAATTCACCTCTGTAACATCTCTAAAATTCACCCCTTTTTAACAAATGAAACCACCAAGCTCCTCATTCACTCCCTTGTTATCTCTCACCTTGATTATTGCAACTACCTTCTCATTGGCCTACCTCTCCATAGGCTATCCCCTCTTCAGTCTATCATGAATGCTGCTGCCAGACTAATCCACCTTACCAACTTCTCAGTGTCTGCCAACCCTCTCCTCCAATCCCTACACTGGCTCCCAATCACCCAGAGATTTAAATTCAAAATACTAACCACAACATATAAAGCCATTCACAACTCTGCCCCGAGCTACATTACCAATCTTGTCTCCAAATATCACCCAAATCGTCCCCTCCGCTCTTCTCAAGACCTCCTACTCTCAAGCTCTCTCGTCTCCTCCTCCCATGCTCGTCTCCAGGATTTCCCCAGAGCCTCTCCCATCCTCCGGAACTCACTACCTCCACTGATCTGGCCATCCCCTACTCTCGCTACCTTCAGGCAATCCCTGAAAACTCATCTCTTCAGGGAAGCCTACCATGTCTCCAACTAATCTCCTACCACTTCCATCAGCTCATTCCCCACAGTTACAACCTTTTGTATCACCTGCCCCACCCTATTAGATCGTAAGCTCTTCTGAGCAGGGCCCTTTTAATCCTCTTGTATTGTATTGTATTATAAGTGTATTGTCTCCTTTTATATTGTAAAGCGCTGTGTAAACTGTTGGCACTATATAATTTCTGTATAATAATAATAAAATAATAATTCTGTACATTGTGAAATGGAATCCAACAGGTCAGATGTTATTTTCTGACCATGGCTGCTAAACTTTGTTTCCAAAGGAGAAATATAGCCAAAGCTATTTTGGCTGTACATCTCCTAGGGATCAACAGGAGTGCAATTCGTTCTGCACTCCTGTGACCTGTTTCAGCTGCCAGAAAGCTATAGTACGCTGTAGGTTGACGTCATTCTGCTGGTCCAGGCTCAGAAAAAAATATCCTGACTATATGGTAGGGATCCACGCAGATGCCTGGGCTAGTACCTGGCTCAGCCTCTCAGCGATCCACTTAGAGCCTGAGCCTGCTTCTCCCGACCCATCCACAGCTCAGTGCTCCAGTGAGAAAAAGGGGGGGAGAGTAGAGAGCCAAAGACTGACTGTGATGGCTCTATGCTCAGAGCAGAGGGGGAGAACTGAGCGATCAGCGCTGTTTGCAAAAACATTTTTTAAATACTCCAGCTACATTCAGGATGGCTATACTACCCTGTGATTGCTGTGTGGTTTTTTCTTCGCTGCTCACCAGTTCTATATTTTTGCTTTATCTTGCAAGGTGAAAAAGTTAACCATGTCTGTATAAATACTGGGTTATGCTCCTGGCACTCACTTACAAAAGCCAAACTCTAGGAATTAACTACCCTATGAGTGGGCCCCCCAGTTGAGTGATCACAGCCCATAGTGTTATAGAAGAGGCTTTGGAGGACCAATCATACAGATGAAGGGAGTCTTCTGAAGTGAGGAATAGGGTATTAAATTTTATTTTTCATCCCCTAGTTAAACATCATTTAATGTTTTCAGTTCATGGAGGCTCTACTACGAAGGTATTTTTATTTTTGGACTTGGACTTTGAGTTTGGACTGAGGAAGACACTTGGAGGAATGTTGAAACATTTTCAACAAAAGCCTGTCAATGGTTTAAAATAGACTGTGGGATTAAGTATTCACTTTTCTACTCTTTGAGATTTGACATATGTATGCAGTGGGGGAATATGCAAGAACACAGTGGGTTCTCCAAGGGAACTGTAGGTGAATCATCCCGTGTGAGCTGTGTGTCACAAAGAGGATCAGGTCCAGTAATTATAACAATTGTTGAAAATAAGGCATATGTCAAGGCTTGGATTTTCGATTTAAGAATGTCAAATGGTGAATGTTATCTTATGTAACATATTTATGAATTTTCTTTTAAACTACAGTGAATGACCCAATGGGTGAATTAGCCTGTAAATAAACAAAGAATAACTGCTGATCCAAATAAATGCCACCTTATTTAGCAAGGGAATCAATATTACAAGCAAACAACAAAAGTGATGTGACATTCTGTTTTAAGTATAACCTAATATGTGTTATTTTTTCTGCTTTTTATGGTGAAGCTGTTAAAGAATGGGAACATATATATTTAGCCCAAAAGACAGGTTACATTAAAATTATAAATGATCATGTTGTGAAAAACCCCACACTGGAACTGCAAAAGCCTCCATGAGGTATTACAAATTGTTCAGAGATTCCGAAATTATCTGTGAGGTAGCCAAAGTAGTATTTGGATAACAAAATTGTTTTTTTCCTACAGTAACAAAGGGCACACAGAGCAATCTGTTGCCCAGAATTAATTTGTGTGACTACCTGGAAATCTAAAACGCAGAACCTTTTCAATGGTCTCTGAAGAATTGTTTGGGGGACAGATGTGTATAACAGCTAAGACTACCATGTATTTCATTTCCCATTATCTTTACTGTCAATTTCACTTTAATGAACAGGCTACATAGATTAGTGACATTAGAATATCAAAATGATTTCAGGCGTAGCTATAAAAGGATGTGAGTATTTTTCTACAACATGAGAAAAATAGCTAGTGGAATCTTCTAAAATGTTACTGCATTTTGATAGATACATGATTTTTCACACTGTCACATTTAAAAAAAGACAAATGGTCTATTATTAAAGCATAATGAAATGTCATCTTTATCCAGACAGTTTAAAGATGGCATGCTAGTGCTCTGCCTCTACCTACAGTACATCTACAGTCACTGGATTTTTAAAAGGCGTCTTTGTCTGTGTCCTAACCGTGACCTTAATATGTCATACTGAATTGGGGACATCCCTAACAACATCATCAGTAAGGGATTCTTCTTCCAAATACACACACATTCACAGTGACACATTAAGGTCATAATAGGTTTATCATAAATACACCCCTGGTGGTCCAATAGTAAGTGTTTTTCTTTTTCCTGGGTGTTTATCCAGCAATTAACTATCAATTATCCAGCAATTAACTCAGTTCTAAAACTGAGGTTCTAATAAAAATGGGTCATTGTCTCTTCTTGAAAAATATTGAAAGGTTAGTTCTGATTTGGGTGAAAAACTATCACACATGGACTCACACGTTCACACACACACACATGCACACATTTGATTTTCTTGGTTTTTTTTTTAGGCTCCATTTGCACTTTTGCGACTTGTCATGCAACTTTGGACATCAAAGTTGAATGACAAGCTGTTCCTCGTGCTTTCCAATGATAACCATTCATATATGTGCCACTTAAAGTTGGAGCAACTTCAAAGTAGTTCATGCACTATGGTCCAACTTTTATGCAACTTGAGGGCCATGAACTTCAGTGTTAACCCTCTGAAGTTGCATGAAGGTCTTACCTGAATGTTATACAATGCAACTTGTGTGCAAAGTTGCCCATTATCGCTGGTCAAAGCCAAAGTTTTATCCAAGTTGCACCCATCCAAAGTTGCACCAAAATTGCATCAAAGTTGCACCAAGTTGCACTCCAAAGTCGGAGCAACTTTGGAGTCATGCAAGTGTGAATGGAGCCTTACTGTAGCATTAGAGACAAATTAATTTTATATGTAACTTTCAAATTTTTATTTGCTTGATCTTCTTACAAAACATGAATATATATTAGATACATATGAACAGGGTCTCCTACGTGTATCTATTCATATTTAAAACAGGATAGTCAACCTGCCTGCTAAAAAAAAGCTCCTTCAATGAGATCAATTACAGTACACATTTCATAGGCAGTGTATTGTTTTCAGTCAGGCACGGTAGGCATATAAACTTTCACAAATACTGTGCAGCACAACTTAACAGGAAGCACAACCTGAAAAAAAAAAAGTGCATATAGAATTACAAACTGTGAATATCAACACGATGATTTAAAAATAATAATGATATACATTGGTAAGATTATTTACCTTAAACTTTTTACCTTTATGAATTATATACCTTAAACTTTTTACCTTTGTGGACTTAGTTAAAGTGGAGGGCCACCCTAAAAACAAAAGTACATTAAAATGTTGCAAAAAATCTGAAAAAAAAAATGGATTTTTTTTTTTTAAACTTACCAGAAATGCCTGTTGCTAGGCAGATGG